>NW_026060817.1:0-300000 GCF_929443795.1 Astur gentilis
GGGGAGCCCCCCCAAATTTTGGGGTGCCCCCCCTTACCTGCTGCTCATAGGTCTTCTGGAAAGCGTCACCCAACCGGCGCAGGCGGGCACCCAGCTCCTGCTCCGGACCAAGAGCTCCCCTGGGAAGGTGACCATTGGGGACAGCCTCCCCCCGGCTCCCCCCACTTTGGGGGGGTCCCTCGTGGTCCCCATCCTCCGTGGGGTGAAACTCACCTGGGGGGGGAAGGTCAGGCTGCACACACCCCCCCCCCCCCCCCCCCAAAGCAGCAGGCAGGGCAGCGCTGCCTGTGCTGCCTGCACCAGGATGGGGGGGGCACAAGCAGCTGCCCACCCCGCCCCCACGTGGCCCCCCAAAACACGAGGGGGGGGGTCATGCCCTGACTCGCTGCCTGCTAAAACGAGCTGGCAGCAAACTGGCTCTGGGGGGGGATACAGATTTCCCCCCCCCCGGGTATGGGGGACCCCCCCCGCGACACTCACCGTGGGCAGCGCCGGGGGTTCCCCGTGTCCCGCAGCGATAGAGAACGAAGTTGGGGGGGGGGAGCTCCGGGACAAGCGCAGCTCAAACGGGGATGACGACGGGGGGGGGGCGTGAGGTGGGGGGGATCCCCACGCAGGACCAACGCCCCCCCCTCTCCCCCCTGCAGGCAGGATGTGCAGGCAGGGCCAACGCTCCCCCCCCCCCCCCTGCAGGCAGGATGTGCAGGCAGGGGGGCTGGAGGCTCGCCGAGGCTCCCTTCCCGCAGCGGTCTGGCCATCGCACCCGGGGGGCTCTGTATGGGTTGTTGTTTGGTTGTTTGTTTGGTTGTTTTTTTGGGGGGGGGGGGAACCCCACGCGTGGAGGGACGACCCCCCCCATAACCCCAACGTTTTCCCGCGCCCGCCAGGGGGCGCCCTCGGGAGCGGGAGCTGTTTGTAAACAAACCGGGCAGCGACCCGCCGGGACCCCCGGTGACCCCCCCCACCCCAAACACCGTGTGCGTGTATGTGGGGGGGGGCTGTGTGTGTGAGGTCTCTTTACCCGCCCCCCCCCTCCACCTTGCCCACCACCCCCCTCCCCGTTTCCCCACGGGACCCTCTGCTGGGACACCCCCCCCCCCCCGAAAAAAAAAACCCAACCCGCCACCGCCCCCTTCCCCCCCAACTCACTGCAGCTGCATGAACCGTGACGGGGCGGCGCGTTGCGACCGGCACTGTGTGTGCTCGGTCTGGCAGCGCGCGACTGAACCCTGCCCGCTCTGGGGCGAAGCCCCGCCCACCTTTCCCTTCACTTCTCATTCCACGCCTCCCGCCCGTGACGTCAAGGACCACGCCCCTTCCCAAACCCCGCCCCTCCCCGGACAAGTTCGGGCTTGTGCGACGATCGGCGGAGGCGGTCGGGGATCTTCTCCCCTCCCCAGGCCGGGGCGGGCCCCGGGGCGGGCGCAGCCACTCAGCCGCCTCCGCCGGTTTCCAGGGAAAGGTTTCGCCGCCACCGCCCCGGTAACAGCGGGAAGGGGCCAACCAGGCGCCGCCGCGGCCAGTGTGTGTGTGTCCCCACCCCCAAAAACCGGGTATCACTGGGGGGGGGTACGGGGTCCGCCCGGTCTTTGCCCGGTGACAGCAGGCCCGCCCGCTGCCCCCGGCCCCCCCCCCCGGTTCGACCCTTGACTCCTGACCTCTGACCCCCCCATGCCCCGCCGGTCACCCCTGGCCCCGCCCCCCCTGGCCGAGCCCTCCGGCCGCTTTCCCCCCCCCCGCCGCCGTCACTTCTTCCATTGCCCGCGTGCTGCCGCCGCGCTCCTATTGGACGGAGCCGCTTCCGCCGCAGCCAATCGGCGCCCGCGACGGCGCTGTATCCAGCGGAGCGCGCGAGCGTGCGGGAACCGGCAGGGCCGAGGGTGAAGCTGTGGGTGAATCTATGGGTACTGGCTATAGGTAACTGCTATAGGTACTGACCATAGGTACTAGCTGTAGGTACTGGCTGTAGGTAACGGCTACAGGTAACAGCTATAGGTACCAGCTATGGGTACTGGCTATAAGTACCATCTATGCGTACTGACTATAGGTATAGGCTATAGGTACTAGCGATGGATACTGGCCATAGACACTAGCTGTAGGTAACAGCTATAGGTACTGGCTATGGGTGCATCTATGGGTACTGGCTATAGGCACCGGCTATAGGTGCATCTCTGTGGGTACATATATAGGTACTGGCTATAGGTACATCTGTAGGTACCAGCTATGGGTACCAGCTTTAGGTACTACTATAGGTGGCACTATCAGTACTGGCTATGGGTACCAGCTATGGGTATAGCTACAGGTGCCACTATAGGTAACAGCTATAGGTAATGCTATGGGTACTACTATAGGTACAGCTATAGGTTTATACACAGGTACTGCTATGGGCATCGCTATAGGTACAGCTACAGGTATTGGTATAGGCACCGCCATAGGTACTGCTATGGCTATAGGTGCTGCTGTAGGTAAAGCTATAGGTATGGCTATAGATACCGCTGTGGGTACCTCCATAGGTGCTTCTATAGGTACATCCACAGGTACTGCTATGGGTGTCGCTATAGGTACCCGCTCTAGGTACTGCTATGGGTACGTCCATAGGTCACGCTATAGGTCCCGGCCCAGGGCCGAGCCCTCCCGGCCTTCCCCCCTCGCCGCGCGCCCTACCCGGCCCAGCCAATCGCGACACGCCGCCGCGGCCAGAGCCGCAGCTGCCATGGAGACAGCCGGGGGGCGTGGCGTCATGGGAGACACGCCCACGCCGCGCCTCCAGCCCCGCCTACGGCGGGAGGAGCAAAGGCGGGATAATGCGGGGAGCCACGCCCACCGCGGGGGAGTAGAAGGGGGGCAAGAGACACAGGGACAGGGGGACACGGGGGACAGGGGTACGGACAGGGGGGGCACCGGCAGGGGGATGGGGGGTGCTGGGAAATAGGGCCAGGGGACACGGGGGGGAGGCCAGGGCAGAGGGCAGCACGGGGACAGTCCCCGAGGCTGAGCGGGGAGGACGGACAAACGCCCGCACTTCCAGCCCTACGGTGGGCCCAATCCCCGACTCCACCATCGCCCTTTTAAAACCTCTCCCCTCCCATTAATCCCGTAGCGGAAGCTGTTCTGACGCGTGAGTGGGTGGGGACAACTGGTTCTCGGGGTGGTCTGTGTGCGGCCTGGTCGCTGCTATGGTGAGGCCCGGCCCCTCCGCTCCGGGGGTCCGACTGGGCCTGGTCGGGGTCAGGCAGGGGCTTTTAAGGGAGTTGTGGGTGGGGGGCCTGGTGGCCTGCCCGCCTAGGCCGGGATGGTGGAGGGCTGCTCCCCGCTCTCACCCCGTGCCCCCCCACCTCAGTCGGTCGCGCTGGACCTGAGATCGAAGGAGGAGAAGGACGCGGAGCTGGATAAACGTATCGAAGCGCTACGGAAGAAGAACGAGGCCCTTATTAAGCGTTATCAGGTGTGGGGGAGGGGGGGCTCGGCTCCATCCTTCCCCCCCACACTGCTGCTGCCTGCTTACAGCCCTTAATCCCACCTAATACCCGCAGCGGCTTAACGCCGGGGTGTGTGGTGTGTGTGTTTAACATGGGGTCACAGGAGGGGGTTGGGGGGGGGGGTGTTTGTTCTGTCCTTCATCTCCCCAAAATCCACGGTGAGGGGGGTTTGTTCCTGCTCATGCACGTATCCTGATAACAGGAGATCGAGGAAGATCGGAAGAAAGCAGAGCAGGAGGGAATCGCGGTAACAGCTTTGCGCCGGGCAAGGCTGGCTGATGCCGAGCCAGAGAGGAGATGGGTGGACAAGGATCTCTCCATCACTGTCCAGGTTATGCTCTCCCCTGGGGTGAGTGGCGGGAGTTGGGGTTCAGGGCAAGGTGGGGGTCTGTTGTGTCTTGCTGAATCCCCCCCCATTTCTTTCCCTCTAGGAGAAGCGCATGGTGAAGGACAAGAAGCCGTTGGGTGCCCCAAAACCCGGCCGCAGTGCTGCTCCCTGCGGCTCAGGGCATGCCAGCCTGTGTCCTTCTGGCCGTTCTCCCTGGGGGGATACCCCCGCCGAGCCATTTTGGGAGGGGGCTGGGGGTGACTGTGATCCCAGCAGAGCGCAGTGGCCGGGGACGGTGCTTGCGGGACCAGGGGGTGGCTGGCATGGTGATGGGGGGTGACGCTGGTCCCAACCAAAAGTCCAAGGTGGGTGTTTTGGGGGCCAGGTTGGTGTTTTGGGGGCTGGGTGGGTTCACCCCACACCCCCAGGGTGTGGGGGGGTGTTACTTGCATCTGGCAGCAGCTGATTTCTCCTTGCTAGGATTGGGAAGAGCGACGTCGGCAGAACATCGAGAAGATGAATGAGGAGATGGAGAAGATTGCAGAGTATGAGAGGAACCAGCGGGTGAGGAGGGAAAGGGGACTGGGGGGAGGATGGTCAGTTGTGAATGTCCCCCGCCAGAGGTGACAATGTCCCCTTCCCCCCCCCCCACCGCTGACTCAGGATGGGCTTCATGAGAAGAACCCTGTGCATAACTTCTTGGATGACCCGCACCGCAGCGGCCCCTTCCAGGAAGCCAATCGTAAGGAGGGGAGCCGGCGACATGTCCGAAATTGGGGGGGGGGGAACCAATTTCCACAAGGTCAAGGCAGGGATGGAGCATGAGAAGACCTGGCAGGGCCCTGTACGTACCCCAGTGGGTCCCCCCCACCTCCTGTCCCTCTTTTTTTGGGGGGGTCCTGGGGGTCCCAGATGGGGTTTGAGTGGCTGGGACAGGGCTCGAGCTGTGTCTTGCCACAGGGACGCTGTTCCAGCCTGAAAGCTGGGGGGGCTGCTGGACATGACGCTCTCCATGACGGGTCGGGAGCGAGCTGAATATGTCCGCTGGAAGAAAGAACGGGAATGAATCGATCAGGAACGCCTGGCGCGGCACCGCAAACCCACTGGGCAGTGGCGGCGGGAGTGGGATGCTGAGAAATCGGGCAGCGTGTACATAACAGGGGGCCTGGGGGGTTGATTTTTTGGGGGGGGGGGTGTGGCATCCCTGGTGTCACCCATCCCCTTTTTTAGGTTCAAGGAGGGCTCTGCGGCACTGCCCGGCTCAGAAATGAGCGTTGGGGAGGAAAACAAGCGCCCTCCTCCCAAACCTCTCGCTTTTGGGGAATTCCTCATCCCGCATCGCACCCAGCGGAGGAGAAAGGGCCGGGGATGTGGCCAGGGTGCTGGGACCAAGCCCTACAGGTTGGTGGGGTTGCATTCCAATGAGGATTTGGTGGGTTGGGGCTCTTCTCTGAGCCCCATTTTCCCATGGATTTTGATTTCTGAGCCGCTGGGATCTTCTTTTCCCTTATAGCATGCACGATAATCAGTGGGAGGAAAGTGAGCTGGCAGTATTGACCGAGGAAGCCAAGAGCCGGAAGGTAAAACGCCGGGGCAGAGCCTGAGGGGAACCAGTGGATGTTTGGCTGCGCCAAGGTGCCTTTCTCCCCCTCTGATACCCCCCAACCTTGTGCCCGTAGGCAGAAGAAGCGCCGAGTGGGGCCCTCCTGGAGCCCCCCTGCTCCCTGAGCCCTGAGGAAGATGAGGACCAGTGGGAGGACGTCAGTGAAGAGGAGGAGGAGGAAGGCGGCGGTGGCAGCACCAACCCAGGATTATCGAGCGAGGATGAAGCATCCTGCAGTGCGTCCCCCCAAAGCCCAACGTCCCCCCAGAGCTGGGCAGGCTGTGGCTCCCAAACTGCATGTGCCCCCCACCACTGTGGCACCTGTCCCAGATGGGGGGGCTGGCACCCCCGAGCCCCTTCTCCCCCATGGAAGGCCACCAGCCCATCTCGGACTGGGGCAAGGAGATGGATCTGGCATCTCCCCGCAGCAGTCTGGGGGACAGTCCCCTTTCAGGTCCCACTGTCCCCAAGTCGAGAGGGGATTCCGGAGAGACTCCAGGTAAAAGTGTGGGGGGATCTGCCTGAATTAGGGCTGGGGGGGGAATGGGAGACAGGCCAAACATAGGCTGAACCCCTGGGATTTGGGGGGGATGTGTAGCCAGAGCAGCAGGACAAGGGAAGGGGCCAGATGGGGGCTTGACTCTGGTTTCTCCCCCTGCCCCAGGACTGAGCCCTGTGGAGCTGGCTGGGCCCCCCTGGGGGGTGCAGAGCCCTGCAGAGCTCCCCCAAGGGGAAGAAACGAGGCCAAACACGGAGCAAGAGGCTTTGGGGAAGCATGAGGAGGCAGCAGGGAACCTAGCAGAGGATGGGATGCAAGGTGGTGAGGGGAATATGGGGGGGACACACACCACAGGGGACCCTCCTCAGTTCTAATCCCCTGAGGCTTGGGGGGGAGTGTCCTGCAAGCCGTGGGGTTCAGACCCCAATTTGTTCTCCCCCCCCCAGGAGTTACGGCATTTCCCTGCCAGATGGATGGGGAGGTGGCACCTGGCATGGTGGAGATTGCAGACTTTGAGTGGCTGTGTTTCCATAAGAATTCGCCTTCTCTGGCTGGCTGCTAACGGGGGACTGACACCTGCACCCTCCAGGCTCTTGTCTTGTCTGTCCTTCCCACTTCTGCTTGCTGGCTGACACTCCTGCTGACAGACTGACTCTACCTGCAAAACATCCTGGAGTTGCTGCACTTTGCTCCCAGCATCTCCGGTTTCAGGATCCAGTTCCTTCCAAAGCCCAGGAAGCGTGTCGGGTGGTGGAGGCTGGCAGGTGCTGCGCTTGCCTGGGAGGCTGTGACATCTGTATGTCTGTCTGTCCTGGATTAAACTCTTCCCGTCCCAAACTTCCCAAGGGACTAGTCTCTCCCTGTAGCCATGGCCAGGAGGGAGGTTGCAGAACCAGGATAAGGTTCTGGGTTCAGAAGCAGGGGCGTGGAAAAGCACCAACCCCCTGCTCCCTGGGGCAGAATCGGGCCCCACACCCAAACGTGGGGCACCCGGCAGTGGGGCTGTGCTGCCCCACGTGTCCCTCGAACCCATCTCCCAGCAGTTGGGGGCTGACAGGAGGGTATAGGCAGGGACTGCTGCCCCCCCCCCCCCCCCCCGAGCTCTTCCTTGGTTCTGGGGCTGGCAGCTGCCTTCACGCTGCCTCCTTCTCTCTCTCCTTCAACAGGATGGCCAAGCACCCTGATGTCCTTGAGCAGCCCCTCTGTCACCTGGGTTGCTCCTGCCGTGACCATTACAGCTTTCTAGAGACTGTGAGCTGGCAGGAATAACCCGGGGGGGGGGAGAAAATCACCTGCCTGCACCTCTGTGGGGGGGTTCCCCGAAATCCCTTCTGTGCCCACGGGGGAGGTGGGTGGAGCATGGCATTGTGGGTGTTTAGGAGCGGAGGATGCCAGCACCGGTGGCAGCGTCAAGGGTCTCAAAAGAGTTTGGGGGCTCCAGCTGTGCACCCTCAGTTCCCAGAAGCTCCCCCCAAAGTTCCTGCCCCTGGCAGGGCACTTTGGGGTCCCCTTGTTCCCCTCTTTGTGCCCTGAAGCTGGGCAGGATGGGTGGGCTTGACACCCCCCCCCCCCCCCCCCCGGGCTGCCACATCCTACTGGCTTTTTGTAAAATAAACCTCTAAAACATCTCCATGCCTGGTCCTTGCTCACAGGGCCCCCCCCACTTTGCTGCTGGGGTCCCCCTCTTGCTCACAGGGCTCCCCCTCTCCTCTTAAGGCTGGGAAGGGGGGGGAGGGGGTGGTGTCCCAGTACTGGCAAGGGGCTGCCCAGCAGGCACTGGGACTGGGAAGCTGCCAGTGCTGGTTACCTGTTGGGGGGTTCCTGGTTTTTGGGGGTGGAATGAGCGTAGGGGCTCTGGAGGAGGTTTTGGGGTGAAATGAGTGTAAGAGCAGGAGGGCTCTCCCCTAATTCCCCCCCCCGGGACCTTGTGCTGTCCCTGGGGACCAGTGGGGATACTTGGGGCACAGCAGGTCCCGGCTGGGAGAGGAGTCCCCTGGCTCCATGGTGGTGGCTGGTGGTGTCCCCCAGACCGAGGGGGATCCCTGTGAGACCTGTCAGCTTTCCCCAGCCACGGTGGAGGGGCGAGGGATGCTCCGGGCTCTCCCCAGCATCACCTTTGAGCTGAAACTAAGCCAGATACCCCACTGTTTTGGGGTTGACACCTTGTTTTCCAGCTCTGCTTGCTGCTGCAGAGGGGTCTCTGCCTGCAATCTCCCCCCTTGTTATACCCAGAGACAAAGTTTTCCTGGCCCTGCTGCCCCTCTTAGCCCACTTGTCGTTGTTATTGTTTTGGTTTTTTTTTTTTTTTTTTTTTTTCCTCCACCGATTATCTTTTCCCCTTTGGCGTTGCTTCCTGTTCGCTGCTGTATAAAAACCCAGTACTGCCTGCTTGTCCCCACAGAGCGCAGCCGCAGTCGGCAAGGACCCAGGTGAGCAGCTGGTGGGGCGTGCGATGGGCGAGACTCCCTTTGCCTAAAAACCAAAATCCAGTGCCATGGGGGGGCAAAGCTGAGCTTTGGGTGATCTCCATCCTTCTGCTTGTGGGATGGATTTTCCCCGCTGAGGGCATGCGGTGAGGTTGCTGCGGCTCCTCTTTAGGTGTTGGGTGATGGTTGGAAATGCCATATCTCCTCCTTACCCCTTCTTCCCATGCTCTGGGTCACTCAACCAGCTATCTGAGGATCCCAGACCTTCCCTGTGGTTTCCTCTTTCTCCTTCAAGTTTTTTTCCAACACCCTCTTGGTGCTGGTGATGCTTTGGGCACGGAGAGGTTTCTCTTCCCCCCCGGGGCTTGAGAACCAAACCAAAATCATCCCCCCCATGGTACCCACCCAGTAGAAGCTGGAGAAACTGCTGGAGCTGCAGCTCCCGCAGTATTTCCTCATCCAACTTGTTGCGCCATGCAGCTGAGGGCAGCTTGGTGAGGAAGTGGGGAAATGCCTATTTCCTCGGTTACTGGGGTGGAGGCGGGGGGGGGGAACACGACCATGAAGCCAAGTGGTTTGGGGTGCTTGCACCACACGTTCTCATTGAGGAGCATCTCTCTGGGCTGGTTTTGGTGGTGCTGCCTCTTTGCCCTGGGGGGAGAGGACTGTCGGATGGAGGGGAGAGATGATGGCGATGATGATGGTTGTAAGGAAGAGATGTTTTACAATGAGGGTGGTGAGATGCTGGAACAGGTTGCCTGGAGGAATTGTGGAAGCCCCATCTTCAAGGTCAGGTTGGATGGGACTTGGAGCAACCTGATCTAGTGGAACATGTCCTTGCCCATGACAGGGGGTTGGACTGGGTCATCTTTGAAGGTCCCTTCAACCCAAACTGTTGCATGATGCTATGCACAGGGCTTTGAGCAACTTGATCTAGTAGAAGATGTCCTTGCCCATGGCAGGGGGGTGGACTAGATGATCTTAGAAGGTCCCTTCAACTTAAACCATTCTTTGGTGGTCTAACAGAGTGTGGTTTCTAGGTTGGGAGCTGGTGGAGGATGGACTTCTCAATGTCCAATTATACCTTCAATTACTCCAACGGGGATGACTATTCCGTATATGATTTCAATGGCTATGAAGTCCCTCACAGCTACTGCGCTGTCCTGGTGCTCTACGCCCTCATCTTCCTCCTGGGCATCTTGGGCAATGGAGCTGTCATCTGGGTGACCAGCTTTGAGCTGCGGCGCACGGTGAATGGGGTCTGGTTCCTCAACCTCTCTGTAGCCAACCTCCTCTGCTGCCTGACCCTGCCATTCCTGGCCCTGCTGCTGGCCCGTGACCACCATTGGCCATTGGGTCGCTTTGCCTGCAAGCTGCTGCCCTCCCTCACCATCCTCAACATGTTCGCCAGCATCCTCCTCCTGATGGCCATCAGCGCCGACCGTTGTGCCCTGGTGACATGGCCGGTGTGGTGCTAAAACCACCGGATGTTGGGGCTGGTTCGGGGCACTTGTGCAGCCGCCTGGTTCCTGGCCGGGCTCCTCACCCTTCCTTCCTTCATCTTTTGCACCACCCGTTTGGATGACTTCTCTGAGAAGACCACCTGTGTCCTGGACTACATGGCCGTGGGGCATCACCAGCATGTCACCGAGCTCGTTACGGCTGTCACCCGCTTCATCTGAGGCTTCCTGGTGCCCTTCGTGGTGATCACGGCTTGCTATAGCTTGCTGCTGGCCCGTGTCCACAGCAAGGGCTTTGCTCGCTCCCAGAAAGCCATCAAGCTCATCTTGGTGGTCATCATCAGCTTCTTTGTGTGCTGGCTGCCCTACCACGTTGTGGGCTTGATCCTGGCCTCTGCCCATCCTCACAGCACCTTGTTCAAGGGTGCCCTGGCAGCTGACCCCATCGTAACCAGCATCGCCTACATCAACAGCTGCATCAACCCCATCATCTACGTCATCATGGGCCAGGAATTCAAGGACAAGTTCTAGCGTTCCTGGAGAGCTGTGCTGTGGGGCGTGCCGAGTGATGACCCCACCAGCACCATGGGGGACAGCAGGATGAAGACCAAGTCCACCATGGATGACCACAGCATCAGCACCAATGTGTGACCAGGAATGAGGTAGCTCTGGGGCTGGAACATCACTTGAGGCCACTACCTTCTCCTCCTCTCCTGGAGGTCCCCCTGGGCCCCGTAGAGAGAAGACAATACCTCCATCGTCCCCTTTCCCCATGAGTTGCCCCAGGTGGTTGCAGGCTGGGGAAGTTGTGTGCCCACCTAGCCCTGGGGCCCTCCTCCTGGCTTCCTCGGTGGCTTGCCAGCAACGAGAGGACTTTGTCTTTGCCTGCAATACCCCCTTCTCCTGCTTCTCCAACCCAAGCATGGACCCTACTTTCCCCTCTCTCAGCTCCATGAGGGCTGTGCTGCCCCATGAACTGTGGGAGCAGCTCAGAACGCCTGGCATTTGTTTTCAAGAGTGACCGTTAGAATTTGTTGTGCTGCATGTTTGCCAAGCCTTTGAAGAGCTAGTTTTACAAGGTCAGGTCAGAGGATGGCCTTGTGTAGGCCTGGGAAGATGTGGCTGAAGACAGTCACGAGTATGTGTATGGAATGTTTTTATCTTTAACTGTTCTGAGGACTGGCAAACATCCCAGCTGGGCCAGATATGCCCTCCTGTGTTAGTAGTATTGGCTGTATGCTGTTAGTTCTTTCTAGATCTTTGTTGAAACATATATAAGTTGGATTCTTTCGTGAAATAAAGGGAATCTTGCACAGAGAGCTTGAGCACTTGATTGAGTCGCTGCATGAACCCCCTCCCAGCCCCCCATCTCCACCACCCAGTGAGGCCCAAAATGCAGGTGGGTTCACCCGCATGTTAACCCCCCCCCCCCCCCCCATCACCCCAAAAACTCAAGTCCACCCCATTGATGGGGGGGCTGGTTGCCCTTCGCCATCCCCCTGGCTTCACCATAGCTGTGTCCAGTATTGCTAATAAATACTGAAGCTCCCTCAAGCCTTGAGCAAGACCTTGGTCCCTTGGTTCTCCTTTTTGGTTGTTTATTGGGCAAGATTTTTGCTGTCTTGGCAGATTTTGAGCTTGCGGGTGATGCAATAGGTGCTGCACTGTCTTTCCCCCCTGCCCTGGAAAGTCCTTGTGATGGGTGGTGAACTCTGCTCCGTGGTCTTGCTTCACGGTGTGGGGCTGGGAGCTGAGGTTGGTGTCTGATTTTTACCACCCTAGGTGCTGCCCAGCCTGGGGGTAGGTGGGGCAGTTGGGGACAGCTGGGATGGTTGGGGACAGTGGGGAACAATGGGGATGGGCATGGCAGGGATGGTTGGGGGCAGCTGGGATGGTTGAGGATGATTGGGGACAATGGGGAACAACGGGGATGGGCATAACAGGGGTGGTAGGGGATGGTTGGGGATGGGCATGGTGGGGATGGTTGGTGACAGTTGGGCATAGTGGGGATGGTTGAGGGCAGCAGGGCACAATGGGGAGGGATGGGGATGGAGGGGCACAGCAGGGACGGTTGGGGACAGCTGGGTACCACCCGGATGGCTGGGGACAATTGGGCACCACAGGGATGGATGGGGATGGGGGGGGGCACAGCAATGACATTTGGGGATGGGGTGTATTGGCTTTGTGTGGCAAGGTTTTGGTAGCAGGGGGGGTTTACAGGGGTGGCTTCTGCAAGAAGCTGCTGGAAGCTTCCCCTGCGTCCAACAGAGCCAATACCAGCCAGCTCTGAGACGGACCTGCTGCTGGCCAAGGCCGAGCCCATTGGCGATAGTGGTAGCGCCTCTGTGATAACATATTTAAGAAGAAAAAAAAAAGTTGCTGGGACACACACAGAAACAGCAGCTGGAGAGAGGAGTGAGAACATGCAAGAGAAACAACCCTGCAGACCCCCAGGTCAGTGAAGAAGGAGGGGAGGAGATGCTCCAGGCACCAGAGCAGAGATTCCCCTGCAGCCCGTGGTGAAGACCCTGGTGAGGCAGGCTGTTCCCCTGCAGTCCAGGGAGGTCCACAGTGGAGCAGATCTCCACCTGCAGCCCGTGGAGGACCCCACGCCGGAGCAGGTGGGTTCCCGAAGGAGGCTGTGACCCCGTGGGAACCCTGCGCTGGAGCAGGCTCCTGGCAGGACCTGCGGATCCGTGGAGAGAGGAGCCCACATTGGAGCAGGTTTTCTGGCAGGACTTGTGACCCCCTGGGGGACCCACGCTGGAGCAGTGTGCTCCTGAAGGACTGCACACCATGGAAGGGACCCATGCTGGAGCAGTTTGTGGAGGACTGCAGCCTGTGGGAATGGCCCACGTTGGAGAAGTTCGTGGAGGACTGTCTCCTGTGGGAGGGACCCCACGCTGGAGCAGGGGAAGAGTGTGATGAGTCCTGCCCCTGAGGAGGATGAAGCAGCAGAAAATAACGTGTCATGAACTGACCGTAAACCCCATCCCCGTCCCCCTGTGCCGCTGGGGGGGTAGGTAGAGAATTCGGGAGTGAAGTTGTGCCCAGGAAAAAGGGAGGGGTGGAGGGAAGGTGTTCTGAGATTTGGTTTTATTTCTCATTACCCTACTCTGGTTGATTTGTAATAAATTGAGCTAATTTTCCCCAAGCTGAGTCTGTTTTGCCAGTGACGGTAATTGGCAAGTGATCTCCTGTCCTTATCTCGACCCAGAAGCCCTTTGTTATATTTTCTCTCCCCTGTCCAGCTGAGGAGGGGAAGTGATAGAACAGCTTTGGTGGGCATCTGGCGTCCAGCCAGGGTCAACCCACCACACAGGGGGGGTACAGCGGTACCCACAACCCCCACCCGCCCCGTTGGGCACCTCCGGGGGACGTACTGCCGCTTTCCCCACCCCTTCCAGAGCCCCGCCCCCGGCGTTCGGGCGCCCTCTGGTCGCCGCGTCTGGTACGTCCCGGCGCCGGGGCCTGGTCGGTGAAGACGCGGGTCTGGTCCAGGCCCAGGCGGTGGTTTCGGGCCTGGGCGGCCCCGGAGCAGCGGCTGCCGGGGAGGGAGAGGGGCCTTCTGAGCCGGGGACGGGTAGGGAATTGGGGCCCGGTGGGCCTGAGGCGGTGGAGAGCCGGGCCTGGCGTTGGGGGGGGGGGGGGGGTATCTCTGGGGGAGCTGGGCCTGGTGTGAGGTTCCTGAGGGCAGGGACAGGGTGTGGTGGTCCCAGGGGGTCGGGACAGGGTGCATGGGGGTCCCAAGGGCTGGACAGGGGTGTGTGGGGGGCCTCAGGGGGCTGGGTTGGGGTCTCTGGGGTCTTGGGGGGCTCAGTTGGGGTGCACGTGGGTCCCAGGGGGCTGGCACAGGGTGCATGGGGGTCCCAAGGGTCTGGGATGGGGTGCATGGGGGTCCCAGGGGGCTGGGCTGGAGTGTGTGGGGTCCCATGGGGATGAGCCAGGGTGCATGGGGGTCCTAGGGCCTGGGCCAGGTTGTGGGGGGTCCCAAGGGGATGAGCCAGGGGTGTATGGGGTCCCAGGGTGTTGGGTTGGGGTCTGTGGGGTCTCAGGGGGCTCGGTTGGTGTGCTCAGGGGTCCCAGGGGGCTGTCACAGGGGGCATGAGTGTCCCAGCGGGCTAGGACAGGGTGCACAGGGGTCCCAAGGGGCTGGGCTGGAGCATGTGGCGTCCCAGGGAGCTGGGACAGGGTTTATGGGGGTTCCAAGGGGCTGGACAGGGGTGTGTGGGGGTCCCAGGGGCCTGGGTTGGTGTGCACAGGGGTCCCAGGGGGCTGACATGGGGTGTCTGAGGGTCCCAGGGTACTGGGACAGGGTGCACAGGCGTCCTAAGGGGGATGGCTGCGGTATGGGGGGTCCCAGGACATGTGGGATGCTGGGGGTCCTGGCTGGGGGCAAGGAGGAGCCTCTGGTGCTTCCCCAACACCCCCAGACCCCCAGGACAAGCCGAGGCTGGGCACAGACCCCCACCTCAGACCAGCTGCCATCCTGCCGCAGGTCCCCGGCTCCAGAACCGGCTGCCCCAACGCAGAGATGCCATCGGAGGAGAGCAGGTCCCAGCAGCAGGAGCAGGACCTTTCACCTTCCCAGTGGGATTGGGACTGCCCCGCCACACAGCGCTGGCTGGAAGAGCTGTATTTCCGTGAGCAAGATTATATTGGAGCTGGCTTCGAGGATGTCCATAACTTCTGGACTTTCTTTGAGCGGCTCTGGCGTTTCCAGAGCCGGAGAACCGAAAGTGAGCCAACCCCTAGCCGCCACAACCAGGCAGAGCCCCTGCCATCACCTGCCGCCTCGACCTGCCCTGCCAATACGACCCCCAGTACCGCATCAACCTCCTGGTGCTGAGCACTGACGTGGAAGGAGCGATCTGAGGCCGGCGAGGAGACTCTGGCATGCCCCAGGAATGCCTCTGAATTTCGCACCGCTTTGCTGCACTACCTGGAGTTCACCCAAAAACAAAGCTTCGCCAAACTGGCCAAACTCCAACGGGAACAAGCGGTGCTTCTCATCTCCCAATACTGGGACCGGCTCCTGCGCGCCATGGCTCAAAACCAAGTGGTGGTGATTGCCGGCGATACTGGCTGCGGTAGATCCATGCAGGTTTCTCAATTCTTGCTGGCAGCTGGTTACAACCACGTGGCTTGTACCCAACCTTGCCATATCGCCTGCATCTCGCTGGCCAAGAGGGTGGGTTTTGAGAGCCTGCACCAATACGGAAACCAGGTGAGCTCTGTGGGCTGGTGACCGCTGATTTCCCTGGCTGGTTTAGGGGTAACTGGGAGCTGTTGAGTGCTGCTGGTTTCTTCCCACCCTGTTACTGGGTGAAGAATGGGTTGGACAAAAAGGTTGTAGTGAACTGGGTTATGTCTGGCTGGCAGCCGGGCGGCAGTGGTGTTCCTCAAGGTTTAAATTTAGGGCCAATCCTGTTCAAAAAATATTGAAAATATCAATATAAAGAAAATACTGGTATTTTTATTGATGCTGTCGTGGTTTAACCCCAGCTAGCAACTAAGCACCATGCAGCCGCTCACTCACTCCCCCCGCACCTAGTGGGATGGGGGAGAAAACTGGGAAAAGAAGTAAAACTCATGGGTTGAGATAAGAACAGTTCAATAGAACAGAAAAGAAGAAACTAATAATGATAACACTAATAAAATGACAACAGCAATAATAAAAGGATTGGAATGTACAAATGATGCGCAGTGCAATTGATCACCACCTGCCGATTGATGACACCCAGTTAGTCCCTGAGCAGCGATTCCCCTTGCCCCTACTCTCCCTAGTTTATATACTAGACGTGACGTCACATGGTATGGAATACCCAGTTGGCCAGTTTGGGTCAGGTGCCCTGGCTGTGTCCTGTGCCAACTTCTTGTGCCCCTCCAGCTTTCTCGCTGGCTGGGCATGAGAAGCTGAAAAATCCTTGACTTTAGACTAAACACTGCTTAGCAACAACTGAAAACATAAGTGTTATCAACATTCTTTGCATACTGAACTCAAAACATAGCACTGTACCAGCTACTAGGAAGAAAATTAACTCTGTCCCAGCTGAAACCAGGACAGATGCGCATGGGCTGATGATGAACTGGGAGGTGCTGTTGACTTTGTGGAGGGAGAAGAGGTCCCTGGTTCAAAGCTGCATTGAGAGATGTTCAGACTTGATATTAGGAAACGTTTCTTTACTGAGAAGGTGGTTGGACACCTTGAGAGGCTTCCCAGGGGTGTCAGTGCCCCACACCTGTCTTTGTTTAGGAGAAAAATGCCCTTAACAATATCTTTTAGCTTTTGATCAGTCTTGAAGTGGTTAAGCAGTTGGACTAGATGATTGTTGTAGTCCCTTCCAACTGAAATGCTCTATTTTATTTGGTTTTATTCAATTTTATTCTATTCTGCTCTTCCTGCCCCAGGTGGGCTACCAGATCTGCTTTGAGAGCACCCGCTTGCCCGTCACCAAGATCGTCTTCCTGACGGAGGGGCTGCTGCTGTGGCAGGTACAGCAGGAGCCAACGCTGCCCGGGTATCACATCTTGATCGCTGATGAGGTTCACGAGTGGCATCTTGCACAGCAATTTCCTCCTGGGGGTCCTGTGGTGGCTCCTTCTTGCTCGGCTGGGCCTTAAGTTGGTGCTGATGTTGGCGACCATCAATATCCATCTTTTTTTGGGGTACTTTGGGGGTGCCCCAGTGCTGCAGGTGCCAGGAAGGATTTCCCCCATCTTGGTGAGGACAGAGGGGGATTTTTGGGATGAATCCTGGCATGGGGCGGGCGTGAGTCTCTCGCTGTGTCTATCTGGAGGCAACGTCCTCCCTGTCTCTGCTCCTGCAGGTCATCTGCCAACCCATCCCTAAGGAAGAAGCATCCATGGTCGGGAAATCGGAGCGCCTGGATCCCCTCCTGTACCTGCGGGTGCTGCAAGCCATCGACCACGAGTACCCACCGGAGGAACGCAGGGACCTGCTGGTGTTCCTGAGCGGGGTAGCCGAGATCGGCGCGGTGCTGGAGGTGGTGCAAGCTTATGCTGCACGTACCCAGCATTGGATTGTGCTCCCCCTGCACAGAACCCTCTCTGTTGCAAAGCAGGACAAGGTGGGTGAGGGTCTGACCCCGAGAATTGGGGTGGAATTCGGCACCCTGGCGTCGCAGAGTGAAAAATCCCAGAGCTCAGCCCGGCTGCACCCTGACTGTGGGTGCTTTTGGGGTGCAGCCTCCCTTCTCTGGAGGTTTGCTCTGCTCTGGAGCCAGCTGTGCTGATGTAGGACCATCGTTTCTCCTTCTTCAGGTGTTTGACGTGCCCCCTCCCGGTGTCCGTAAGTGCATCCTCTCTACCAACGTTGCAGAGACCTCGGTGACGATCGATGGCATGCACTTCATCCTGGATTCTGGTAAAAATCCCCCCTTCAACGCCCCTCTGCTGGGTGAGAAAGCTTTTCCTTCCCTCCTGCATGGCCCAGAGCTTCTCCTTCCCTCCTACTCCCTCCAGGGAAGGTGAAGGAGATGAGCTACGACCCTCAGGACAAACTTCAGCGTCTGCAGGAGTTTTGGATCAGCCAGGCAAGCGCTGAGCAGTGGAAGGGATGTACCGGCAGGACCGGCCCTGGCATCTGCTACCGGCTCTATGCCGAATCTGACTATGATGCCTTTTCCCCCTACCCCGTGCCGGAGATTCAGCAGGTAGCACTTGATGCTCTGGTGCTCCAGGTAAAGTTGGGGATCCCTCTGATCGCCTTGGGGTTTCCTTGGGGGAGATTTGGGGAGATCTCAGAGGGGAACACAGCCAGCCAAGCGTGAGACCAGGCTGCAGCTCAAGTGTTGGAGTGTGATGGCTCTTCGGGGGGCTTTGTAAACCTCTAGGCTCATTCTACGTGTGCTTTTCTCTTAGTTAAAGAGCATGGGATTGGGTGACCCCCGGACCTTTCCCTTCCTGGAGCCTCCTCCCTCATCCAGCCTGGAGATGGCTGTGTGGTACCTGAAGGACCAGGGAGCCCTGGACGAGGCTGAAGACCTGATGCCCATCAGGAACCTGCTGGCCCAGCTTCCCATGGACGTGGTGGTTGGTGAGTAATTTGGGGCACCCCCCTTGAAACAGAAGTAACAGTACAAGGAGTGGGGGTCTCCCCTGCCTTCGCTGCCTGCCCTGCCCTCACCATGCAGGCAAGATACTGGTCCTGGGTGCTCTGTTTGGACTGGCCGAGCCCACCCTAACCGTGGCGGCTGCGCTGAGCGTGCAATCCCCTTTCCTGTGACCCGCTCACCCCAATCCTGACTGCACCACGGCCCAACGGCCCCTCGAGAGCCCCCACGGTGACCCCCTGATGCTGCTCAATGTCTTCAACAAGTGGGTCCAGGTGGGATTCCTGCCTAAGGTGGAGAGATGAGACACATTTGGGGTGGGGGGAAGACTCAGTTTTGGGGTGGGGTGTGCTTGAGTCTGTGCGGGAGGCTGTTTGGGGGTGGTGGGGGCTGATTTTGGGGTGCAGGGAGAGGTGGGAAGGACAGCCCGTCCCTGCCGGGGGCTGAGCCGTGCTGTCTCGGAGCAGGTGAAATTGGAATGAAGCGGTAGCTCTTGGAAATGGTGCCAGCAGCGAGGCTTGGAGGAGCATTGGCTTTACGAGGCTGCCAACCTGCGATGCCAGTTTCAGGTGAGGGGGGCAGGATCTGGTCTCGGGGTGGGGTTCACCTTCGGTCCGAGGAGGGCATTACTGGTACGGAGGAGAGCTGAATTTGCCCGCGCGCCCACAACCTGCCTGTCTCCTGGCCGTGGGGGCTCAGCAACTGTCTCTCCCACCACCCCAGGAGCTTCTTCGAGACCACCAGCTGCTGGAGGAAGCCTCCAGCCAGCCCAGCAACAGCTACAGCCGGCAGAGCTGACACCAGGAATGCCGTGAGCTGCGCTGGCTGTGGTGTTCCCACACGGAGATGGAAGGTCGGAAGCGTAAGGTGCTGTGGCTGCAGGATGGAACAGACGCCTCTTCCAGTGAGGAGGACGACGACGGTGGCACCCATGGGAAGGGAGAGCGCAGCATTGATATCCAGGTGACCCTTGCATCTGTCTCCTCTCCCGAGAGGCAGGATAGGGCCATGCAGGCCCCTGACACCATCTCTATCTCCGCAGGATGTCAAGTTTAAGCTCCACCCCAACGTGGACAAGCTCCAGGCTGTATCCAGCTCAGTTTTCTCCTCACAGCTCACCCTCCTCAAGCTGGTGCTGTGCAGGGGGCTTTACCCCCAGCTGGCTGTGCCCGACCAGTTCAACAGTGGCCGCAAGGACTCCGATCAGGTCCCTGTCCTCCCCCTGCCCTATCCCCCACCCCAGGGGTCCCCGGCAGCCCCTCGCTCTCCCTCAACTCCCATTTTGCTCTTGCTACAGATTTTTCACACCAAGAACAAGCAGGGTGTTGTGTTTCATCCCACCTGTGTCTTTGCTACCAGCCCGGAGTTGCTCCACACCAAGGAGGGACCGGAGCGCGGTGGGATCAAAGGTGGGACAACCCCATCGCAGAGGAATTGGCTCCCCTTCTCCCTGGCTTTTTCCACATTGGATGAAAGCGCCGTCAGCCTCGGGGGTTTGGCAAATCCCTGGTGCTGGGGATGGGGAGAGGTTTGGGGTCCAGCTGAGACACCCCTTATTGCCCCCGCAGATCCCACGGAGGGGCTGAGCCGCCACCACCAGCTCCTCGCCTTTGTTTCGCTGCTGGAGACCAACAAACCCTAACTGGTGAACTGTGTCCAGGTACCAGCCCTACAGGTGAGCTTTTTGTTCTCTTCCTCTTCCTCTCCAAGCCCTCTGGTAGCCTTCATCACCCCAAACCAGTTGTGTTCTGCTCCTCCAGGCTCTCCTGCTCTTCTCCTGTTTGCTGGACACCAGCGCAGACTGCGCCTGGCTGGTAGTGGATGGATGGCTGGAGATCACCATCCCCAATGCGGACTCTGCCCTACGCCTGCTTTCCACAGCCCTGCAGCTTCGTTCTGCCTGGAAAAATCTCCTCCACCAGCTGCTGGAAGGTCGGGGAGAGGAGTCGGGCTGCCGGCCAAGCTTTCGGGATGTATCTGTGCTCAGCCAGGGGTTGCTGGAGTTCCTGCAGACAGAGGTGACGTGGCCGTGAGTGCAGTGCAAGTGGTTTTAATCCATCTCTGGTGCCTTGCATTGGGTTGAAAGCTGAGAAAGGAGGATGAGGGGAGCTGGTGTGTGTCCCCCCCCAACATCCCCGCATCCTCTTGCAGGTGCCGTACCACCTGCGCCAGCTCACTGGGCTGGAGAAACAGAACCTCTACATCAGTCCCCAAACTGTGGCTGCTGCTCCCAGGGCTTTTCCAGGGGACGGAGATGAAGCCTGATGAGGTGAAAGGTGGCCACAGGGTGATGACAGACTTTCTCACCCACAACTGCCTGGCTGTGAGTACACCCCTCTCCCACCCTGCCTGCTCTGCCTGCCACCCCCCCCCCCCCACCTTACCCCCGGGGAGTCTGAGCATCCCCTTCACCCTTTGTGTCCCACAGACGGACACGGACCTCTACAGCGACTGCTTGCGGAGCTTCTGGACTTGTCCCCACTGCGATCTCCGTATGCCCTTCACCCCCCCCCCGGAGTGCATGTGCCACAAAAGTGCTTGCTGGCCCTCCAAGGGTGAGTTTCCACCACCCCCCACCCCCCTCGCTGAGGGGCTGTGACAAGGGACAATTGGGGACAACCAGCCTGGGGGGAGCATTTCTGCTCTGTGGGTGACCAAGGAGAGGGGGTGGCAGCGAGCCAGGCTGTGTTTATGCTGGCTTTTAGCGGTGCCCCTTGAGATGCCACCAAGGGCCCCATTTTGGGGGTGCGATGGGGGGAAGAAAAGGGTCTTGCAAGGCTTTGGTTTCTTTCTGATCCCCATTTTTCTCTACGTTTTCCCTCAGCCTCCCCTGGAAGAAGCGGCCGAACACTCATCCAAAACCTCCGCCCTCCACAGATCCTACCACTGCAACGTTTGCCAGCAGGATTTTACCTTCACCCCCACAGAGATCCTTCGGCACAAGAAGCAGCACCAGTGACTGGGGGCTCGCCGGGATGCTCTCATCGGCTGGTGGTGGAGATGATGTTGGTGTCCTCCCCAATCCCCGGGGAGACGCAGGAGACCCCCATAATGGGGGGGAGAGACCCCCTACATTGCTACCTCCATTACTCTCAGGTGAGTCTGGCTGGATCCCGAAAGGGATTTGGTGTTTTAGGGGTATTTTGGTGGTTCCTGCAGCTCATCACTGATGCTTGCGTAGGGGCAACCCGATTTCACTCCCTTTTTTTTTTTTTTTTTTTTAAAAAAAAACAAACCTCACATGTAAATAAATAGCTTTTTGGAGCAAGTCAGCGCTGGCCTGGAGCGTGTTGCTGGAGGTTGGGGTTCCCCTGCCCATGTGGGTGCCCGATTCGGTGTCTGCACACCCAGATGCAGCTGGGTCGGAGGCTTCAGGACAAAGGGATGTTTGTGGGGTCTCTGGGATGTCTCCTGCCTGCGATGCTGCCTGGTGCAGCACGGCCAGCATGTGGCACTGCTATACCGGAGTCATCCCTACCTCATCTCCTTTTCTTTCTGTATCCCGTGGGAAAAGCATCGGAGCGGTCTGTGCCAGGACTTTACCACCCCCAGGACTCAAAAAACACCCCCCCAAAACCCCCCCAATGTTAATAACAAGTGACCTGAGCAGCTCTTTGGAGGATGCTCACTCCCAATGTGGCTAGAAAGTGCTGCCTTAATATAATAAGAGACCTTGCTTTAGGGATCGTGGCTGGTTCTAGTACTTTTTTGGGCTGGAAACACCTGGAGAAAGGCAAATCCGGAGCGGCTTGCACCCACACACACCCTGTGGAGGCAAATGCTGCAACGACAGGAACTTATCAGCTGTCTAAACCCATTTAAAATGCATTAATTATCAGCCTGTGCGCTGCATTAGGCTCAAGCAGGGTTATTAGCAGGGCCCCTTCCAATGAAAGCGATTTGATGGTATTTTTAGCTCTGTGGCATGTTGCATTTTATTCACCAGGAGAAGAAAATAATAAATAAACGTGGTTTAACTGGCCTTGTGACGCTTTGGGGTAAGGAGCTGCTCCAAGAGCAAAGTTTCCTGGGATTTGAAATTTTTGAAGCCCCATGGTTTTCTGTAAGGAATTATCTATTGCCAGGGCTTGGTGCATGTTGCTGGCTGTAAAATAGGTGGCAGAGGGGAAAAGAAAAAAGAGGAAGGATGCTGAATGCTTCCTCATCCTCTTTTTTTCTTTAAATTTATTTCTCCCCCCCCCCCCCCCCCCCCAACTCACACCCTTTGTGACTCACTGCTTGTCTTCCCTTTCTTGATTGGTTTATCTGTAATTAATTACCGCTCGGGTGCAGGTAATTCCCGGCTGGTGGTGTTGCAGCACTCTCAGACATTAATTAGGCAGGTGATTTGTTGAGCAGATTATTTGGTTTGTGTGTGTGTCTGTGTGTGTGTGATCTAATTTGAGCCTTTACCGCAGGCAGTTGCCTGTCCCTTAGCCCAGCAGGATCCCACCCTGCTTTTGGGGTGAGGGGAGAGTCATCTCCCCCCAAATTTAATGGTGGGGATGATGTTCCTAATGAGTCCCTGTTGCTATGGCAGCGAGGTGGGATGGGAGATGCTCCTACCATGGCAACAGGCATCAGATGGGTTTGGCTTTGCTCTTTTCGACTACAGGAGCCCCAATTCTTTGCTCTCCCCACTAGGTTGAGCGATGGAGGGTGAATTAAAGCCCAGCTGATGTTTCTGGAAGCTGAATGTCTGTGCTGGTCTGGTCCCGCATGCTCTGAAAAACTCAGTTTTTCCCCCCAAAAGCTGGGCTTTGCTTTCCAGGATGTCGACAGTGGTTTGGTTCCTGTGCCACAGGGGACTTTAGCTTCGCTCTGGGCCACCTGCTCCCACTAAATGCCACCCACAACCAGCCCATTCCCACTCCTCAGGTTTCAATTAATCAAACTTAATATTCTCACCTTAATAAGAAGAACCCAACAGTTTTCAGCAATAATTGTTAGGGCTCATAAAGCATAAACCAGCTCTGGCTGTTGCCCGCCCTCCTGAAAAAACCCACAATATTGCTCTTGCCTTTAATGCAATGGCAAAGCCTTATTGCTTTTAAACTAAGCTTAGAGCAAGTTGTTTACATAACAAAATTAAATAAGGCCACTGCAGCCATAAAGAAGTAGGATTAATTTACTTTACTAATGAAAGCCACAAATTGAGGTCTTATGCGAGAGAAATGCTGGATTTTTTAATGAAGTACTCCAAATTTCTGTCCCTGTGGTAACCCTGGGGTGTTTGGGATCAAATCAGACCATGCTCATGCCCTGGTCTTGCTCCCCAGTGGTCTAAAGCCATCAGCTGGATGCTGGTGTAACCTCAGGGGGGTCAATCCTGGGTCCCATCCTGGTCCACCACCTTCATTAATGACCTGGATGATGAGGCAACCTCAACAAGGGGTCCTGGTGGCCACCAGGTTGACCATCAGCAACATGTTCTCACTGCGGTGGCAGCGAATGGTTTGACTGCATCGCAGAGCTGCCTTAAAACCTGAGCTTGAGTTTTAAGAAGTTATTTAGAAGTGGAAAACTTCTTTTTTTTTTTTTCTCTTTAAAAAAGATGCTGCTCTTCACCTTGAATCTGCCCATAAGAGTGAGACACAGATGAAGGTCTCTTGTAGTGGGTTGAGAACAGCCTTGTGTACCTGGCTGTTGCTTGTTAATGTTAATTAATGTCACAGTGATGGTTGGGTGGGCTGTTTTCAATTGGGCCAATTAAATGGGTGGGTCTAGGTGGTGGCTGGTGCACTGTGTGCTGTGCTCATCCTCTTAGAAGCCGCTTCACCAGAGTGGTTGGTGGTCCCAATCTACTGTCCTTCATGGTGCTGGGGAGGGGAAGGCTGAGAACAGGATTTTGGGGGGAAATCCTGATTTTTTTCACCTTTCTAGAGAAAGCTAGATCCAGAGCAAGGCACTAATCCTCATAATTTCCCTGTATGGCACCTATAGAGTCTATAATACCATCAGTAACATGGCCATCCCACCCTGACACACAAAAACTCCTTTCCCCCTTGTTTGTTTTTTTTTTTGTTTTTTTTTTTTTTTTTTCTTTTAATGACCGAAATTGTTCTCCCTTCTGGATAAATGTGTTTTATTGAGCTTGGTTGCTCTGGTAGGAAGATTTTCTCTTGCTGCCTGCTCTTTGCCCCCAACTGGGACATCCCCGTCCTGCTGCTGAAGTTCCTTTGAAGGTTGTTTCTGAGCATCCACCCCAACCCAAGCTTCATCCTCAGATGGACGAAGTCCATCATCACAAATTTCCAACAAGAAAACAATTTTCCCTTTTTATTTTTTCACCTACCAAACCTGATGTTAAAAGACCCCTTGGGCTGAAGACGACGATTTACCACATCTCATGGCAGCCTGTTCCAATGGCTAATTATCCTGCCAGCTAATTACCTGCACGTTTCCTTTCCAGGCTGAATTTCTGAGCTTCGATTCCCACCAACGGGCCCTTGTGCGTTGCCTATACTGGATAAAAACAAGCCGATATTATCGGGACGGCCATTTCTTTGGGAGCCAACAACCCCACATCAAACCCCCTCTTACAACTCCTTTAATTAGCAATGGAAGAAGTTGGGCAATCTAGAAAAAAAAATCCCAGGGGCTGAGTGCTCCCAAGGAAAGCTTAACACTTAAAAAAAAAAATAATTTATCAAGCAGATGAGGGTTTTTTCCTTTACAAATGAGGGCTTCTTCCCAGCAATGGCAAACAGAGGTTTTTTTTTTTTATTATTTTATTTAATCTCAATTTGCACACACCCTCTTCAACTCAAGTAAATGACCTCATTTGTTCTTTGTAATGTTTTTATTATTGTTATTATTATTACTATTTTCCCAAAGGTTGAGGCAAGTGTGTTAGCCTCTAATTGAAACCAACTGTGTGTTGTTCGGGAATAATTAAATGTTTGAAAGGTCAAGTGAGAAGGGAGGAATGTCTGTACCTATTAAAAATGAGTTTGGAGCAGGTAGGAGGATACAAGAGCTTGTCCCCATGCTTCAGCTCCAAGCCAGCAAACCTTATCCCATCCTGCTCCTCCCTTGGCATGTTTTTGGGGCTCCGGAGTATCTGATTTATCTGCAGGAATCCGTCTTCTCTTCTCCAGCCTTAATTCAGACCTGACAGCCACATTTATCAGCAGGAATCCATCTTTTCTTTTCCAGCCTTAAAATTTACAGATTTATGAGCAGAAATTTGCTCCTGCTGCCCTTTAGGTTGTGTACGCTGTGGAAGTATATCATTAATAATTCTAGAATTAATAACCAATAACCCAGCAATGGGTGGAAATGCTGACTCAGCATCCTCCCAAGATTTGTGGTTGGACCAGAAGCCTGGCACGGGATTTCTCCCCCTGGATACAATGTGCATCAGCCTCAGGTGAAATATTGAGCCAAAGATGGAAAAAACCTCTTCCACCTGACTTCTGCCACTTTCGTGCTGGTAATGAACTGGAAGCAGGGATATATATATATATATATATATATAATTTTTTTTTTTAACTGAGATCTAAATAATTTCCAGGAGAAAAGGGATCCAAGTCATTTGCCTGTGGAAGATGCTCTCAATAGGAAACTTTTCTGCTTCTTCCGTGCTCTTATGTGATACTTTAAAATTATAAGGTGTGAGATGCTATTATAAGGAGAGGACAGGAGGCAAATAAATGTTAACGTCAGTCCTGGGACTGCTTGACATCACTGCTGTGGCAAAGGGGCGTCCCAAGCCCTCCCCAAAGCAAGCCAGACCCAGGAGTCTCGCTATTCCCACCACCCCACTTATTCCATTCCCAAATCTGCGGTTTGATTTTTTTTTTTTGTTGTTGTTAACAAAAAAAAAATAATGATACTAATAAAAGAATTTAATTAAATTATTGGCTGATGCTGCTCCTTGAGAGACCTTCTGGGGTTGGGCTTTTGGATGTTGTGCAAGATCCAGCCCAGGTGTCTCGTGCTGTTTCGCAGCCTGCAGAGAGCAGCCTTTCCCTCCTCGATGGAAGGTCACAGCCGCCTTCTGCTCTTCATTAAAATGCTGAAAATCAGGCAAAATCCAAGCATCCCACTCCTTCCCTTACGTTGTGACCCACCACGGAGAGATGAAAGCTCCCCAAAGGTCCCAAAATTGTCTTATCAAGCAGGAGATAAGAATTTTTCTTTTTCTTTCTTGATCTGTTAGAGTTTATGCTTTGCATTGAGTGGGGTGGGAATAAAAAAATCATGTTTTGGGGGGAAAGATTATCTCATTGTCATGTGAGTCCAGAACTTGGGACTTTATAAAGCATCCTGAGACCTACAACAAAATGATGAGATTTGGTTCCTGCTCATGATCTGCTTGCACAGACTCAAGTGAATGAGCCAAAATCACATGATACATGGCAGTTTGGGCTATTTATGCTACTTATTGGTGAGCCATTCCTCCTGCTGCTGCCAGGACAACCTTTCAGGACCACCATCTGCTCCTGGAGTCCCTCCTAACCCATAGACCCTGATGTATTGTCATGGTTTAACCCCAGCCAGCAACTAAGCACCATGCAGTTGCTTACTCACTCCCCCCCCGCCCAGTGGGATGGGGGAGAAAATCAGGAAAAGAAGTAAAACTCCTGGGTTGAGATAAGAACGGTTTAATAGAACAGAAAGGAAGAAACTAATAATGATAATGATAACTAATAAAATGACAACAGCAATAATAAAAGAATTGGAATATACAAATGATGTGCAGTGCAATTGATCACCACCCGCCGATCGACACCCAGCTCGTCCCCAAGCGGCGATTCCCTGCCCCCACTCCCCAGTTCCTATACTAGGTGGGATGTTGCATGGTATGGAATACCCAGTTGGCCAGTTTGGGTCAGGTGCCCTGGCTGTGTCCTGTGCCAACTTCTTGTGCCCCTCCAGCTTTCTCGCTGGCTGGGCGTCAGAAGCTGAAAAATCCTTGACTTAGACTAAACACTACTGAGCAACAACTGAAAACATCAGTGTTATCAACATTCTTTGCATACTGAACTCAAAACATAGCACTGTACCAGCTACTAGGAAGACAGTTAACTCTATCCCAGCTGAAACCAGACAAAAAGGAATGAACCCAAGTTAATGTCAAAATCATTAAATCCTCAACTGGGAGGAATAACCACTCTCTTCCAGTTCCTGGGAGATACTTGAATAACTAGACCTTTGTCATGTCAATAGTTATAAAGGAAAAATGCAAGCGTCCTGGTTTCAGCTGGGATACAGTTAATTTTCTTTCTAGTAGCTGGTGTAGTGTTATGTTTTGGGTTCAGTATGAGAAGAATGTTGATAACACAGATGTTTTCAGTTGTTGCTAAGTAATGTTCAGTCTCAAGTCAAGGATTTTTTAGCTTCTCATGCCCAGCCAGTGAGAAAGCTGGAGGGGCACAAGAAGTTGGGAGGGGACACAGCCAGGACAGCTGACCCAAACTAGCAAAAGGTGTATTCCATACCATGTGATGTCATGCCTAGTATATAAACTGGGAGGAGTTGGCCTGGGGGGCGGATCGCTACTTGGGAGCTAACTGGACATCGGTCAGCAAGTGGTGAGCAATAGCATTGTGCATCACTTGTTTTGTATATTCCAATCCTTTTATTATTATTGTTATTATTATCATTATTAGTTTCTTCCTTTCTGTTCTATTAAACTGTTCTTATCTCAGTCCATGAGTTTTACCTTTTTCCTTCTGGTTCTTTCCCCCATCCCACTGGGTGGGGTGGAGTGAGTTAGCGGCAGCATGGTGCTTAGTTACCGGCTGGGGTTAAACCATGACAGAAAGCTATATACACCTGAAATGTTTGAATTTTTGGGATATGCATATTTGGTATGGTGGGGTTTTTTTCCTATTTTACTTATAGGATAGCTGCTGAATGGCCTAAGAGACAGGCATGCTAGGATACGCCCTTATGCCTTTATCCCAAGCACTGTCTATCTCCCAGTATGCTCTACCGGTGTTTTTTGCCATGTTCTTCAGGGAGACCCTCTGAAAGCACAACTCATGTATGACCAAAACACTTTTTTGTAGAACTGGTCTCTATTATACTGACTAGGGCGACACAGATGAATTCCAGCTTGTGAAAAACTGAAGAATATCAGCAGACCTGTACTGTATTCCAGCCCCATTTACTCTAAAATGTCATTTTGTCTCCAGATAAGTGAAAAATAAAGCAGCAGTAAATAGTTTGTCTTGCTTCTGGCCTTGCAAATCTCTCAGCAGGATACCAATATCATTTATTTATGATACCTTTGGTAGCCTGAATAAACCTATTAAAAGAGAAAAATGTAAAAGACCATGTAGAGACTCAGCAGGAGGGTTTTTTTTTTCAGAACTTTGATAGAAGGTGTAAAACATAAAGACATTGGCTCACCGCAGACTCTCCTTCCTACAGCAAAATGTCCTGGGACATTTTGGTGGTGAGGGTGGGAAGGATCTGCGGAATCCTCTAGCACTTGCCCTGCCAGACCCCACCTCTTGCCTTCTCCACCCAGGATGTGCTGCTGAGCCCAAGCCAAGCTGCTATGAGTGGTGGCTCTTCCTTTCTCTGATGGGTGCAAGGCCATACAAGAAGGCCCACTGGGACATGTTTCCCTTGCAGACCTGGAAGGCCTTCTGCCCAGCCATTAAACGAGGTACTTCTGAGCACCAAGGACAGTCTCCCAGCCAGGGGCTTTGTGACCCTGTGCTGTGACCATTCATATGTAGCTGTGTCCCTGGAGTAAAGGAGAAACACATCTGACAGGGAACACAAAACTTCATTCCACAGCTGGCAACCACCAGAGACTCAGCTGCAGAACAGCCTCATGGCTGGGCACATGCTGACACTTTGCCCTTGCAATATCCTTTCCCTCAAAAAATGTAGAAAAACCTTAAAGGGTAAGTAATTATCAAAATATTTCAAAGCCTTTTGTCCCTCTTTCTTGTCATTCTCATGGTGTCCCATCCTATGTGTGTGTTATAGGTTATGAATGGAGGCAATTTCACATATGTCAAGAAGGACAAAACAGTTTTATATACAAGGTCATTGAGCTTCATCTCCATATTTGATATATTGGATAACAGCATTTTCATTCATGTATGCAGTGAAATACGTATCAGCTTTTTTTGAAAAAACAAACAAAACCCAACAAAAAACAAAAACAAAACCCACAAAAACCCCAGTCACAAGTATGATCATTCTTTTTTCGTAGGTGTCTTTGCATCCATCTAGTTAAACTACTAGTGCCCTTACAGACCCTTTTGGCACTACTTCTGGTCTCTTGAAAACAAGAATCAAGCACTTCTGAGTGATTTCCAGGAAGTACAAGTAAGCATAAAGTAGCTGTAGGAATTACCCAAGGTAAGGTGGAGAACCAAAGTCTTGTTGGGACCTTGCAATGATGTGAAGAAGCTGCTTTTAAAGGGCAGTGAAAATGGTACAGGTGTGCAAAAAGACTACCTCTGATACTGTGTGCAGAGACCCCAATTCCACCTGTTATTCAAAAGCAAGCATAACATGAAGTACATACAGAGCATTAGGCTGTTAGTTGAATCAAGACCCTGCACTATTAGATTAAAAAATACATTTTTCCTTCCAAATACTACATTTTGATTCCTATTTGTAAGCCCAGCTCATAGAAAGAAAATCTCTCTCTCTTTATATCCTGGAGGCTGACACCCTTTCATATAATTTTTATGTGACTGCTTCTGAATGGGAGCAGGCCAGAGTATTGTGCAAAGAAATTTCTGTGTCCCAGCTCCCTAACTGGTATGACTGAAGCAATCAGTTCAGCACAGCATGATGGAGAAAGGGCAGATTGAACAGATGATTCAGAGGTGAGATGAGGACAAACATATGTTTGAATTGGGGGTGTGTGCTTGAGTTAACTTTTATGAAGCTTTCATGAATAATAAACTTTTTTCTTGTTTTCCAACTCAGCTTGTTTTCCTGAGCATGAATGAATCAATGACAAATTTGTTTGCAGCCACTTTAATAGTTAGCAGTAACAATTCATTATATTAATTCCACTCAATTACTAGTTATTCTCAAAGATGTCAGATAGTTTAGTTGAACACGTGCTATATATTGGTTGATTAAAAATATTTAATATATCCTGTACGAAAACAGTATGGAAAACACAGCTTTGACTCAGCAGGGATTTTAGTAGTAAACTGTTCAGTATAATTACATAAGACAGGTTTTTAATCTGCTTGGTCATGAAATATTCATGGTCATACCTAAGAATAAATGTCAGTACTGTGACAGCTTCTTATGATATCTACGACATTGCCTGTGAATTGTTTGAGCAAGTATTCACTTGCACATACTCAAGTAACATTTCTGCCTGTAGTAATGTGCTAAGCAGCTTTGTGTGTGGTGCTGTCCTGCCCTTTCCTGTAGCAAAAATCCTCTTGACTGAGGTTATGATTATTGGTGTTCACTGGATCTTTTGGAAAACCAAGGGTAATGCTTATCTGGGAGTAGGGATTTGACATTTGAGCCCTGTAAAAAACTTGTTTGATATTCCACATCTTACACTTGCATGTAAACTTAGTATAAGACAAAGCTCTTTCTTGCCTTAAAGGCAAAGTCTGTTACACAGGACTCATATCCTTTAACTAAACAGAGTAAGGTTAGAAGTTTCATAAAAAAAAGAAAAAGCTGCATAGGTATCAGAAATTTATTAATTCTGGACAATGACTTTTGTTGAATTTTATATGCAATATTAAATTGCATGTTTGCATCCAGATGTAAATAGTGCACTCAGTAGGCAGTGAGGTTTCATGCAGGGAGCATGGAGGTCTGCAGTGGGCTGCTTAGCAATAGTGGGCCAGTTACCAGCTGGAATAAGCTGAAGTAGCTCCTAGTGAGCTTTGCATCTACTGAATGTGTCTTAGCTATTATACAGCTCCAGGCATTTGCACTGGTCAGTGTCAGGGAGAGGGCATGAGAGTAAATAGACCCTTGGTCTGATTCAGTGCAGCCTTTTTTATGTGATTGTAAATTTTACTATTTTTCACTATTATTATATCATTATTGATGGTGAAGAATTATTATTGTTGTTATTATTAATGCAAAAGCCTAGGCAGGAAAAGCCTAGGCACACATTCTACCCCACAGGTCAGCTTCTGCCAGGGAATAAGGTATCACGGCAGCACTGGGACTGGGCTTAGCAAGTACAGCACAGCTTTCCCCTGCACACATGCATCATGGGAAGTGTGTTTGTGGCATCCTCACCCTTTAGAGTATCAGTGAGTGGTTAGTGAGATCTGTCTGGTAACCCATTGTTGATGCTGGAAATGATTTGATGCTGTTCTTGTGGGCTCCACCTGAACCTGCTGTGGGTGCAGCACACACCAGCTACAGTGGCACGTGAAGCAAGGTTTGCATCCTTCACAGCCCAGGCATTTGACAGTATGACCCCTTCTGAAGGCTCTGTGTGAATAATGCAAAATGCTGGATCACATCCCACTCCCCTTCCCTCTGGCCATCAGCTAGTAGAACAGGCATCAGAATAGGGTCCAGTGTTTCTAACTGGAGTCTGTTCATTTAGCACGTCAGCTAACTGTGAGCCTGTGTTTACAAACATGTTCAGAGTAGCAATGGGGAAGAAAGTTATCATCATCTCAACCTTAGTAAATATCGATCAGAGACTGATGTTGAACTTTTATAAGAGATACCTTTATCCATCAGTGTTTTTGTTTGAATTCAGAAAGGTTTCTTTTAGGTATATTATAAATGATAAACAGTGTTACTCCACACAAATAAGGATATCAGAATCTGACCCAGGGCTTGCTAATGATCTGTTGATTATGAAATAGAAAAACACTTCTTTCAGATCTACATTGAATTGTCTTTTTTTGGGTAAGACCAATGGGCCACATATCTGTAATGCCAGGTCTCATAGGAGGCTAGAGACATATTTTGTTAAAAGTTTCTACTGTATGTCAGAGGAGATTTGTGTTTATTAATTAGCATCTTGAGAAAGCTATTTCAAGAACAGGTGTAGGAGTGGTCTGGTTAATTAGGGACTACCAGAAACCTTGTATCAACATAGTTTGGATGTACATTAAATTTTTAATGGTTATTATTTCATCCAGACACAGAATTTACTGTAATACTTGAACTAGTTCTCAGCTGCAGAAGCTGAGGCTACAGGGCCTTTTCTTATCTGAGCAAATTTATTGATGAGTTGGATGTTACACAGTTATCAAGAGCATCAAAATTAAAAATAGAAAAATAAACAAAAGTATTAAGGGAATGTTATGTTGAAACAGTCTGCTCGGCAGCATTACATTTCCATCATGAATGCTTAAATTAATTAATAAGAAGAAAAATGGATCACTAATTGTCATGGTTTCAGCCCAGCCGGTAACAAAGGACCACGCAGCCGCTCGCTCACTCCGCCCCCCTCCGGTGGGATGGGGAGGAGACGGAGGAGAGAAAAGAAAAAGAAACTGGAACCTCGAGGGTTGAGATAAAGGCAGTTTACTGGGACAAACACAAAGAAATTACAACAACAACAACGGTACTAATGAAAAAGTATACAAAAAGAGTGATGCACAGTGCAACTGCTCACCACCCGGGACCCGATGCTCCGCCACTTCCCCCACCGAAAACAGAGACCACCCCCCGGCCCGCTCCCCATTTATATACTGAGCATGATGTCACATGGTATGGAATAGCTCCTTGGCTAGTTCAGGTCAGCTGCCCCGGCTGTGCCCTCACCTCCCAGGTTCCTGTAAAAATTAACTCTATCCCAGCTGAACCCAGGACAACGCCTCAGTTGCAACATAGGGAGCCTATGACGCATGCGCTCACTGGCCAGGCGCGCTGCACGAGCCATAGCCACCCTGTCTATTGGTTCATGGGCTTTGTACACGTGGCATATTGCCATAATCCAGCAGTCACGTGCCGACCATGCTCACAGATGGACTGAACAAGTGTATTCCAGTAGACCACACCTACAGGATGAACCCCTGCCTGATGCAGAAGTAGAGCTCTTCACTGATAGCAGCAGCTCTATGCTGGAAGGAAAACGAAGAGCTGGATACGCAGTGGTAACAAATGCCCAACCACTAGAGACTAAGGCACTGCCTAGCAACACATCCGCTCAAAGGGCTGAATTAATAGCATTGATGTGAGCTCTAGAACTAAGTCATGGAAAAAGAGTAAATATATATATACACACAGATTCTGAATATGCATTTGGGATGGTGCATGCAATTTGGGGGCAATTTGGAAGGAAAGAGGACTGTTAAACTCACAGGGAACTCCAGTAAAATATGGGACTGAAGTTATGAGACTGCTGCAAGCGGTTCTCTTACCAAAGGTTGCAATAATGCATTGCAAAGCCCACCAAAAAGGAAATAGTGGAGTTATAAAAGGAAATTGAAAGGCTGATTGTCTTGCTAAAAAGGCAGCTCTAAAGGAGCCAAAATTTGAAGAAGCTTTAATTCCAGGGCTTCGTTTAGAATCACCACCACCAAAATATACTGAGAAGGAAGATGAATTAGCAGAACAGATAGACTTCTCCAAAAATGGACAAGGTTGGTGGATAACACTGTTAACGGCATTATTGATTCCTGAAAGAATGATGGAAACTTTGCTCAAGAGATTACCTCAGGAGATGCATCCAGGAGAAGACGCATTGACAATAACTGCAAAAAGAAATTTTTTTTGACCAAAGATACAAAGGGTAGCATACATGGTAGTAAAAAAAGTGTACCATCTGCTGTGCTAATAATCCAAAAATTGGGAAAAAAGGTATAGGAGGAATTGTGAAACAAGGAATAACTCCTGGGGAATACTGGCAAATAGATTTTTCAGAGCTACCTAGGTATAACCAATATAAATATTTATTGATATTGGTAGATACCTTTTCTGGCTGGCCAGAGGCTTTCCCTTGCTGTACCAACAAAGAGCTAGAGAGGTAATTAGAATTTTATTGAAGGAAATAATACCCCGATTTGGTATTCCAGAAGGAATCTCCTCTAATAATGGGCCTCATTTTCTTGCAGAAGTCATGCAAGAGATTTCTAAATTTTTACAGATTAAGTGGGAATTACACACCCCTTGGAGGCCACAATCAAGTGGGAAGCTGGAAAGAATGAATCAAACTCTTAAAAGGCAACTTGCTAAACTGTGTCAAGAAAACACACCTTAAATGGGTAGAAATTTTACCTATAGCTCTTTTACAAATTCGAGTAACTCCTAGGGTCAAAGGGAAAGTAAGTCCTTTTAAGGTTGTTTATGGGAAAGCATATGCCATGAATCTTTCTAACATCACAGGAGACCAAATGCATATAAAAGGGCAGGCTGATGTTACAGAGTATTTGATTTCTCTTTCACGTACTTTATCTTCACTACACAGGTATCTAAATCAGAAGGTCTCTCTTCTGTTGGATAAAGGTGGAAAGGACCTTACACCATGTTATTGAAAACCTGTACTGCAGCCAAAGTAGAAGGAATGGACTCCTGGATTCATTACACGCGAGTGAAAAGAGCACCAGAACCAGATCAGGAAAAGTGGACAGCCACAGACTGGGAAACTCAAATTTCAGCTAATCTGAGACCATTGAACTTTCAGAGAATGAAGAACCTGAATATTATGATATCCCATTTGGTACTAGCAGTAGGTCAAGAGAATTTGGTTTTACAGCTTATCCAGTCCTTTGGGCAAATCCAGAATGTTAGTGTAACCGCTTGTCTCCATCTGAGTTGGCAGACAATCCTTTAAATTGGGGAATATTACCTTTGGACTTAGAAAAAAGTCTTTCTAAGAAAGAAAAAGAACAACAATGGAAATAGGGTGGTTAAATAAAATATTACATGGAACAGGATCCTCCCTTACTGGATGGCTGGCAAACCTAATTTAAACTTCGGTCACTGTTGTCATTATTACAATCATACTTTGTGTTGTTTTATGTTCTATCAAAAGACTGGTTTTACAAGCCATGGCTAGAGCATATATAACGATAAAATGAAGTAGTGAGACTTATGAGACTCATATGAAGAGATCTCATAGTCTCAAAGGGGGGTGTATTGGCTTTGTGTGGCAAGGTTTTGGTAGCGGGGAGGGGTTACAGGGGTGGCTTCTGTGAGAAGCTGCTGGAAGCTTCCCCTGTGTCCGACAGAGGCAATATCAGCCAGCTCTAAGACGGACCCGCTGCTGGCCAAGGCCGAGCCAATCAGCGATAGTGGTAGCGCCTCTGTGATAACATATTTAAGAAGGAAAAAAAAGTTACTGGGACAGACAGAAATGGCAGCCGGAGAGAGGAGTGAGAACATGTAAGAGAAACAAGCCTGCGGACACCAAGGTCAGTGCAGGAGGGGAGAAGATGCTCCAGGCACCGGAGCAGAGATTTCCCTGCAGCCCATGGAGGACCCCATGCCAGAGCAGGTGGGTGCCTGAAGGTGGCTGTGACCCTGTGGGAATCCCACGCTGGAGCAGGCTCCTGGCAGGACCTGAGGATCTGTGGAGAGAGGAGCCCACGGAGCAGGTTTTCTGGCAGGACTTGTGACCCCCTGGGGGACCCACGCTGGAGCAGTGTGCTCCTGAAGGACTGCACACCATGGAAGGGACCCATGCTGGAGCAGTTTGTGGAGGACTGCAGCCTGTGGGAATGGCCCACGTTGGAGAAGTTCGTGGAGGACTGTCTCCTGTGGGAGGGACCCCACGCTGGAGCAGGGGAAGAGTGTGATCAGGCCTCCCTCCGAGGAGGATGAAGCAGCAGAAAATAACGTGTCATGAACTGACCGTAAACCCCATTCCCCATCCCCCTGTGCCGCTGGTGGGGGGTTGGTAGAGAATCCGGGAGTGAAGTTGTGCCCAGGAAAAAGGGAGGGGTGGAGGGAAGGTGTTCTGAGATTTGGTTTTATTTCTCATTACCCTACTCTGGTTGATTTGTAATAAATTGAGCTAATTTTCCCCAAGCTGAGTCTGTTTTGCCAGTGACGGTAATTGGCAAGTGATCTCCTGTTCTTATCTCGACCCAGAAGCCCTTTGTTATATTTTCTCTCCTCTGTCCAGCTGAGGAGGGGGAGTGATAGAACGGCTTTGGTGGGCACCTGGTGTCCAGCCAGGGTCAACCCACCACAGGGGGAAATGGTGTACTTAAGAAATTATGTACTTAAGCCACACGAAAAAGGCCACAAAGGTCTTGTGAAACAAGATCCCCTTTGTATAACCAATGCATGCCTTGCTAACAATTGTGCCCCTGAAGAACTGAAAGACTAAGAAGGGAACATGCTACCCCAGGAGGCACCGAAAAGATGAATAATTGCTAATAGGCATGAAGTCAGAAAAATCTTCGAAAACTGGAGGAAAGGTAAAGGTGGCAGGGGGAGATCATGACCACCAACTCAATTCCACACCAAAAAGACTTATCCCCCACTCTCCTTGAGCATGCACTGTAGAAGAAAAGAACACTGTACCTTTAATTCCAAGCAGGGAAACTTTAGCCCAATAGAAACTGTGCTGGATAAGTGACTCCCAGTAATAGTTTTTGGAAGAACTTTGGAAATCGAATATGTATAATGAACTGTATAAATTGCTTGCCCGTTTAGGCATGAGGGGTGCTAGCGTTGCAGATTACCACCTAGCCCCCATCTTTGCGTAAACATGAACTGGAATAAAATACCTCTGCTCTGTGTTTATATTGGCATTTTGCACACTGGGTAAACGACCCCACTTCTGGGACAACAGTGGGGCAGGCAAAGCACCACATCCCGCAGGCCGAGGGGCTCAGGCACCCATGTCGCTGCCAGAGGATTGCCGGCAAGAGGTTTGGCATCTGGAGAGGGGCTGCTGGGCCAGGGTGCCCAGGCACCCACCCCACTCCCCCAGCCACAGCCACGAGTGCTCTCAGTGCTGGAGCAGAGGCCATAGCAGCTACCTGTGCCCAAGCCTGTCCCAAGCGGAGGGAAGACTTTGCTGTCGAGGAGCAATCCAGTGAAGGCATTGCTGAAATTGCTGGGCTTGAAGTTGCTGCTGGGCCAGGAGGGTGCTGAGAGGTCCTTGTGCAGGAGGAGGGGTGGCAATGCCTGGGCACCCTTCAACTCCGGGGAGCTGCAGAGCAGGGAGTCCCTGAGGCCGTCGGGGAAGGTCGTGGCCACCGCCTGCGCTTTCCAACCCGGCTGGTCCACCAGCTCCTCTGCCACCTCCCTCTCGGCCCCGGGTGTCTTCTTGGAGCCCTTCCCGCAGAGCGGGACCACCCTGATGCTCTCGCCACACGGACAGCTCTGGTGGCCGAGGTCCTCAAGGCTCCTCATGGCTGAAGCGCTCCCTGGGCTCTTGTACTCCACCAGTGCACAGTGCTTGCTCAGCAGCTCGGGGAAGCCTGATGTGTATTTCCCCACATCCGAGGGCAGCTTGCAGCCCGCCCGCAGGATGTGGATGGAGGCGATGGTGCCGAAGGGGCTGAACATCCTCGTGATGGTCTTGAGGAAATTCTTCTGGAGCAGCAGCAGCATGTCCTCCTCCAGGGGCAGCAGCTCTCAGGCCAGCAGCAGTCTGCTGGGGGGGACGCTCAGCAGGGACTCGGGGATGGGGACCCATGATACCGAAAAGCCAGTTTTGTTTGGCAAGGTTTTGGTAGCGGGGGGGGGGGGGGTTACAGGGGTGGCTTCTGTAAGAAACTGCTGGAAGCTTCCCCTGTGTTTGAGAGAGAGCGAGCCTATATTAGCCGGCTCTGAGACGGACCCACCGCCGGCCAAGGCCGAGCCAATCAGTGATAGTGGTAACGCCTCTGTGATAACATTTTTAAGAAGGAAAAAAAGTTGGGACGGAGAGAAACTGCCGCCGGAGTGAGGAGTGAGAACATGTAAGAGAAACAAGCCTGCGGACACCAAGGTCAGTGAAGAAGGAGGGGGAGGAGATGCTCCAGGCGCCGGAGCGAAGATTCCCCTGCAGCCCGTGGTGAAGACCCTGGTGAGGCAGGCTGTCCCCCTGCAGCCCAGGGAGGTCCACGGTGGAGCAGATCTCCACCTGTAGCCCGTGGAGGACCCCACGCCGGAGCAGGTGGGTTCCCGAAGGAGGCTGTGACCCCGTGGGAACCCCGCGCTGGAGCAGGCTCCTGGCAGGACCTGCGGATCTGTGGAGAGAGGAGCCCACGGAGCAGGTTTTCTGGCAGGACTTGTGACCCCGTGGGGGACCCGCGCTGGAGCAGTGTGCTCCTGAAGGACTGCACACCGTGGAATGGACCCATGCTGGAGCAGTTCGTGAAGAACTGCAGCCCGTGGGAATGGCCCACGTTGGAGGAGTTCGTGGAGGACTGTCTCCCGTGGGTGGGACCCCACGCTGGAGCAGGGGAAGAGTGTGATCAGCCCTCGTCCTGAGGAGGTGAAGCGGCAGAAAATAACGTGTGATGACCATAAACCCCATCCCTGTCCCCCTGTGCCGCTGGGGGGGCTTGGTGGTGAAATCCGGGAGGGTAGTTGTGCCCGGGTGTAGACATTCGTCTGATCACCCCGTGGGACTCGGCACAGGGTCCACCATACCCTGGGCCACAGAGCACTGACACCAATATGAGGATGCTGCAAATGGTGTTTATTCAACTGCGTCACGCCCTTATATACTGTCTGTCGGTCATCCCGCCTCCTTTAACCCTTCTCTTTCCGTACATCGCGAGATCTTCCGAGCGCCAATCCCTACAAGTCCCCCCTCACTATGGCGGATGACCGACGGTACAAACTGGCGTTACAGCTATAAGCGATTCCACCAACTCATGGTAATTCGTGTGTACTGGTGGGTACCCGCACTCTGTATAAAGAGTTTCCGCACGCAAACAGTCAGTGCTGGTATCCCACAACAAACCATAATAACCACCACCACCAAAAGGATTCCAAGTAGGGTCAACGTTTTCCAGTCAATCAAAGACAGGAGCCATTGCCAGGTCGACGAGAGGAGATTGTCAAGCCACTGTCACCTGCCTCCTGTAATTGATTGGCTTTGTCTAAAAGCATATCATAGTCCCCTGCTTATGGGGTACACACAGCGGTTGCTGTAAAGTGGATCTGCGGTGTTCAAAACATCGGTCACACCATTTTGATGCTCGGTTGGTGCATCTCCAGAGTTGTTGTCCACAGCGGTCATACTTGATAAGCACCCAAGGGTCGCAGCGACCACAGTGCAGGTACTTAGACGATCTTTTGAACGGCATCCTGCAAAATAACTCACAACAAATCGTTATTGACTGAGGTCTGGTTTCAACCACCGTGCCGGCACCCAGCGCACGCGTGAGTCTGGGTGCTCTGATGATTGTACTGCAGCATACCCTCTTCCCTGTGTCACCAAGCGCCACCCACCTTCCCACTTTCCTGTTTCTGGGTCTTTCTTGTTGGGCCTCAACTAGTGCTGCTTGTAATCTGTTTGTCCAAGCTTCTTTCTAAATCAAGAAAAAGGTGGGAGTCAAAATCATACTGCAAAACTGTCGCGAATCCCAGGGAGTCAGTGAACCTGAAAAAACCACATCTAAAAGAGAGCCTGTCATGGGATGTCCTAAGCCGTAATCATCCACGGCCTTCTTCACTTGTTGCAAAAGCTTGCTATCTAACGGAGACCACTCCACCCCTACACCGCCTGGACCAGCTCGGACTGGGCAAACTAAAGGGGGTCCTTCAAAACGTATGCCGTCCATAATACACTCCTTTGCTACAATTTTCCAGTCCGGCAACGTGACCTTCGGTGAATTGGGGACTCCTTTCTGTTCCCCAGCTGCTTGTAGCAGCTCCCGCTGTTGCTTCACCTGCTCCTGCAACTCCTCTACTACTCGCTGCAGCATCTGCAGCGGATCTGTAGCTGGGTCGGGCGCAGGTGTTAAAGGCATAGGCGTTGCCTTTTCACTGGCTGCTGCCGACTGCGCCTTACAGCCGGAAATAGCCTTTTGTTTTATCGCTGCATGTGGCGGACGACAGCGGTTTCCGCCCACCAGTTGCCACGCCTCCTCTAACCGTTGAGCCGACCCCTCGATTGAGTCTGGCCCACTCTCTTCCTCTTCCGCTACGCGCGGAAGTGGGAGTGTCCTGACTTTCCTTCCTCCTTCCTTTGGCCGTGCTCCGCCTCTCCCGACTTCCGGAGAGACATCCGGGGAGAAAGCGGATGTCGGCGCCATCTTAGGGTGCGCTTGTGGCGCGGTTCGCAAAACACGTCCCGGCACCCAATCCTCCGGATCATACAGGGGAACCGCTCCCTCCTCTACCTGTTCCTTTTCTGATCCCTTCATCACAGCCCTCTCCGCCTCCTCTAGTCTCTGCCTCTCCTTCTCCCGTCTCCTTTGCTCAGCCACGGGTTCCTCTGCCTCCTGAATTAACTGTCGCTCTTTCTCCCGCTCCCCCTCTCTCGCCCGTTCACGCTCCCGTTCCAACTCCTCCCAAGGGTATCCCGGTGGTTCGGCCGGTGCTGACGGCTGCACTGGGAGCACCAGAGGCGTCTGCTCTGCTACCTCCGTCAGCCCTTCTGTCCGCGCCTCCCCATCCGCCTGCACGCCCCGATCCGCCTGCGCGTGCATCAATCTCTTTGCTTCCTTCCATGTTAAGCCCTCCTCCCGCACTTTCCTCAAAATCGCCCTAATCCGCCCCCACGTCTTTAACTCCGGACCATGCTGCGTCGCCATAGCCCGTTCCGCTAAAGCCGCGGTGCATTTCGGCCAGCACTCAGGAGACAATATGTCCCCCGGGCGCTCTATCGCTTCCTCTTTCAGGAGCCGCTCTAGGCAAGCTTTCGCTTCTTTTTGTCCCATAGGGATTTTTACCTCTCTAGAGCATGAGTCCAACACCTTCAGGACTGCTTCCATGCCTGGCCAGGCCTTCGATTACGCCCCGCGTAATCCGCCGATGTCCAATCACGTCAGGGTCACCACTTGTAGACATTCGTCTGATCACCCCGTGGGACTCGGCACAGGGTCCACCATACCCTGGGCCACAGAGCACTGACACCAATATGAGGATGCTGCAAATGGCGTTTATTCAACTGCGTCACGCCCTTATATACTGTCTGTCGGTCATCCCGCCTCCTTTAACCCTTCTCTTTCCGTACATCGTGAGATCTTCCGAGCGCCAATCCCTACACCCGGGAAGAAGGGAGGGGTGGTGGGAAGGTGTTCTGAGATTTCATTTTACTTCTCATTACCTTGCTCTGGTTGATTTGTAATAAATTGAGTATGTTTTGCAAAATTGAGTCTGTTTTGCCCGTGACGGTAATAGTGAATGATCTCTCCTGTCCTTATCTCGACCCGCGAGCCTTTTGTTATATTTTCTCTCCCCTATCCAGCTGAGGATGGGGGAGTGATAGAATGGCTTTGGTGGGCACCTGGTGTTCAGCCAGGGTCAACCCACCACAGGGGGAAATGGTGTACTTAAGAAATTATGTACTTAAGCCACACGAAAAAGGCCACAAAGGTCTTGTGAAACAAGATCCCCTTTGTATAACCAATGCATGCCTTGCTAACAATTGTGCCCCTGAAGAACTGAAAGACTAAGAAGGGATTGACATTTAAAAACACGTTACCACAAAGTGAGTTTGTCAGTCTATATAAATGAATCCTGTAATTCCATGGGGCATTTTCATTCTTTAATATTTCCATTGAAATGATTCAGGACAAGTGTTTCAGAACCTTTTATGGTTTAATGGTTTTATGGTGAGCAGTGGTATTTAATGTCTTTTAAACACTTTGTGTCTCTGGTATTTAAAATGTATAATTTCAAGAGATCTAACTCTTTTTCAGCTTTCACTTCTCATACCAGATTCTGGGTATCTGCAGTCCTTAGGTTGCTGTCATCAAGATAATTTCAACCTTTTTATATGCCAAAATAATGTCAGAGCGTTTCAAGTGGCATGATTTGATCATGTGAGTAGGGGTGACTCTTGGAAGAAGTGAGCTTGTATATAGCATGAAGGGTTGGAAAATGTAATTAAGCAAAATAGTTTTGTTCATGCAGTTTAAATGTCTTTATAAACATTACCAAACCTTTGTATTTCACCAGTAGAACAATTGCTGTACAATGTGGCATTTTTGGAGGCTTTTATAGATGGGAATCCAAACAAATTGTTGTTACAAAGTAGATTTTAATTGTCTAGTTTCATAAAGAAAGGAAGCCCCGTGTGCGCTTGAGCTGTGCAGGGGAGTGGAAGAGAAGAGGGTACATTGCAATTACTGTCTAAAGACACGAGAAAATAAAAACATTGTGGTGTTTTTACTGAGTTTGGGATCTTGTGGATATTATGGTGCAAACTGGGGCTTAGGAGGCAGTAGCATCTTTTGTATGATGGGCTGCATGTTTGATTCATCAAGGTCTTCTGTGGGTTGTGATCTTCAAGTACTTCCATGACAGAGTTTGCCTGGTGTGTCTGAGAGTAAGTGATTGCCTGGCAAGCATGGGCTTTCCTTGTTTCTTGTTTACTAGACGCTAGTGGAAGATCTTGCTACCCTGTTGCTTTTTGGGGACTGAAATGTGCTTTCCAAGTTGTCCAGTTCAGCATGTCTTAATTGGGAATCTGTTGGCTGAATCTCAGGGGGTGCGTGGGGCCATGTTGGGCTTGCATGAACTGATTTTACAGAGAGAAAAACCAGGCCTTGCTTTCAAATGTGACTGCTACGAACTGTAAAATGCAGCAATTCCCTTACTAGTTCTGATTCACTGCTGTTGGAGCAGTGTATGGCAAAACTATCCCTTTCATGCACAGCTAGAAAGAGAATGCCTCTCCAGTGTCAAATGAGTGATGCTTGCTTGTGATTGCATATCTTTTTATGTGAATACATGTAAGCTGCCACCTCTTGTATTAGATCTTGTTTTCTACTGTGCAGTACTTATTGTTCTGTAGCTTGGAAAATTAGGAAGAGATCTATGTTTGATTTTGTTCCGCTTCCAGATATGAGCTTGAAACGCATTTAAACATGGAAGGAGGAAAGTGACTATTTCAATCATTTCGGTTGTACCTTTCCTGTGGTAATAATCCATCTTTAAGATGTAAAGCAAAACCCAAATGAAACCAACCCCCTCTCTATACCCCGCATAAGTCTAGTGCATGATCCCTCCCTAATGAAAAGTGTTCTGATGGGGTCTTGATTGTCTTATACAATTATTTTACTATCTCTTTTCTGAAGATACCAAGAACCAGCACCAGATTGGTCTAAACAAGGCTGATTACCTTTCTAAAGAGAGAATTGCAAGAGTTTGTAGTATCATCTAGTTTGGAATATTGCAGTGAGCGAGCAGTTGTAAGTAATTTTGTGTCTTGACTAGTTCTACTACTCCAGTGCTTAAAATGTAGATTTAAAATCCATTCTCACTGGCATTTAGTCTATTTGTCTAGTAAAGGTGGGGGAGGCCCCAACTTGAATTACATTTGAAAATACAGTGGAATATGGAGAATGGTGGATTATCCCCTTCTGACAAGGGAAAAAAGTACCATGAGACACATAGAAGTGATTAGCTTCTTGGCCCACACTTTATGCAACAAACCTGATATATCCACTGTCTTTCTTTGCACCAATATGCAAGTTCACAATTACAGGAGCTGTGATCCCTTTCTTTTTGAATAGCTGTGCGTGGATCAGCATCCATGTACGTACAATCGTTGGCAGTGGCTGTGGACTGATGCCAGTGTGGAATATTAGGTGGTGGGCATACGGCCTTGGCAGGGCTGCGTGATCTGGCTGTTGGCTGGAGATGTCAGCGGTTGCTGACACTGAAGCCTGTAACTCAGAAACTCTCTTCCCGGATCTGCTCTTTGATCTGCTTGGTCCCTGTAAAGAGTAGTGGTGCTATTGGTCTTGGTAAGAATTAACAGTGGTAATTACTGAGCTCTTCAGGAGACTGTGTAGTAACTTTACAGCCTGCTTTAGCTTCCGTGTGCTGCTGCCTGGCAGCGCTACCCAAGCAGGCATTTTGATAATGCTGGGCTGGCTCCCAGCAGGGGGAGCAGAGAAACGAGAGACAGTTTGGGTGCTGTTCTCCCAATACCACCTAGAAGTTTGTGGAAGTGCTTTATATTGGAGGATAGGAGAGAAACTGCTGTGTTTGTCCCCAGACTGCTGCCTGGAGTGAACCAAGTCACCAGGGTGGCACTGTTCCAGCTGAAAACTTGATGTGTCCAAGATGTCATCATTTCTGCTAGACTTGTTTGGTTTTGATGTATGGGAGAGATGGGCTGTTCTTTTGAGTCCGAAGACCTGGGACACTGGATTGGGGTATATGACTGTGGTGATGCTTATGGGATGTAATGGCTGTGCTGGCTCTTGTGGCAGGAGAGATCCCATGGTACAAGGTGATGGTGACATCCAGGGAGGAGTGGAGATGCTCATCTGAGACAAAATGTTCAGTGCAACCTGCCATCCTGGTCCAGGGCCTGTGTGACAGCTGAAGTTGGTCTGGAATCGTGGAGTAGTCCAGCTGGCTCCATCTAGCACGTGGGGGCTTGGGGCAGCAGTGATTCCAAAGTGATCAGCCAGGGTAGCAGGCAGCTGAACAGTCAGCAGGTGAGACAAAGACCCTCTGTCCTGTACCAGACAAGCCTTACGGGATACCTATGTAGCTATACTGAACTAGGAAGTGATATATATCATCTGTTACTGAGGCCATATGTCCTGGGAACCAGAAAGGCAGATTGAGTTCCTTCAAGGTCAGAGTGTTTTTAAGCTCAAGGCTTGCATGGGTTCTTAATTGCTGTCACCTTTCAAAATACTTTGAGCTTGAGACTGGTCACACCCCTGCTTACCTTAATAGCTGCTTTTCCTATGTCAGCTGCAAACTTTCTTTATCTTTCTAAGGATGGTTTGCTTTGCTTTCCTTATCTGCTTCTGTTCTGCTTTGGGAGTCTTAAATCACCCTGGCAGCTAATCTTCCTGTATTTTGGGTTCAGTTGTGAGTGATGTAAACTGTTGCTCATGACAGCTACTGGCCATTTGATTGACAGGATAGAGATGATACTGCAGCGCTCCAAATGCGAAAACTTCGGTCACAGCACTGTGTGCTGGGAGTCAGCCCACGAGGCTCAATCATGTGGGTCAAGGTGGCATCAGTGGGAATAAGAGGTATGAGCCAGCCTTCCCCCTACTTTGCCTGAGTCCTAGCAAGAGCCCATCTCTAGTGACCTGGTGGAGAGGGACCTACAGGACTCCTTTAGCACCTCTCACGTTTTGACACTCTCTGGGCAGCACCGAAGCTTGGCTGTAGCTACTTAAGCTAGTATGTGAGGTCTGAAAATCAGAGAGGGAGGTGATGCTAAGCGGGAGAGCTGTGACCATGACCGCAGAAGAACAGGAGTTGAGGGCTAGTCGTGGGGTAGAATAAAGCCCGCCTTCCCTCCCAGGTCTCAGTATTTGTTTATTGCCTTTTTCATTTGGATTTTCTTCTTGTTTTTTTAAAGAACACACAAAAATGAGAGATGAATCTCACTTGCCCTAACTTGTTTAAAAAAAAAAAAAAAGACATTTTCTCATTGTTTTTTGTACCCATCTGCTGCAGATTCAGGTCTCGCTAAACATTGAAATGTAAGCAGTCCCTCTGAAAACCACCCTTCTCAACATCTTTTTCAATCCAGACTTGTTATAAGGCACTTTACTTGCATTAAACTTAAATTCATCGATGTTGTATTCAAACCTGTTGCTTCTTCCTGTTATTTATTGGTAGTCATTATGATGAATAAGAAGGGAAAAGTGTTCTGTTCATTAAGGAAATGGCTCCCATATCATTTGTCTCTCTTGTCTCTTCTTTTAATTGTGCCTCCCTTCTAGGTGCAAGTCATGCTTTGTGAGAGCTGTGCACTATTTTCTTGGTAGATTGAGATTTATGAGTCAGAGGGGGAATGATCAGAGGAGAAAGATTTATCCCAGTTACTGTTCAAAGGCTGCATTCTCTCTCTGCGTATATCCACAGGGGTCCAGGAAGAAGGTGTTTTTTCAGGCAGTTGAAAGAGAAATGGACTTCTCTGTCTTTTGGGTTGGGTTTTTTTTTGGTGTCCCAGTCTTCTTGTTCTTCATAGGATAGATGTATTATTGATGACAAGCAAAGCCAGAGATTCTGTCCCTGTAAATATCAGACATATGAAAAGACCCAAGTTGAGAGATTCAGATGGACTGTGGGTGTCCTAACAGAGCTGTGCCTCTGAAAGGCAGGGAAGAAATCCACTTCCAAACTGGGAATGAGAGTTTGAGCTGAAGCTCCATGGCTAAACAAAGTCCTGGTAGTAAAGAAGTCCTGCTTTGAGGACTGCCCAATGCCTGTCCTTGACCACCCTTCTTTGCCTGACGTATGTCATGTGAATCTGGTACCATAATAAACTGAGCATTTGTTTTGCAGCTGTGCAAGGCTTCCAGGTCTGTTTTTGTAAGCATGCAGATCACCCCCAGTCCTTGACATGGACTACAGTACCCCCACCACACACAGAGGGCGAACATATTTTTAGATCCAGATGGTGGTATACCTCTCCAACCACGTGAGTCTCAAATGTCCGTGCGGCACTCCTGTGGGTATACAAGGCTGTTCCAGGGGCTGTGCTTAGTTGCTTGGCTTACTGAAGTTGCTAGCCCAGTCTTCCTTGCAGGTTTTCAGAAGAAACTGTATATGGGCAGGGAGTTGTATATAGGAAAAGACACTAATTTAAGGATAGCCTTTATTCTGATAAGGAAATGTTTAATAATGCACTATTTAGTTGTCTCCACCATGAGCGATTAAAAGCTTCTACATACTAATATCAAACTGGGATGCCTTGCAATTCCTGTTGACATAATTTTTAGCCTGGTTTCCTAAGGAAAACTGGCTATCCTTTTCCAAAGGAAATGGCTGTATATCTCTCAGTCAGTCTTCCCATTAAGTTCTTAAACATAGCTGAACTTGATCAGTAGCTTAACAGAATGGTAGACATCTCAAAGGTATTGTTGTGGTTTAACCCCAGCCAGCAACTAAGCACCACGCAGCCGCTCACTCACTCCCTCCCCATCCAGTGGGATGGGGGAGAAAATCAGGAAAAGAAGTAAAACTTGTGGGTTGAGATAAGAACGGTTTAATAGAACAGAAAGGAAGAAACTAATAATGATAATGATAACACTAATAAAATGACAACAGCAATAATAAAAGGATTAGAATGTACAAATGATGCGCAGCGCAATTGCTCACCACCTGCCGATCGACACCCAGCTAGTCCCTGAGCAGCGATTCCCCCCCCCCCCCCCACTCCCTAGTTCCTATACTAGATGGGATGTTGCATGGTATGGAATACCCTGTTGGCCAGTTTGGGTCAGGTGCCCTGGCTGTGTCCTGTGCCAACTTCTTGTGCCCCTCCAGCTTTCTCGCTGGCTGGGCATGAGGAGCTGAAAAATCCTTGACTTTAGTCTAAACACTACTGAGCAACAACTGCAAACATCAGTGTTATCAAGGTTCTTTGCATACTGAATTCAAAACATAGCACTGTACCAGCTACTAGGAAGACAGTTAATTCTATCCCAGCTGAAACCAGGACAGGTATTTAGTTCCTCTCTGCTTTGTGAAAACTGATGGTAGGATCAGAAAGGGTCCCAGTGAAGGAATGGATAGGAGAGAGAGAAGCTGACTTCCCAGAGTTGCTGTCTGGCTGAGCAGTGCTAACATCCTCTCTATGTAATCAGCACATCTGTATTTGTGAACGAGGTGCCATATGTGACCACACAAGCAGGCAGGGCGCTATTTGGAGGAAAAGCCCAAGGAGAGCAGAGCAGCAGGAGACACAGCAGATCAGAGAATGTGTTGCTGTGGGGAAGGTAGGAAAGATGTAAAGTACAAGTGCCTAAGAAACCATTCACAGCTTGTGCTGCAGCTTTGAGTACTCGAAGTGCTGCTAATGAAAGGTACTCTTGTCACTACTGTTATGCTATAAATCGTGTCTAATCACCCTGGTGGAGTGGACCACATATCTTATTCGGGTAGATTAAGTGAATTCTATGCCATGACCCCCTGGCCTCTTGGCATGTGGTGACACCCAGCGTGGTCTTTCTGTGCACATGCAGAGGTCGAGGGTTTCCTGATGTGAACTGACTGTCCTGGCATGTCACCTAATGGGGAGGAGCAGCTGGGTTTTCAGGCAGAATAGCACTGGAAAGGGGCTGGTGGCCACCTGGCCTATTCCTCCAGCCTGCAGCTTGCCCTTGAAGGGCACTTGGGAGGAGGGGAATGTGGGCTCTGGAAGAGATTTATTGTTCTGGCAGTCTGTGCATGTCCTGTGGTCCATAAGTTGCTCATCCTGTTATTGAATTAAGGCTGTCACGGTGTATATTTGATTCCCAATGAGAAAATGGGATAGTGGCTTTCTTAGTCTTGGCAGTCAGAGAGAGTGTGATGAGCTGAGCTAAGTGTCTTTGATGAATTGCTGAAGCTTTGAGTTCTTTAATTTGCATAAGCAAGAAGCATTAAGAAGGCACTCCAAAGGAAATTCCTATACAGTTTCATCTGCTTTTAAATAGCTGGCTGATGGGAATGAAGTTACGTGGTACGTTGTACGGTGATGCTTTCCTAAAGGATGTGGTAAAACATTCTCCAGATCCAATCCAATCGAGGAGAGATTTGGTCTGGTTTTGAGACCACAAAACCTGCAAGTAAGAGTTCAGGAATATTTTGAAGGGAATAACAACAATAGCAATCATGCAATGACCCAAAATAATCTTAAGGCTGATGGATAAGAGCTTAATCTTTGCTAACGTCCTGCGTTTCTTCTTAGTGTGAAGAGCTTTGAAGGAGGAGGAAAAAGGGATACTTAGCTCCAGTTAATTGAGTATGACAATCAGATCTGGAGAGAAAACGGTGTTCCATCTTGGGAAAACACTAGCCATTTATGCATTGAAAGATCAATTTGAGATTTGTTTTTTTCATGAAACCCAAGAGAGAATCTATGCTAAACATTTACCTGGGACACATTGGAAATCCCCATACCTGTTGCAGGTGTCATGCATCCAATGGATTGAATTGTTGATTCCCCCAGGAATGCTATGACTACCAGGCTATGGGTTGCTTGGAGTCCCCTGTTTGCACCCCCTGCTCTGTGTATCTCTCTTTTGACCCAGTGCTTTCTGATGAAGGTTTTGTCTTGTTTGCCTCCCCATGCAGAATGATTTTTGGTAACTGCTGTATTTTGCTGGAGATTCTTTTGCCAGAAATTCTAAAGCCCAGCCTACCAGTGCCTTTGCAGATAGATAGCAAGGTGTAGGTAAGCTGCCGTGAACTGTCAACACCCCTTACCCACCTAACTTGCTAATGGCTGTTCTTTATCTGGTTTTTGCCTGTTAGGCTGCCAACTGGCAATTTCTAGAAACTCTTTTATGTAATAGAAAGGTCTAATTTGGAAATTATCACACTATCCATCTGAGTACTCAGCACATGCTGATGTCAGAGCCGCTGTGCCTGTAGTTTGCAGATTGGGACATTTATTTGTAGTTGTAACAATTTTTGGATCTGAATCTACTGAAGTGTTCACAGCAAGACTGCTAAAGCTATCATGTGTTAGCTGGTTTCCACGTGAACTTTATAAATGGATCTAAACTTTATAAATTGACTCCAGTTGTTTTGAAACCAGGCCTGTAGTTTAAATTTGCTGTCAGTGCAGCACCAGTACTCTGGCAAAGAGCAATCTTGTATCTTCTTTTGGTGGAAAGGCCTTCATTCTGAGGTGTGGCAATTGACCCAGGAATGTGGGCTTTGGGTCCCCATTTGTGTCCAGGGCTTCTGTTATGTATGTAGCTTTGATCTGTCTCTTCTTTCAGGTGAGCTCTTGCAGTTCCTTGTCAGAGCAAATTTTCTCTCAGCTCAGCTGAGAAAGGGCTAGACCTGAAGTTGTGTTTCTTTTAAATGAGAGCTACTGAAGAGCATTTCTTGTAAAAAGGAAAACTCTCAGAAGCTTCTTTTGCTTCCTCTTAAATTATGTGCGCAATCAGCATTTAGATCAGTGTGAGCATCTGTAGTTGGAGTTTCTAAGAAGAAAGTAACATTTCTCTTTCCAGTACTTGGAACCTCAAGACTGATTTTTGTCATGTAATTGTCACCAGTAGTATCTGCTCCTGAATCAAAAAGATGCTTGTTATCCTACCGGCTGCTTGTAGCAGTTACAATTAAGTCTGCCCTAATTCCAAACAGTATTACTCATAATAAAGTAATACTCAGATTCATTCTGAAGATGTTGAGAAAATTGGATTCCTCTTCTGGCACTGTACCTCCTTGTGAGAGTTTCTTCACTTCCTAAATAGTTTTAAAGTTGCTTCTAATATAATTACCTGCAATGTCTGCAGTACTTGAGTAAAAGAATGAGAGTGTAGTAGTGTAAATGGGGTGGGCCAACATTGGTGTAAATTGGCATAAAACTCAGTTGACTTCTGTGGAGTTATACTGATTTACTGCAGGTGAATGTGTGGCTTGGTATTTCAAAGCAGTGCTCGTGCACTGAAACATGCCTCTTTGTTGATTAATGTTGGAAGTCTGCTAAACTTGGCAGAGTGTTTTTGCTGAAGCATGAGCGATGCTGTTGAATGATGTGTTAGTCAAAGTGGCCTGGGCTAGATACAGCAAATTCCTATCTGTGGAATGCCCACTGGCTTTCACAAAAACTCCGGGAAGCTTGCAGACATGGAATCAGTATGGCCTTTAATTGGGCTTTGCGTGTTTGTTCATTGCATTAGTTCTCAGGAAAAAAAAAAGTGCTTAGTGCTTTTCTGCTTTATAATTCGTTATATAATATAAATAATTGTGTTATGTTGATATATCAGCTCTTCTGCTAGCAAAACTGTCTTAATTTCTTACAAAAACTGCTGGTTGGTATCAACAGAATACAGGCTCCTTAGTTTTGTGCTGCAGCAGAATATCAGCCATATTGCTCTCTTTTTTCCAAACTCATTTCATTTTTTTCTGAATTGAGGTTAAACTCAGATTTGTCATCTTCTATATGTCATTCTTTTTGAAGCAGTGGTACAATAATGAATGAAAATTTTATAATAGCAGAAATTGATTCAATCTATTTTACACAGATCGGTTTCTGCTCAGGTCGCCCGTGCCCCAGCATGGCTGTGCTATGGCCTATACAACTGTGGTTTGTGCTGTTTAACATTAATGACCTGGATGATGGGGCACAGCGCACCCTCAGCAAGTCTGTAGATGAACACCCCCCCCCCCCCCCAAAAAAAAGAGGGGGTGTGGTTGGTAGACCTGGTGGGTGTGTTGCCATCCAGAGGGACCTCCACAGGCTGGAGAACTGGGCTGACAGGAACCTCATGCAGTTCAGCAAGGGGAGGCACAAAGTCCTGCTCCGCGGCAGGGAAAAACCCCATGCCCCAGTATGTGCTGGGGGCTGACTGACTGGAAAGCAGCTTTGCTGAGAAGAAGCTTGGGGTCCTGGTGGACAACAACTTAGACCATGAGCCGGCAATGTGACCTTGCAGCAAAGGTGGCGGCCAACAGCATCCTGGGTGGCGTTAGGAAGAGCGTCACCAGCAGGTCCATCTTCCGCTCTGCTCAGCACTGGTGAGGCCACATGTGGAGTGCTGGGTCCAGTTCTGGATTCCGCAGTGCAAGAGAGACAGGGGCATACTGGAAAGAGTCCAGCAAAGGACCATGAAGAAAATGAAGAGGCTGGAGCATCTGACATAGAAGGGAAGGCCAGGAGAGCTGGGACTGTTCAGCCTGGAGGCAAGAAGGCTTGGGGGAAGCTTATCAATGTAAATACCTGACGGAAGGGAGCACACAAGATGGGGCCAGGCTCTTCGCCATAGTGCCCATTGACAGGACAAGAGGCAGAGGGCAAAAATGGAAATTCAGGAAATACCATTCAAACATAAGAAGAAGCTCTTTTTTTTTTTAATGGTTTTTGGGTTGGATTTTTTTTGGTTTTGGGTTTTTTTTTTACTGTGAGGGGTAGTCAGACACCAGCAGAGGTTGTCCAGAGAAGTTGTGGAATCTCCATCCTTGGAGATATTCAGAACATGATGGGACAGAGTCCTGGGCAACCTGCTGTAGCTGACACTGCTTTGAGCAAGGGGGTTGGACTAGATGATCTCCAGAGGCCCCCTCCAGCCTCAGCATTTCTACGATTCTGTAGTGGGAACAGCGAAGCTGAATTATCACCCTGTGAGTAAAACCCTAGCGTCTGATCTGCATTGCGGATCTGTTGTCTGCATTGCAGATTTTTGTTGCATTGTCTGCACACATCTGCTGGGTGGAACTCCCTCTAACATCAGTACGAAGTAGAGGTCTGCAGTGCAGATTGACAGCTGGGATTTTTCTCTGGAGAATTTCCCCATCTGTGTTTGAGACAAACCAGGATAACATATTTTAACTTTTTTCTTCTGTAAACGGAGTGTTTTGTGAGTTGAGTGTTCCATAGAGAAGTTTATTAAAAGGCAAGCTTCATCTCCCAGTCCTGGAAAAAAAGTGGCACTGAGTTCACAGCTCAGATGATAGGAAAGAAGAAACTCATGTGACGAGATACTGTTACCGAAATCCGGAATAAAACTGCTTAACAGCAATGAGAAGTTAAGAAGCAGGCACTCCTTTATTGCAGTGCTGGGCACACAGGGGATCACTCCACCTAGTGTGTGCACCTGTCTGGTTTAATCATGCAGGTTAAATACACACCTGTTATACATATTCACTAAATTTCTGGAAATGTCATACATAATCATCAACTGTCTGATAAATCATTAGCATATGTAAATGTCCCTTTACGCAGGCGTGGTGAAGTCTCTGGTGGTCTTCAGAAGCCCTCGGGTGGTCTTCCATAGTCTTCCTCACTTTGTCCGATAGTTGACCTCTCTTATGTGATTCTGCGCAGTACGATTTTTGCCATCGTGTATTAGATTTACATAAAAGTACATTCAATGTTAATTCTTGAATTTAACGTTTCTAGTGATTGGCCCTCAGTCACACCACCTTTTCAATATTCTTATACTAAAACATTCATTGGTTAATCTTACTTAATTCCACTAACTGGAATCTTGATCAAAGTGGGGTTTCTAAGCAACAGAACTAAGGTCCATAATGATCTCTCTTAGTTTCTTAGGACAAAACACTACAAACTAACAAATCGGTTGAAGTCTCTATGGTTAACTAATTTTATACAATACTTATTCTCTTATGCCTGTATACAGCACATTTTGTATGTTCTTAAGTTTCGATGACTACATTGCGAGCTTCAAACCCCTATATTCTACAATCTTTACCTTTTGATCAAACCCAGCTTATATAAAATTTTAACTTATCAGAATATTTGTAACATTTCCCCCCTTTGAAAGTTTTGAAAATAATTTCAATACTTTCACTATAATTTTACTAATTACAAATTCTGGGATTGTTTGTCCATCTTGCTGTCTTGTAACAGCTTGGATGATTATAATTTTACGATTGATTTTCTTTTTTTAAAAAATTAGACAAATCACACAAATTGTATCCTTTCTTTTGTTTAAAACTAACTTTAGTATCTTCATCTCAATATAGATTGTGTCACAGCTTGTTTAAGGCAGCTAAAAGCGACACAGATTATAACAATGATAATAACTAGTAAAATTATATTTTATAAAAGCTCAGTCAACCATCCAATCAGAAAAAAATTTAAAGTTTTAAAATATTTTATTTAGTTAAGAATTTTCTAATGTTTGATCTTAATTCTCTATTGTTTTGAGTTACATGTTTTATTCTGTGTATCTGATGATTTAGATAATCTGTCACATTTGGTATGTAGATATAACATGAATAATTTAAAAGTCCAATGTATCTACACACTCCATGTTTTTAATAATAATAAATCTTTCATAAAAAGGTGAATAGATCATATATTATCACTATTCACCCAAACAGTTAACTTTAAACTTTTTATCTGTCCTTTAATACAGTCAATTCTAAGTTAAATTTTTTCATTATTAAAAAAAAGGGCCAAATATAATTTAAAATATTATTATAATTTCTATACATATATTGACCCCACCCGTCTGGCACGGGAGGCCAGGTCTACCCTGCCCGTGCGGGCAGGGAGGGCAAGTCTACCCCGCCCGCGCGGGGAGGGAGGCGAGGTCTATGCCACCCGCGGTGGCAGGGCGGCCACATCTACCCCTCCCGGACGGGCGGTGAGGGCAGGTCTACCCCGCCCGTCCGGGCCAGGTGGCCAGCTCTACCCTGCCCGCCTGGGGGGGAGACGAGGTCTACCCCGTCCGCCCTTGCGTGGAGGCCAGAGCTACGCAGCCCTCGTGGGCGCGGAGGCCAAGTCTACCTCTCCCGCGCGGGCAGGGAGGCCAGGTCGACCCCTCCCGCCCAGGCGTGGCGGCCACTTCTACCCCTCCTGTACGGGCGGTGAGGACATGTCTACCCCACCCGCCCTGGTGTGGAGGCCAGATCTATCCAGCCCTCGAGGGTGGGGCGGCCAGGTCTACCCCGTCCGCCCTGGCGGGGAGGCCATGTCTACCCCGTCCGCGCGGGCAGGGAGGCCAGGTCTACCCCGCCTGTCTGGGACGGGAGTCCAAGTCTACCCCACCCGCGCGGCAGGGAGGCCAGGTCTACCCGACCCATCCGGGCGGGGAGGTCAAGTCTACCCTGCTTGCGCGCGCAGGGAGGCCAGGTCTACGAAGCCCGCGCGGGTGGGGAGGCCACGTCTACCCCTCCCGGACGGGCAGTGAGGCCATGTCTACCCCACCCGCCTGGGGAGGGATGCCAGGTCTACCCCACCCGCGCAGGGAGGGAGGCCATGGCTACCCCTCCCGCCTCGGGCGGGAGGCCAGGTCTAACCTGCTTGCACGGGCGGGGAGGCCAGGTCTACGGCTGCCCACGTGGAGAGTGAGGACAGGTCTACCCTGACCGAGCAGTCAGTGAAGCCAGGTCTACCTCGCCCACGCTGCCGGGGAGGCCAGGTCAACCCCGCCTGCACGGGCAGAGAGGCCAGCCGTACACCGTCCGCACGAGCAGGGAAGCCACGTCTACCCCGACCATGCGGGGAGGCCAGGTCTATCCCACCCGCCCCTCCTGCGCGGTCAGTGAGGCCAGGTCTACACCGTCCGTGTGGGCGCGGAGGCCAGTTCTACAGTCGTCCGCGTGGGCAGGGAGGTGAGGTCTACCCCGCCCATCCGAGCCGGGATGCCAGGTCTAAACCGACCGTCTGAGATGGGAGGCCAGGTCTACCCCACCCGCGTGGCAGGGAGGCCAGGTCTAACCTGCCCGCTCAGGCGGGGAGGCTAGGTCTGACCCTCCGGTCCGGGCAGGGAGGCCAGGTCTACCCTGCCCGTCCGGGGAGGAAGCCAGGTGTACTTCTCCCGTGCGGGCAGAGAGGCCAGGTCTACCCCGCCCGTCCGGGCAGGTGGCCAGGTCTACCCTGCCTGCCTGGCGGGGAGACGAGGTCTACCCTGTCCGCCCTGGAGTGGAGGCCAGATCTACGCAGCCCTCGCGGGCGCGGAGGCCACGTCTACCCCTCCCGGACGGGCAGTGAGGCCATGTCTACCCCACCCGCCTGGGGAGGGATGCCAGGTCTACCCCACCCGCGCAGGGAGGGAGGCCATGGCTACCCCTCCCGCCTCGGGCGGGAGGCCAGGTCTAGCCTGCCCATGCGGGGAGGTAGGGCAAGTCTACCCCGCCCTCGCGGGGAGGGATGCCAGGTCCACCCGCCCGCCAGGGCAGGGAGTCCAGGTCTACACGTCCCGCCCGGGCGGGGAGGCCAGGTCTAGCCCACCCGCCCGGCAGGGAGGCCAGGTTTACATTGCCCGTGCGGGCAGGGAGGACAAGTCTACCCCGCCCGCGCAGGGAGGGAGGCGAGGTCTGCCCAGCCCACCCGGGGGGGAAGCCAGGTGTACTTCGCCCGCGCAGGAAGGGAGGCCAGGTCTTCCACGCCCATCTGGGTAGGGACGCCAGGTCTACCCCTCCAGCCCGGGTTGGGAGGCCAGTCTAGCCGGCCCGTGCGGGTGGGGAGGACACAACAACCCCTCCCGCCCTGGGGAAAAGCCAGGTCTACCCCTCCCGCGTTTTCAGTGAGGCCAGGTCTAATCCTCCCACCTGGTCAGTGAGGCCAGGTCTACCCCTCCCGTCCGGGCCAGGAGGCCAGGTCTACCCCACCCGTCTGGCACGGGAGGCCAGGTCTACCCTGCCCGCGCGGGCAGGGGGGCCAGGTCGACCCCGCCGGCCCTGGCGGGGAGTCCAGGTCTACCCACCTGCGAGGATGGGCAGGCCATGTCTACCCCACCCGCCCGGTGGGAAAGCTGGGTATAGGCCCGCACGTGCAAGCAGGGAAGCCAGGTATACCCCGCCCGCGCGGGCAGGGAGGTCAGGTGTACCCCATCCGCGCGGGCAGGGAAGCCACATCTACTCTGCCCATGGGGGAGGCCAGGTCTACCCTGTCCGCGTGGGCAGGGAGGCCACGTCTACCCCGCCGCGCGGGGAGGCCATGTCTACCACACCCGCCCGGGCGGGGAGGCCGAGTGAACCCTCCCGCCTGGCGAGGGAGGCCAAGTGTACCCCTCCGGCCCTGGGGGGAAGACAGGTCTATCCCGCCCGCGTGGGCAGGGAGGCCAGATCTACCTCGCCCACGCTGGCGGGGAGGCCAGGTCTACCCAGCCCGTCCGGGCAGGGAGGCCAGGTCTACTCTGCCCACGCGGGCACGGAGGCCAGCCGTACCCCGCCCGCGCGGGCAGGGAAGCCACGTCTACCCCGCCCATGCGGGGAGGCCATGTCTACCCCACTTACACGGGCGGGGAGTCTGAGTCTACCCTGCCTGCTTGGCCAGGGAGGCCAGGTCTATCCTGCCCATCCGGGCATGGAGGCCAGATCTACTTTCCTGCCTGGGCGGGGTGGCCAGGTCTACCCCTCCCGCGCAGGCAGGGAGGCCAATTCTACCCCTCCCGTCCGGGCCGGGATGCCAGGTCTACCCCGCCCATCTGGCACGGGAGGCCAGGTCTACCCCGCCCGCGCAGGAGGGATGCCATCGCGGACAGGGAGGCCAGGTCTACCCCTCCTGTCTGGGACGGGAGGCCAGGTCTACGCCACCCGCGCGGCAGGGAGGACAGGTCTGCCCCACCCGTCCGGGTGGGGAGGTCAGGTCTACATTGCCTGCGCGGGCAGGGAGGGCAAGTCTATCCCGCCCGCGCAGGGAGGGAGGCGAGGTCTACTCCGCCAGTTCGGGGGAGGAAGCCAGGTCTACTTCACCCGCGTGGGCAGAGAGGCCAGGTCTACCCCGCCCGCGTGGGCAGGGAGGGCAGGTCTACCCCGCCCGTCCGGGCAGGGAGGCCACATCTACGCATCCTGCCTGGGCAGGGAGGCCAGGTCTACCCCACCGCCCATGCTGGGAGGCCAGGTCTACACCCACCTGAGTGGGCAGGGAGGGCAAGTCTACCCTGCCCGCGCGGGGAGAGACGCCAGGTCTACCACACCCACCCGGGCAGGGTGGACAGGTCTACCACGCTCGCCCGGGTGGAGTGGTCAGATCTACCCCTCCCGCGCGGGCGGCGAGGCAAGGTCTACCCCGTCCTCGCGGGAGGAGAGGCCAGGTCTACCCTGCCCATCCGGCAGGGAGACGAGGACTACCCCATCAGTCCTGGCGGGGAGACCAGGTCTACCCAATCTGCCCTGGCGTGGAGGCCAGATCTACCCAGCCCTTGAGGGCGGGGCGGCCAGGTCTACCCCATCCGCCCTGGCGGGGAGGCCATGTCTACCCCGTCCGCGCGGGCAGGAAGGCCAAGTGTACCCCGCCGGCCCGGGTGTGAAGACAGGTCTATCCCGCCTGCGCGGGCAGGGAGGCCAGGTCTACCCCACCTGTCCGGGCGGGGAGGTCAGGTCTACCCTGCTCGCGCATGCAGGAAGGCCAGGTCTACAAAGCCTGCGCGGGTGGGGAGGCCACGTCTATCTCTCCCGCACGGGCATGGAGGCCAAGTCTACCTCTCCCGCGCGGGCAGGGAGGCCAGTTCTAACCTTCTTGCACGGGCGGGGAGGCCAGGTCTACGGCCGCCTGCGTGGAGAGTGAGGACAGGTCTACCCCGACCGAGCAGTCAGTGAAGCCAGGTCTACGTCGCCCATGCTGGCGGGGAGGCCCGGTCTACCCAGCCCATCCGGGCAGGGAGGCCAGGTCTACCCCACCCGCGCGGGCAGGGAGGCCAGCCGTACACCGTCCGCATGAGCAGAGAAGCCATGTCTACCCCGCCCATGCGGGGAGGCCATGCCTACCCCGTCCGCGCTAGCAGGAAGGCCAGGTCTACCCCTCCCGCTTGGGGGGGAAGCCAGGTCTACTTCGCCCGTGTGGGAAGGGAGGCCAGGTCTACCCCTCCCGTGAAGTCAGTCGGGCCAGGTCTACCCCTCCTGCCTGGGCTGTGAGGCCAGTTCTACAGTCGTCTACGTGGGCAGGGAGGTCAGGTCTACCCCGCCTATAAGAGCCGGGAGGCCAGGTCTAAACTGACCGTCTGAGACGGGAGGCCAGGTCTACCCCACCTGTCCGGGCGGGGAGGTCAGGTCTACCCTGCTTGCATGTGCAGGGAGGCCAGGTGTACGAAGCCCGCGCGGGTGGGGAGGCCACATCTATCTCTCCCGCGCGGGCATGGAGGCCACGTCTACCTCTCCCACCCGGGCAGGGAGGCCAGGTCAACCCTGCCCGTCCAGGGAGGAAGCCAGGTCTACTCCGCCCGCGCGGGCAGGGAGGCTGAGTCTACCCCCCCTTGTCCGCGCCAGGAGGCAAGGTGTACCCCGCCCATCTGGGAAGGGAGGCAAGGTCTACCCCACCCGCACTAGGGGGAAGCCAGGTGTACTTCGCTAGCGCAGGAAAGGGAGGCCAGGTCTACCCCTCCGGGCTGGGAGGTAAGGCCAGCCTACCCCGCCTGCCCTGGGGGGAAGCGAGGTGTACTTCGCTAGCGCAGGAAAGGGAGGCCAGGTCTACCCCTCCCGCCCTGGCAGTGAGACCAGGTCTACCCCGCCCGCCGGGGCAGGGAGTCCAGGTCTACACGTCCCGCCCGGGCGGGGAGGCCAGGTCTACCCCGCCTGTCTGGGACGGGAGGCCAGGTCTAGCCTTCCCGTGCGGTGAGGTAGGGCAAGTCTACCCCACCCTCACGGGGAGGGATGCCAGGTCTACCTCGCCCACGCTGGTGGGGAGGCCAGGTCTACCCAACCCGTCCGGGCAGGGAGGTCAGGTCTACCCCGCCCACGTGGGCAGGGAAGCCACATCTACCCCGCCCATGCGGGGAGGCCAGGTGTACCCCGTCCACGCGGGCAGGAAGGCCAGGTCTACTCCTCCCGTCCGGGCCGGGAGGCCAGGTATACCCTGCCCGCCCAGAGGGCAATCCAGGTCTACCCCGCTCGCGCGGGCAGGGTGGCCAGGTCTACCCCGCTCGTCTGGGTAGGGAGGCCAGGTCTACCCCGCCTGCGCGGGGAGGCCAGGTCGACCCCACTTAGCTGGGCGGGGAGGCAGAGTCTACCCCGCCCGCCCGGGGGGAAAGCTGGGTATATGACAGCACGCGCCGTCTGGGAAGCCAGATATACCCCGCCCGCGCGGGCAGGGAGGCCAGGTGTACCCCCTCCGCATGGGCAGGGAGGCCACGTCTACCCCGCCCCCCCGGGTAGGCCAGGTCTACCACACCCGCCCAAGCGGGGAGGCCGAGTCAACCCTCCCGCCTGGCCAGGGAGGCCAGGTCTACCCCGCCCGCCCAGGCAAGGAGGCCAGGTCTACCCTCCGCCCTCGCGGGCAGGGAGGCCAGGTCTACCCCGTCCGCCCTGGCGGGGAGGCCATGTCTACCCCATCCGAGTGGGCAGGAAGGCCAAGTGTACACCGCCGGCCCGGGGGGAAAGACAGGTTAAGCCCGCCCGTCCGGGCAGGGAGGCCATGTCTACCCCGCCCATGCGTCAGGGAGGCCAGCCGTACCCTGTCCGCGCAGGCAGGGAAGCCACGTCTACCCCGCCCATGCGGGGAGGCCATGTCTACCCCACTTACACGGGCGGGGAGTCTGAGTCTACCCCGCCTGCTTGGCCAGGGAGGCCAGGTCTATCCTGCCCATCAGGGCACGAAGGCCAGATCTACTTTCCTGCCTGGGCGGGGTGGCCAGGTCTACCCCTCCGGCGCAGGCAGGGAGGCCAATTCTACCCCTTCCGTCCGGGCCGGGATGCCAGGTCTACCCCGCCCATCTGGCACGGGAGGCCAGGTCTACCCCGCCCGCACAGGAGGGAGGCCAGGTCTACCCCTCCTGTCTGGGACGGGAGGACAGGTCTACGCCACCTGCCCGGGCAGGGATGCCAGGACTACCCCAGCCTGGCGGGGAGGGAGATGAAGTCTACCCTGCCCGCCCTGGGGGAAAGCCAGATCTACCCCTCCCGAGCAGTCAGTGAGGCCAGTCTTCCTCTCCCGCGTGGGTGGGGATGCCATGTCTACCCCGCCCGCCCTGGGGGAAAGCCAGGTCTATCCCTCCCGAGCAGTCAGTGAGGCCAGGTCTACCTCGCCCACGCTGGTGGGGAGGCCAGGTCTACCCCACCCGTGCGGGTAGGGATGCCAGGTCTACCGCACCGACGTGGGGAAGGAGGCCAGGTCGACCCCGCCCGCCCGGGGTAAAGCCGGGTATACGACCACACGTGAGGGCATGGAAGCCAGGTATACCCTGCCCGCGCGGGCAGGGAGGACAGGTGTAGCCCTCCTGCCTGGGCGGGGAGGCCAGTTCTACAGTCGTCCGCATGGGCAGGGAGGTCAGGTCTACCACACCCGCCCGGGCGGGGAGGCCGAGTCAACCCTCCCGCCCACCCAGGGAGCCCAGGTCTACCCCGCCTGCCCTGGCAGGGAGTGCAGGTCTACACGTCCCGCCCAGGCGGGGAGGCCAGGTCTACCCCGCCTGTCTGTGACAGGAGGCCAGGTCTACCACACCCATGCGGCAGCGAGGCCAGGTCTACCCCGCCTGAGCAGGCAGGAGGCCAGGTCTACCTCGCCCACGCTGGTGTGGAGGCCAGGTCTACCCAACCCATCTTGGCAGGGAGGCCAGGTCTACCCCGCCCATGGGGGGAGGCCAGGTGTACCCCCTCCACGCAGGCAGGAAAGCCAAGTCTACTCCTCCCGTCCGGGCCGGGAGGCCAGGTATACCCTGCCCGGCAAGAGGGCAATCCAGGTCTACCCCGCTCGCGCGGGCAGGGTGGCCAGGTCTACCCCGCTCGTCTGGGTAGGGAGGCCAGGTCTACCCCGCCCCCGCAGGGAGGCCAGGTCTACCCCACTTAGCCGGGCGGGGAAGCAGAGTCTACCCCGCCCGCCCGGGGGGAAAGCCGGGTATACGCCAGCACGCGCCGGCTGCGAAACCAGATATACCCCGCCCGCGCGGGCCGGGAGGCCAGGTATACCCACCCCGCGCGGGCGGGGAGGCCAGGTCTACCCCGCCTGTCTGGGACGGGAGGCCTGGTCTACCCTGCCTGCGCGGTCAGGGAGGCCACGTCTACCCCGCCCATGCAGGGAGGCCAGGTCTACCCCGTCTGCGTGGGCAGGAAGGCCAGATCTACTCCTCCCGTCCGGGCCGGGAGGCCAGGTCTACCTCGCCCATCTGGCACGGGAGGCCAGGTCTACCCCACGCGCGCGGCAGGGAGGCCAGGTCTCCCCTCCGCCATCGCGGGCAGGGAGGCCACGTCTTCCCCGCCAGTGCGGGAAGGCCAGGTCGACCCCACTTACCCGGGCAGGGAAGCCGAGTCTACCTCGCCAGGGAGGCCAGGTCTAGCCTACCCATCCGGGCACGGACACCAGGTCTACCCCTCCTGCCTGGGTGGGGTGGCCAGGTCTACCCCACCCGCGTGGGCAGGGAGGCCAAGTCTACCCCTCCCGTCCGGGCTTGGAGGCCAGGTCTACCCCACCCGCCCTTGCGGGGAGGCCAGGTCTACCCTGCCCGCGCGGGCAGGGAGGGCAAGTCTACCCTGCCCACGCGGGGAGGAAGGCGAGGTCTATCCCGCCCACGCTGGAGGGGAGGCAAGGTCTACCACAACCTCCCGGGGAGGCCAGGTCTACCCCTCCCGTGTGATCAGTGAGGCCAGGTCTACACCGTCCGTGTGGGCGGGGAGGCCAGTTCTACAGTCGTCCGCGTGGGCCGGGAGGTGAGGTCTACCCCGCCCATCCGAGCCGGGACGCCAGGTCTAAACCGACCGTCTGAGACGGGAGGCCAGGTCTACCCCACCTGCGCGGCTCGGAGGCCAGGTCTAATCTGCCTGCTCGGGCGGGGAGGCTATGTCTGCCCCTCCAGTCCGGACAGGGAGGCCAGGTCTACCCCACCCGCGGGGGCAGGGATGCCAGGTCTACCCCGGACTGGTGGGGAGGGAGATGAAGTCTACCCCGCCCGCCCTGGGGGAAAGCCAGATCTACCCCTCCCGAGCAGTCAGTGAGGCCAGTCTACCTGACCCGCGTGGGCGGGGAAGCCATGTCTACCCCGCACGCCCTGGGGGAAAGCCAGGTCTATCCCTCCCGAGCAGTCAGTGAAGCCAGGTCTACCTCGCCCACGCTGGCGGGGAGGCCAGGTCTACCCCAGCCGCACAGGCAGGGTTGCCAGGTCTTCCCCACCCACGTGGGGAAGGAGGCCAGGTCGACTCCGCCCACCCGGGGTAAAGCTGGGTATACGCCCGCACATGAGGGCATGGAAGCCAGGTATACCCCACCCACGCGGGCAGGGAGGCCAGGTGTACCCCTCCTGCCTGGGCGGGGAGGCCAGTTCTAGAGTAGTCCGCATGGGCAGGGAGGTCAGGTCTACCCCGCCCGCCCTGGCAGGGAGGACAGGTCTACACGTCCCGCCCGGGCGGGCAGGCCAGGGCTACCCCGCCTGTCTGGGACGGGAGGCCAGGTCTACCTCACCCACGCTGGTGGGGAGGCCAGGTCTACGCAACCCGTCCGGGCAGGGAGGCCAGGTCTACCCCGCCCGGCCGGGCGGGGAAGCCACGTCTACCCTGCCCATGGGGGGAGGCCAGGTGTACCCCCTCCACGCGGGCAGGAAGGCCAGGTCTACTCCTCCCATCGGGGCCGGGAGGCCAGGTATACCCTGCCCGCCCAGAGGGGAATCAAGGTCTACCCCACTCGCGCAGGCAGGGTGAACAGGTCTACCCCGCTCGTCTGGGTAGGGAGGCCAGGTCTACCCCCCCGCGCGGGCAGGGAAGCCACGTCTACCCTGCCCATGGGGGGAGGCCAGGTGTACCCCGTCCACGCGGGCAGGAAGGCCAGGTCTACTCCTCCCATCGGGGCCGGGAGGCCAGGTATACCCTGCCCGCCCGGAGGGGAATCAAGGTCTACCCCCCTCGCGCAGGCAGGGTGAACAGGTCTACCCCGCTCGTCTGGGTAGGGAGGCCAGGTCTACCCCGCCCACGTGGGGAGGCCAGGTCGACCCCACTTAGCCGGGCGGGGAAGCAGAGTCTACCCCGCCCGCCCGGGGGGAAAGCCGGGTATACGCCAGCACGCGCCGTCTAGGAAGCCAGATATACCCCGCCCGCGCAGGCAGGGAGGCCAGGTGTACCCTGCCCCCCCCGGGTAGGCCAGGTCTACCACACCCGCCCGGGCGGGGAGGCTGAGTCAACCCTCCCGCCCACCCAGGGAATCCAGGTCTACCCCGCCCTCGCTGGCAGGGAGGACAGGACTACACGTTCCGCCCGGGCGGGGAGGCCAGTCTACCTCTCCCGCGCGGGCGGGCAAGCCATGTCTACCCCGCCCGCCCTGGGGGAAAGTCAGGTCTACCCCTACTGAGCAGTCAGTGAGGCCAGGTCTACCTCGCCCACGCTGGTGGGGAGGACAGGTCTACACAGCCTGTCCGGGCAGGGAGCCCAGGTCTACCCCACCCGCGCAGCAGGGAGGCCAGGTCTACATTGCCCGTGCGGGCAGGGAGGGAAAGTCTACTCTGCCCGCGCAGGGAGGGAGGGCAGCTCTACCCCGCCCATCTGGCACGGGAGGCCAGGTCTACCCCACCTGCGCAGCAAGCAGGCCACATCTACCCTCCAGCATCGCGGGTAGGGAGGCCAGGTCTACCCCGCTTGTCTGGGACGGGAGGCCAGGTCTACGCCACCCACACGGCAGGGAGGCCAGGTCTACCCCACCCGTCCGGGCAGGTGGGCCAGGTGTACCCTGCCCGCCCTGGCAGGGAGGCCAGGTCTAACCCGCCCACCGGGGCAGGGAGTCCAGGTCTACACGTCCCGCACGGGCGGGTAGGCCAGGTCTACCCCGCCCGCGCAGGCAGGGAGGCCAGGTCTTCCCCACCCTCGCAGGAAGGCCAGGTCGAGCCCACTTACCCGGGCGAGGAGGCCGAGTCTACCCCGGCTGCCTGGCCAAGGAGGCCAGTTCTACCCTGCCCATCCAGGCACGGAGACCAGATCTACCCCTCCTGCCTGGGCGGGGTGCCCAGGTCTACCCCACCCGCCTTGGTGGGGAGGCTGAGTCTACCTCGCCCGCCCGGCCAGGGAGGCCAGGTGTACCCCGTCCGCGCAGGCAGGGAGTCCATGTCTACCCCACCCACCCGGGCAGGGAGGCCTGTTCTACCTCGCCGCTGGGGCAGGGAGTCCAGGTCTACACGTCCCGCCCAGGCGGGGAGCCCAGGTCTACCCCGCTTGTCTGGGACGGGAGGCCAGGTCTACACCACCCGCGCGGCAGGGAGGCAAGCTCTACCCCACCCTTTCGGGCGGGGAGGCCAGGTCTACCTCGCCTGCGTTGGCAGGAAGGGCAAGTCTAGCCGCCCGCGCGGGGAGGGATGCCAGGTCCACCTGCACGCGCGGGCAGAGAGGGCAGGTCTACCCCTCCCGGCTGGGAGGTAAGGCCAGCCTACCCCGCCTGCCCTGGGGGGAAGCCAGGTGTACTTCGCTAGCGCAGGAAAGGGAGGCCAGGTCTACCCCTCCCGCCCTGGCAGTGAGACCAGGTCTACCCTGCCCGCCGGGGCAGGGATTCCAGGTCAACACGTCCCCCCCGGGCGGGGAGGCCAGGGCTACCCCGCCTGTCTGGGACGGGAAGCCAGGTCTACCTCGCCCACGCTGGTGGGGAGGCCATGTCTACGCAACCCGTCCGGGCAGGGAGGTCAGGTGTACCCCACCCGCCCTGGCAGGGAGGACAGGTCTACATGTCCCGCCCGGCGGGGAGGCCAAGTATACGCCAACCGTGCGGGCAGGGAGGCCAGGTCTAACCTGCTAGCACGGGCGGGGAAGCCAGGTCTACCGCCGCCCGCCCGGGGAGGGAGGCCAGGTCTACCCCGCCCAAGCAGGCAGGGATGCCATGTCTACCGCTCCCGCCCGGGTGGGGAGGCGAGTCTACCTCTCCTGCGCGGGCGGGGAAGCCATGTCTACCCTGTCTGGGACGGGAGGTCATGTCTACCCTGCTCTCGCATGCAGCGAGGTCAGGTCTACAAAGCCTGCGCGGGCAGGGAGGTTAGGTCTACCTTGCCTGCGCGGCCAGGGAGGGCAAGTCTACCCTGCCCGTGCAGGGAGGGAGGCGAGGTCTACCCCGCCCGCCCGGGTGGGGAGGCGAGGTCTACCCGCCCGCGTGGGCGGGGAGGCCAACTCTACCACACCCTCCTGGGGAGGCCTGGTCTACCCTGCCCGGCCGGGGGAGAAGCTAGGTGTACTTCGCCCGCGCGGGCAGAGAGGCCAGGGGTACCCCGCCCGCCCGGGGGGGAAGCCAGATCTACCCGCACCGCGCGGGTGGGGAGTCCATGTCCATCCCGCCCACCCGGGCAGGGAGGCCAGGTCTACCTCGCCTGAGCGGGCAGAGAGGGCAAGTCTACCCCGCCCGCGTGGGGAGGGATGCCAGGTCCACCTGCACGCGCGGGCAGAGAGGCCAGGTTTACCCCACCCGCCCTTGGCAGGGAGGCCAGGTTTACCCCGCCCGCCAGGGCAGGGACTACAGGTCTACACGTCCCGCCTGGGCGGGGAGGTCAGGTCTACCCCACCCATCCGGGCAGGGAGGCCAGGTCTACGCCACCCGCGCGGCAGGGAGGCCAGGTCTACCTCGCCTGCGTGGGCAGGAAGGGCAAGTCTAGCCTCCTGCGCAGGGAGGGATGCCAGGTCCACCTGCACGCGTGGTCAGAGAGGCCAGGTTTACCCCACCCGCCCTGGCAGGGAGGCCAGGTTTACCCTGCCCGCTGGGGCAGGGACTACAGGTCTACACGTCCCGCCTGGGCAGGGAGGTCAGGTGTACCCCACCCGTCCGGGCAGGGAGGCCAGGTCTACGCCACCCGCGCGGCAGGGAGGCCAGGTCTACCTCGCCTGCGTGGGCAGGAAGGGCAAGTCTAGCCGCCCGCACGGGGAGGGATGCCAGGTCCACCTGCACGCGCGGGCAGAGTGGCCAGGTCTACCCCGCCCATCTGGGAAGGGAGGCCAGGTCTACCCCTACCGCCTGGGAGGTATGCCAGTCTACCCCGCCTGCCCTGGGGGAAAGCCAGGTGTACTTCGCTAGCGCAGGAAAGGGAGGCCAAGTCTACACCACCCGCCCTGGCAGTGAGACCAGGTCTACCCCGCCCGCCAGGGCAGTGAGTCCAGGTATACAAGTCCCGCCTGGGCGGGGAAGCCAGGTCTACCCCGCCTGTCTGGGACGGGAGGCCAGGTCTACCCCGCCTGAGGAGGCAGGAGGCCACGACTACGCCTCCCGCCCGGGAGGGGAAGTCAGTTTACATCTCCCGCGCTGGCGGGGATGCCATGTCTACCCCGCCCGCCCTGGGGGAAAGCCAGGTCTACCCCTCCCGAGCAGTCAGTGAGGCCAGGTCTACCTCGCCCACGCTGGTGGGGAGGCCAGGTCTACCCCGCCAGCGCGGGCAGGGAAGCCACGTCTACCCCGCCCATGGGGGGAGGCCAGGTCTACCCTGTCCACGCGGGCAGGAAGGCCAGGCCTACTGCTCCCGTCCGGGCCGGGAGGCCAGGTAAACCCTGCCCGCCCAGAGGGGAATCCAGGTCTACACCGCTCGCGCGGGTATGGTGGCCAGGTCTACCCCGCTCGTCTGGGTAGGGAGGCCAGATCTACCCCGCCCATGCGGGGAGGCCAGGTGGACCCCACTTAGCCGAGCGGGGAGGCCGAGTCAACAATACCGCCCGGCCAGGGAGGCCAGGTCTACCCCGCCCGCCCGGGCAAGGAGGCCAGGTCTACCCTCTGCACTTGCAGGAAGGAAGGCCAGGTCTACCCCTTGCCCGCGCAGGCATGGAGGCCAGGTCTACCCCACCGGTCCGGGCTGGGAGACCGAGTCTATCCCGCCTGCCCTGTCAGGGAGGCCGAGGCTACCCACCCGATCGGACGGGGAGGCCATGTCTACCCCGCACGCACAAGGGGAAGCCGGGTATACCCCTGCACGCGCAGGCAGGGAGGCCAGGTCTACCCCGTCCGCCCTGGCGGGGAGGCCATGTCTACCCCGTCCGAGTGGGCAGGAAGGCCAAGTGTACCCCGCCGGCCCGGGGGGGAAGACAGGTCTATCCCGCTCATCCGGGAAGAGAGGCCATGTCTACCCCACCCGTGCGGGCAGGGTGGCCAGCCGTACCCTGTCTGCGCGGGCAGGGAAGCCACGTCTACCCCGCCCATGCGGGGAGGCCATGTCTACCCCACTTACACGGGTGGGGAGGCTGAGTCTACCCCGCCTGCCTGGCCAGGGAGGCCATGTCTATCCTACCCATCCGGGCACGGAGGCCGGATCTACCCCTCCTGCCTGGGCGGGTTGGCCTGGTCTACCCCGTCCGCGTGGGCAGGAAGGCCAGGTCTACTCCTCCCCTCCGGGCCGGGAGGCCAGGTCTACCTCGCCCATCTGGCACGGGAGGCCAGCTCTACCCCACCCGCCCGGGCGTGGAGGCAATGTCTACCATGCCCGCCAGGGCGTGGAGGCCAGGTCTACCCCACCCACGTGGGGAAGGAGGCCAGGTCGACCCCGCCTGACCAGGGTAAAGCCGGTTATACGCCCGCACGTGCGGGCATGGAAGCCAGGTGTACCCCGTCTGCGCGGGCAGGGAGGCCACGTCTACCCCGCACCCCCGGGTAGGCCAGTTCTACCACACCCGCCCGGGCGGGGAGGCCGAGTCAACCCTCCCGCCCACCCAGGGAGGCCAGGTCTACCCCACATGCGTGGCAGGGAGGCCAGGTCTACATTGCCCGCGCGGGCAGGGAGGACAAGTCTACCCCACCCGCGCAGCAGGCAGGCCAGGTCTACCCCGCCCGCAAGAGCAGGCAGGCCAGCCGTACACCGTCCGCACGAGCAGAGAAGCCACGTCTACCCCGCCCATGCGGGGAGGCCATGTCTACCCCGTCCGCGCTAACAGGAAGGCCAGGTCTACTCCTCCCACTTGGGGGGGAAGCCAGGTCTACTTCGCCCGCGCGGGAAGGGAGGCCAGGTCTACCCCTGCCCTGAAGTGAGGGAGGCCAGGTCTACCCCTCCTGCCTGGCCGCGGAGGCGAGCTGTACACCATCCGTGCGGGCTGGGAGGCCAGTTCTACAGTCGTCCGCGTGGGCAGGGAGGTCAGGTCTACCCCGCCCATCCGAGCCGGAAGGCCAGGTCTACCCCACCTGTCCAGGCGGGGAGGTCAGGTCTACCCTGCTCGCGCACGCAGGGAGGCCAGGTCTACGAAGCCTGCGCAGGTGGGGAGGCCACCTCTATGTCTCCCGCACGGGCATGGAGGCCAAGTCTACGTCTCCCGCGCGGGCAGGGAGGCCAGGTCTAACCTTCTTGCACGGGCGGGGAGGCCAGGTCTACGGCCGCCTGCGTGGAGAGTGAGGACAGGTCTACCCCGACCGAGCAGTCAGTGAAGCCAGGTCTACGTCGCCCATGCTGGCGATGAGGCCAGGTCTACCCAGCCCGTCCGGGGAGGGAGGCCAGGTCTACCCCGCCCGCGCGGGCAGGGAGGCCAGGTCTACCCCCCCGCAAGGGCAGGGAGGCCAGGTCTACCCCACCAGTCCGGACTGGGAGACCAAATCTATCCCGCCTGCCCGGGCAGGGAGGCCTAGGCTACCCACCCGATCGGACAGGGAGGCCATGTCTACCCCGCACGCCCGGGGGAAGCCGGGTATACCCCTGCACGTGCAGGCAGGGAGGCCAGGTCTACCCCGTCTGCCCTGGCGGGGAGGCCATGTCTACCCCTTCCGAGCGGGCAGGAAGGCCAAGTGTACCCCACCGGCCCGGGGGGGAAGACAGGTCTATCCCGCCTGTCCGGGCAGGGAGGCCATGTCTACCTCGCCCGTGCGGGCAGGGTGGCCAGCCGTACCCTGTCCGCGCGGGCAGGGAAGCCACGTCTACCCCGCCCATGCGGGGAGGCCATGTCTACCCCACTTACACGGGCAGGGAGGCTGAGTCTACCCCGCCTGCCTGGCCAGGGAGGCTATGTCTATCCTGCCCATCCGGGCACGGAGGCCGGATCTACCCCTCCTGCCTGGGCGGGTTGGCCAGGTCTACCCCATCCGCGCGGGCAGGAAGGCCAGGTCTACTCCTCCCTTCTGGGCCGGGAAGCCAGCTCTACCCCGGCCATCTGGCACGGGAGGCCAGGTCTACCCTACCCGCGCAGCAGGCAGGCCACGTCTACCCTCCGCCATCGCGGGCAGGGAGGCCAGGTCTACCCCGTCCACCCTGGCGGGGAGGCCAGATCTACCCCATCCGTACGGGCAGTGAGGCCAAGCATACCCCGCCGGCCCGCGCGGGAAGACAGGTCTATCCCGCCCGCGCGGGCAGGGAGCCCAGGTCTACACGTCCTGCCCGGCCGGGGAGGTGAGGTCTACCCCGCCCGCACGGGCATGGAGGCCAGCTCTACCCTGCCCGAGCAGGCAGGGAGGCCACGTATACGCCTCCCGCCCAGGAGGGGAGGTCAGTCTATCTCTCCCCCGCAGGCGGGAAAGCCATGTCTACCCCGCCTGCCCTGGGGAAAATCTAGGTCTACCCCTCCTGAGCAGTCAGTGAGGCCAGGTCTACCTCACCCACGCTGATGGGGAGGCCAGGTCTACCCAGCCCGTCCAGGCAGGGAAGCCAGGTCTACCCCTCCCACCCGCGCAGGAAGGCCAGGTCGAACCCACTTACACGGGCGGGGAGGCCGAGTCTACACCACCCATGCGGGGAGGCCAGGTCTACCCCGTCCGCGAGGGCAGGGAGGCCACGTCTTCCCCACCCGCGCAGGAAGGCCAGGTCGACCCCACTTACCCGGCGGGGAGTCCGAGTCTACCCCGGCTGCGCGGCCAGGGAGGCCAGGTCTAACCTGCTAGCACGGGCGGGGAAGCCAGGTCTACCGCCGCCCGCCCGGGGAGGGAGGCCAGGTCTACCCCGCCCGAGCAGGCAGGGATGCCATGTCTACCGCTCCCGCCCGGGTGGGGAGGCCAGTCTACCTCTCCTGCGCGGGCGGGGAAGCCATGTCTACCCCGCCCGCCCTGGGGGAAAGCCAGGTATACCCCTATCGAGCAGTCAGTGAGGCCAGGTCTAACTTGCTCACGCTGGCGGGGAGGCCAGGTCTACCCAACCCATCCGGGCAGGGAAGCCACGTCTACCCCGCCCATGTGGGGAGGCCAGGTCTACCCCGCCCATCTGGCACGGGAGTCCAGGTCTACCCTACCCGCGCAGCAGGGAGGCCAGGTCTCCCCTCCGCCATTGCGGGCAGGGAGGCCCGGTCTACCCCACCTGCCCGGGCTGGGAGGCCGAGTCTACCCCACCCGCCAGGCCAGGGAGGCCAGGTGTACCCCACCCGCCCTGGCATGGAGGCCGAGTCTACCCACCCGAGAGAACGGGGAGGCCATGTCTACCCCGCTCGCCCGGGGGGGAAGCCGGGTATACCCCCGCAAGAGTGGGCAGGGAGGCCAGGTCTACCCTATCCGCCCTGGCGGGGAGGCCATGTCTACCCCGTTGTATTGGGTCTGGCTGAGATGGAATTAGTACTCCCTATAGCAGCCCTCATAGCACTGTGCTCTGCATCAGTAGCTAGAAAGGTGTTGATAGCACACCAGTGTTTTGGCTACTGCTGAGCAGTGCTGGCACAGCATCAAGGCTGTCTCTCCAACATTTTTGCCCTCCCCTCAATGGCAGGCTGGGGCAGGGCAAGATCTTGGGAGGGGACATAACCAGGACAGCTGACCTAAACTAACCAAACAGATATTCCATACCATATGACGTCAGCTCAGATATAAAAGCTAAGTGAAGGGAGACGGAAGGGGGGGCATTTTTGTCTTCTGGAGCAACCACTACGCGTACTGGAGCCCTGCTTCCCCAGAAGTGGCTAGACATCGCCTGCTGATGGGAAGTAGAGAGTAACATCATTTGTTTTTTCTTTGCTTTCGCGCGCGACCTTTGCTATCATTTTATTAAACTGCCCTTATCTTGACCCACGAGCCTTTTGTTATATTTTCTCTCCCCTGTCCAGCTGAGGAGGGGGAGTGATAGAGTGGCTTTGGTGGGCACCTGGCATCCAACCAGGGTCAACCCACCACAGTCCTTTTTGGCGCCCAACGTGGGGCACGACAACGGCAGTTTTGCATTAAGCATTCTATAGCTAGTTATTAAGTGGCAAGCTCCTGTGCAGGTCACAGAGCTTGTTAGCTGCTTGCTTATCTCTAGCTTGCTGAGTTTGGGAACATGTTAATGCAAATAATGGCTGTGTGCTTTGTCCTGGCACTGATGGCTTTGTTGTGCTGTGGGAGCTATCTTGTGGGGAGAATGAAGGAATGCGGGAACGTGCTAATACAAATAGTGTCTATGTGCTTTGTCCTGGCAGTGATGGCTTTGCTGTGTTGTGGGAGCTATCTTGTGGAGGAGATGAGGGAACACATCTCCCTCTCCCTCCAGGCATTGATGTGAATGGTTTTATTATGCAGGCTCCCGAGGTCCTTGTTCACCCTTACGTGAGCTGTTCAATACTAATAATACTGGTGGCATATTATGGGTATTGTGGAACCTGGTCTCGTCCTGGTATAAGAGGAGCAAGTTTTAGGTGAGGCAATATTGAAATGTGCCCTCAAGCGACCAGTCCCTGGGTGGCAGGGTATATGGAAGGATTTGGGCAAATTCCTAGGACGGTTATCACCTCCCATAATCTGGGATTTTACATCCGAACAGGCAAGTAACCCTGGCAAACTGACACGTCACCTGATAGAAGGGTGCCTTGCCTATCCCAATGAAAACCAGCAGCTTCTCGCACTGTACTGGGGCCTGGCCTATGCCTACCGAGCCACAGTTCAACACTCTCAGAGGACCATGGTTGAGGCAGGGACCCAGACTGCATCTAAGGACATGATGCTCGAGATAGGGACCCAAACAACAACAACTACAGTAATTGCCCCAATAATGAAACGGAAACAGTGGACAAGGAGATCAACGGGCCCATACCATCGATTAGTGAGAGAAGAAGAAGAAGAGGAAAGGCTTGATTTAGAAGCTGGTCCTTCAATAAAGAAATTGGAGGAAGGAGTGAGGGAACTTAAACAAGAAGCAGAAACTACCCGGTCCCTGACGTCATCAGAACTTCGGGACTTACGGAAAGATTACAGCCACCAGCCAGGTGAGCGGATTGCTGCCTGGCTGCTCAGATGCTGGGATAACGGGGCTGATAGTCAGCAATTGGAAGGCAAGGAAGCGCAACAGCTGGGATCCCTCGCTAGAAACCGGGGAATTGAAAGAGGAATTGGGAAAGAGGCATCAATTTGCAGTCTCTGGAGCCGGCTCCTCTCAAGTGTGAGGGCAAGATATCCATTCAAGGAAGATCTTGTAAATTCATCAGAAAAGTGGACTACTGCAGATGAAGGCATTCAGTACCTGAGAGAGTTAGCAGTGGTGGAAGTCATCTACAGTGATCTAGATGACGAGGAAGTTTCCAAAGACCCAGAGGATGTCCTGTGCACACGGGCCATGTGGCGAAAGGTGATTCAAGGTGCCCCAGCGTCGTATTCTAACAGCTTGGCAGCAATGTATTGTCCAGATATGGAAACACCAACTGTGGAGAAAGTGTCGTCTTGGCTCCAAAACTTTGAGGAAAATCTCTGTGTCTCCTCATCCCTACAGGACAGTGCCTTGGCTGTTAGGGATGCTCCAAGAAATCAGTCCTCCCCTGCCCCGGTCAGAGGGAAAGGGAGCCCAAGGCGTATGCCACGTGGTACACTCTGGTTCTTCCTGCGTGACCAAGGGGAGGACATGAGGAAGTGGGACGGTGAACCCACCTTTAAGCTGGAAGCCCGCGTACGTGAACTGAGAGGGAAGACAGCTGTTAAGAAGGGGTCACCCAAGAAGAAGGCTGTCAGCGTAGTTGCTGTAGAGGCCCAAGAAGGTACTCAGCGATCCTCCAGGCATAGAAGAACTGAAACCACCTCCCTTGATTCTGGTGAGGGGACTTCTGGTCTGGTACCGCAAGGATCGGACAGTGAATATTCTGATGAGGAACAGCAATAGAGGGTCCCTGCCTTCGGCCAGGAGAAGGAAAGGGATGATCGGATATACTGGACTGTGTGGATTCGATGGCCTGGCACATCAGACCCACAGAAGTATAAGGCTTTGGTAGACACTGGTGCACAGTGTACACTGATGCCATCAGGATACAGGGGCACAGAATCCATCTGGATCTCTGGAGTGACAGGGGGATGCCAAGAATTGACTATATTGGAGGCTGAAGTGAGCTTGACAGGGGACAAGTGGGAAAAGCACCCCATTGTGACTGGTTCAGAGGCCCCTTGTATCCTTGGCATAGACTACCTCAAGAGAGGGTACTTCAAGGACCCAAAGGGGTACCGGTGGGCTTTTGGTGTAGCCACTGTAAATGCAGAGAAGATCAAACAGCTATCTACCCTGCCTGGCCTCTCGGAAGATCCCTTTACTGTGGGATTGCTGCAAGATGAAGAACAGCAGGTGCCTATCGCTACCAGGACAGTGCACCGTCGGCAATACCGGACAAACCGAGACTCCCTGGCTCCCATCCATGAGCTGATTCATCACCTAGAGAGCCAAGGAGTCATCAGCAAGACTCATTCACCTTTTAATAGTCCTATATGGCCAGTGCAGAAGTCTGATGGAGGATGGAGGTTAACAGTAGATTATCGCGGCCTGAATGAAGTGATACCGCCATTGAGTGCTGCTGTACCAGACATGTTAGAGCTCCAATATGAACTGGCATCAAAGGCAGCCACATGGTATGCTACAATTGATATTGCCAATGCATTTTTCTCCATTCCTTTGGCAGCAGAGTGCAGGCCACAGTTTGCTTTCACATGGAGAGGTGTCCAATACACCTGGAATCGGCTGCCCCAGGGGTGGAAGCACAGCCCTACCATTTGTCACAGATTAATCCAAATGGCACTGGAACAAGGTGATGCCCCTGAACATTTACAATACATAGATGACATCATCGTGTGGGGCAACGAGGCAGAAGAAGTGTTTGAGAAGGGAAAAAGAATAATTCAGATTCTTCTGAAAGCTGGTTTCGCCATAAAGAAAAGTAAGGTCAAGGGACCTGCACAGGAGATTCAGTTCTTGGGAATAAAATGGCAGGATGGTCGCCGTCATGTCCCTATGGATGTGGTTAACAAGATAGCAACTATGTCTCCACCAGCTAACAAGAAAGAAACACAAGCTTTCCTAGGCCTTGTGGGGTTCTGGAGAATGCATATTCCAGGTTATAGTCAGCTTGTGAGCCCTTTCTATCGAGTAACGCGGAAAAAGAACTATTTTGAATGGGGCCCTGAACAACAACAAGCCTTTGAGCATATCAGACAGGAAATAGCTCGTGCAGTAGCTCTTGGGCCCGTCCGAACAGGACCAGATGTACAAAATGTACTCTACACTGCAGCTGGGGAACATGGTCTCACCTGGATCCTGTGGCAGAAAACACCAGGAGAAACCCGAGGTCGACCATTAGGGTTTTGGAGTCGGGGGTACCGAGGATCAGAAGCTCACTATACCCCGACTGAAAAAGAGATATTAGCAGCATATGAGGGGGTTCGAGCTGCTTCAGAAGTTGTTGGTACAGAAACATATGTCCTCTTGGCACCACGATTGCCTGTGCTACACTGGATGTTCAAAGGAAACATCCCCTCTACACATCATGCAACCAGCGCTACATGGAGTAAGTGGATAGCATTGATCACGCAACAGGCTCGACTGGGGAAATCTAACCGCCCAGGAATTCTGGAAGAGATCATGGAATGGCCAGAAGGCAGAGATTTTGGAGCATCACCTGAGGAGATGACTCGTGCCCAAGAGGCACCACCATATAATGAGTTATCAGAAGATGAAAGGTGTTATGCTTTGTTTACTGATGGATCCTGTCGTGTGGTAGGGAACCATCGGAAGTGGAAAGCTGCTGTGTGGAGTCCCACACAACAAGTCATTGAGGCCACTGAAGGAGAAGGCGAGTCAAGTCAGTTTGCAGAAGTGAAAGCCATCCAACTAGCTCTAGACATTGCTGAACGAGAAAAGTGGCCAGTACTCTACCTCTATACCGACTCCTGGATGGTGGCTAATGCCCTATGGGGGTGGCTACAGCAGTGGAAGAAGACCAATTGGCAACGCAGGGGTAAACCCATTTGGGCAGCAGCATTGTGGCAGGACATTGCTGCCCGTGTAGAACACATGACTCTAAAGGTACGTCATGTAGATGCTCACGTGCCCAAAAGCCGTGCCACTGAAGAACATCGAAATAATGAACAGGTAGACAAGGCTGCCAAAATAGATATAGCTCAGGTGGACCTGGACTGGGAGCGTAAGGGTGAGCTATTTGTAGCTCGATGGGCCCATGAGACATCGGGACATCTAGGGAGAGATGCAACATATAGGTGGGCTCGTGATCGAGGGGTGGACCTGACCATGGAGGCCATCACACAGGTCACTCATGAATGTGAAACATGTGCTGCAATCAAAAGAGCCACCAGAGTAAAGTCTCCCTGGAACAGAGGGCGGTGGTTGGGCTTTCAATATGGCGAGGCCTGGCAAATTGACTACATTGGACCACTGCCATGAACACGCCAAGGCAAGCGCTACGTACTCACCATGGTGGAAGCAACTACTGGTTGGCTAGAAACATATCCTGTAAACCATGCCACTGCCCGAAACACCATCTTAGGCCTCGAAAGGCAAATTTTATGGCGACACGGTACCCCAGAAAGAATTGAATCAGACAATGGGACTCATTTCCGAAATAACCTCATAAGCTCCTGGGCCAAGAAACATGGCATTGAGTGGGTGTACCACATACCCTATCACCCGCAGGCATCTGGAAAAATTGAGAGATATAATGGACTGTTGAAGACTATGTTGAGAGCGCTAGGCAACGGGACATGGAAGCATTGGGATAGAAATTTAGCAGAAGCCACTTGGCTAGTTAACTCTAGAGGATCTGCTAACTGTCCTGGTCCTGCCCAAACAAAACCTCTACATACTGTGGGAGGAGATAAGGTCCCCGTGGTGCACATGGGGAAGTGGCTGGGGAAGGCAGTGTGGATTGCATCTCCCATGGGAAAAGGCAAACCCATTCATGGGATTGTCTTTGCTCAGGGACCTGGGTGTACTTGGTGGGTAATGCGGAAGGATGGGGAGACCCAGTGTGTGCCTCAAGGACATTTAACCTTGGGGGACAAATAATCTGTGATGTGAGTTGTATGTTGCAGGAAGTAATGTAGCAGGAATGACCTGAACTGCAGAAGAGTGAACTTCGCAAGGAACCAGACAAGTGCATCGGTGACCCAAACCAAGCCAGCGCTGGTGCCCAACGATTGAACGTACTGCTTCTCCTGTCCTGACCATTCATCTTGATGGATGGGGCCCAAGTCAGAACCTGTATGTGAACATCTGAAGGAGTGATAGAACGGCTTTGGTGGGCACCTGGTGTTCAACCAGGGTTAACCCATCACACCCGTCCGCACGGGCAGGAAGGCCAAGTCTAGCCCGCTGGCCCGGGGGGGAAGACAGGTCTATCGGGCCCACGCGGGCAGGGACTCCAGGTCTACACGTCCCACCCGGGCGGAGAGGGCAAGTCTACCCCGCCCGTCCGGCGAGGGAGGCCAGGTCTACCCCTCCCGCCCGGGCGGGGAGGACAGGTCTACACCACTTACCCAGGGGGGCAGGCCGCTTCTACCCCACCCGCGCAGGCAGGAAGGCCAATTCTACCCCTCCCGTCCAGGCTGGGAGGCCAGGTCTACCCCGCCCATCTGGCACGGGAGGCCAGGTCTACCCCGCCTGCGCAGGAGGGAGGCCAGGTCTCCCCTCTGCCATCGCGGACAGGGAGGCCAGGTCTACCCCTCCTGTCTGGGACGGGAGGCCAGGTCTACGCCACCCGCGCGGCAGGGAGGCCAGGTCTGCCCCACCTGTCCGGGTGGGGAGGTCAGGTCTACCCTGCTCGCGCACGCGGGGAGGCTAGGTCTACCTCGCCCGCCGGGGCAGGGAGTCCAGGTCTACACATCCCGCCCGAGCAGGGAGGCCAGGTCTACCCCACCCGCGCGGCAGGGAGGCTAGGTCTACATTGCCCGCGCGGGCAGGGAGGGCAAGTCTACCCCACCCGCGCAGGGAGGGAGGCCAGCTCTACCCCACCCATCTGGCACGGGAGGCCAGGTCTAGCCCACCTGCACAGCAGGGAGGCCAGCTCTCCCCTCTGACATCGCGGGCAAGGAGGCCAGGTATACCACTCGCCCGCGCGGGCATGGAGGCCAGGTCTACCCCACTCGCCCTGGCGGGGAGTCCGTGTCTACCAACCCGAGAGGACGGGGAGGCCAGGTCTACCCCGCCCATCTGGCATGGGAGGCCAGGTCTACCCCGCCCGCGCAGGAGGGAGGCCAGGTCTACCCCACCCTTCCGGGCGGGGAGGCTGAGTCTAACCTGCTCGCACACACGGGCAGGCCAGGTCTACCAAGACCGCGCGGGCGGGGAGGCCACGTGTATCTCTCCCACATGGGCAGGGAGGCCAGGTCTAACCTGCTAGCATGGGCGGGGAAGCCAGGTCTACCCCGCCTGAGCAGGCAGGCATGCCATGTCTACCGCTCCCGCCCGGGTGGGGAGGCCAGTCTACCTCTCCCGCGCGGGCGGGGAAGCCATGTCTACCTCGCCCGCCCTGGGAGAAAGCCAGCTATACACCTACCGAGCAGTCAGTGAGGCTAGGTCTAACTTGGTCACGCTGGCGGGGAGGCCAGGTCTACCCAACCCGTCCAGGGACGGAATCCACGTCTACCCCGCCCATGTGGGGAGGCCAGGTCTACCCCGTCCGCGTGGGCTGGAAGGCCAGTTCTACCCCTCCCGTCCAGGACAGGAGGCCAGGTCTACCCCGCCCATCTGGCACAGGAGTCCAGGTCTACCCCACCCGCGCAGCAGGGAGGCCAGGTCTCCCCTCCACCATCGCGGGCAGGGAGGCCTGGTCTACCCCACCCGCCCGGGCTGGGAGGCCGAGTCTACCCTGCCCGCCAGGCCAGGGAGGCCAGGGGTACCCCACCCGCCCTGGCGTGGAGGCCGAGTCTACCCACCCGAGAGAATGGGGAGGCCATGTCTACCCCGCTCGCCCGGGGGGGAAGCCGGGTATACTCCTGCAAGAGTGGGAAGGGAGGCCAGGTCTACCCTATCCGCCCTGGCGGGGAGGCCATGTCTACCCCGTCCGCACGGGCAGGAAGGCCAAGTCTCGCCCGCCAGCCTGGGGGGGAAGACAGGTCTATCCCGCCCGCGTGGGCAGGGAGGCCAGGTCTACCCAGCCGGCCCTGGCAGGGAGGCCAGGTCTACCCCGTCCGACCTGGTGGGGAGGCCATGTCTACCCCGTCCGCACGGGCAGGAAGGCCAAGTCTCGCCCGCCAACCTGGGGGGGAAAACAGGTCTATCCCACCTGCGCGGGCAGGGAGGCCAGGTCTACCCAGCCTGCCCTGGCAGGGAGGACAGGTCTACCCCGCCCATCCGGGCAGGGAGGCCAGCCGTACCCCATTCGCACGGGCAGGGACGCCACGTCTACCCCGCCCATGCGGGGAGGCCAGGTCTACCCTGTCCCGGCGGGGAGGGATGCCAGGTCCACCTGCAGGCGCGGGCAGGGACGCCAGGTCTACCCCACCCGCCCTAGCAGGAAGGCCAGGTTTACCCCGCCCGCCGGGGCAGGGAGTCCAGGTCTACACGTCCCGCCCGGGCGGGGAGGCCAGTTTTACCCCGCCTGTCTGGGACGGGAGGCCAGGTCTACCCCACCCGTCCGGGCAGGTAGGCCAGGTCTACCCTGCCGGCCCTGGCAGGGAAGCCAGGTCTACCCAGCCCGTCCGGGCAGGGAGGCCAGGTCTACCCCTTCCTCCCAGGCGGGTAGGCAAGGTCTACCCCGCCCGCGGAGGCAGGGAGGCCAGGTCTTCCCCACCCGCGCAGGAAGACCAGGTCGACCCCACTTACATGGGCGGGCAGACCGAGTCTACACCGGCTGCCTGGCCAGGGAGGCCAGTTCTACACTGCCCATCTGGGCACGGAGACCAGATCTACCCCTCCTGCCTGGGCGGGGTGCCCAGGTCTACCCCACCCGCCTTGGTGGGGAGGCTGAGTCTACCTCGCCCGCCCGGCCAGGGAGGCCAGGTGTACCCCGTCCGCGCAGGCAGGGAGTCCATGTCTACCCCACCCACCTGGGCAGGGAGGCCTGTTCTACCTCGCCGCTGGGGCAGGGAGTCCAGGTCTACACGTCCCGCCCAGGTGGGGAGGCCAGGTCTACCCCGCCTGTCTGGGACGGGAGGCCAGGTCTACACCACCCGCGCGGCAGGGAGGCCAGGTCTACCCCACCCATCTGGGCGGGGAGGTCAGGTCTACCATGCTCGTGCGCGCGGGGGGGCCAGGTCTACCAAGCCCGCGCGGGCGGGGAGGCCACGTGTATCTCTCCCACGTGGGCAGGCAGGGATGCCATGTCTACCGCTTCCGCCCGGGCGGGGAGGCCAGTCTACCTCTCCCGTGCGGGCGGGGAAGCCATGTCTACCCCGCCCGCCCTGGGGGAAAGTCAGGTCTACCCCTCCTGAGCAGTCAGTGAGGCCAGATCTACCTCGCCCACGCTGGCGGGGAGGACAGGTCTACCCAGCCCGTCCGGGCAGGGAGGCCAGGTCTACCCCACCCGCGCAGCAGGCAGGCCACGTCTACCCTCCGCCATCGCGGGTAGGGAGGCCAGGTCTGCCCCACCCGTCCGGGCGGGGAGATCATGTCTACCCTGCTCGCGCACGTGGCGAGGCCAGGTCTACCAAGCCCGCGCGGGCGGGGAGGTTAGGTCTACCTTGCCTGCGCGGGCAGGGAGGGCAAGTTTACCCTGCCCGCGCAGGGAGGGAGGCAAGTTCTACCCCGCCCGCCCAGGTCGACCCCACTTACCCGGGCGGGGAGGCTGAGTCTACCTCGCCCGCCCGGCCAGGGAGGCCAGGTGTACCCTATCCGCGCAGGCAGGGAGTCCATGTCTACCCCACCCACCCGGGCAGGGAGGCCTGGTCTACCTCGCCACTGGGGCAGGGAGTCCAGGTCTACACATCCCGCCCGGGCGGGGAGGCCAGGTCTACCCCGCCTCTCTGGGACGGGAGGCCAGGTCTACACTACCTGCGCAGCAGGGAGGCAAGCTCTACCCCACCCTTTCGTGCGGGGAGGCCAGGTCTACCTCGCCTGCGTTGGCAGGAAGGGCAAGTCTAGCCGCCCGCGCGGGGAGGGATGCCAGGTCCACCTGCACGCGCGGGCAGAGAGGCCAGGTCTACCCCGCACGTCTGGGAAGGGAGGCCAGGTCTACCGCTCCCGCCTGGGAGGTAAGGCCAGTCTACCCCGCCTGCCTTGGGGGGAAGCGAGGTGTACTTCGCTAGCGCAGGAAAGGGAGGCCAGGTCTACCCCACCCGGCCTGGCGGTGAGACCAGGTCTACCCCGCCCGCCGGGGCAGGGAGTCCAGGTCTACACGTCCCGCCCGGGCGGGGAGGCCAGGTCTACCCCGCCTGTCTGGGACGGGAGGCTTGGTCTACCCTGCCTGCGCGGTCAGGGAGGCCACGTCTACCCCGCCCATGCAGGGAGGCCGGGTCTACCCCGTCCGTGCGGGCAGGAAGGCCAGATCTACTCCTCCCGTCCGGGCCGGGAGGCCAGGTCTACCTCGCCCATCTGGCACAGGAGGCCAGGTCTACCCCACACGCGCGGCAGGGAGGCCAGGTCTCCCCTCCGCCATCGCGGGCAGGGAGGCCACGTCTTCCCCGCCAGTGCGGGAAGGCCAGGTCGACCCCACTTACCCGGGCAGGGAAGCCGAGTCTACCTCACCTGTCCGGCCAGGGAGGCCAGGTCTAGCCTGCCCATCCGGGCACGGACACCAGGTCTACCCCTCCTGCCTGGGTGGGGTGGCCAGGTCTACCCCACCCGCGTGGGCAGGGAGGCCAAGTCTACCCCTCCCGTCCGGGCTTGGAGGCCAGGTCTACCCCACCCGCCCTTGCGGGGAGGCCAGGTCTACCCTGCCCGCGCGGGCAGGGAGGGCAAGTCTACCCTGCCCACGTGGGGAGGAAGGCGAGGTCTATCCCGCCCACGCTGGAGGGCAGGCGAGGTCTACCACAACCTCCCGGGGAGGCCAGGTCTACCCCTCCTGCGCGATCAGTGAGGCCAGGTCTACACCATCCGTGTGGGCGGGGAGGCCAGTTCTACAGTCGTCCGCGTGGGCCGGGAGGTGAGGTCTACCATGCCCATCCGAGCCGGGACGCCAGGTCTAAACCGACCGTCTGAGACGGGAGGCCAGGTCTACCCCACCTGCGTGGCTCGGAGGCCAGGTCTAATCTGCCTGCTCGGGCGGGGAGGCTATGTCTGCCCCTCCAGTCCGGACAGGGAGGCCAGGTCTACTCTGCCCACGCGGGCACGGAGGCCAGCCATACCCCGCCCGCGCGGGCAGGGAAGCCACGTCTACCCCGCCCATGCGGGGAGGCCATGTCTACCCCAATTACACGGGCGGGGAGTCTGAGTCTACCCCGCCTGCTTGGCCAGGGAGGCCAGGTCTATCCTGCCCATCCGGGCATGGAGGCCAGATCTACTTTCCTGCCTGGGCGGGGTGGCCAGGTCTACCCCTCCCGCGCAGGCAGGGAGGCCAATTCTACCCCTCCCGTCCGGGCCGGGATGCCAGGTCTACCCCGCCCATCTGGCACGGGAGGCCAGGTCTACCCCGCCCGCGCAGGAGGGATGCCAGGTCTCCCCTCGGCCATCGCGGACAGGGAGGCCAGGTCTACCCCTCCTGTCTGGGACGGGAGGCCAGGTCTACGCCACCCGCGCGGCAGGGAGGACAGGTCTGCCCCACCCGTCCGGGTGGGGAGGTCAGGTCTACATTGCCTGCGTGGGCAGGGAGGGCAAGTCTACCCCGCCCGCGCAGGGAGGGAGGCGAGGTCTACTCCGCCAGTTCGGGGGGGGAAGCCAGGTCTACTTCACCCGTGTGGGCAGAGAGGCCAGGTCTACCCCGCCCGCGTGGGCAGGGAGGGCAGGTCTACCCCGCCCGTCCGGGCAGGGAGGCCACATCTACGCATCCTGCCTGGGCAGGGAGGCCAGGTCTACCCCACCGCCCATGCTGGGAGGCCAGGTCTACACCCACCCGAGTGGGCAGGGAGGGCAAGTCTACCCTGCCCGCGCGGGGAGAGACGCCAGGTCTACAACACCCGCCCGGGCAGGGTGGACAGGTCTACCACGCTCGCCCGGGTGGAGTGGTCAGATCTACCCCTCCCGCGCGGCCGGCGAGGCAAGGTCTACCCCGTCCTCGCGGGAGGAGAGGCCAGGTCTACCCTGCCCATCCGGCAGGGAGACGAGGACTACCCCATCAGTCCTGGCGGGGAGACCAGGTCTACCCAATCTGCCCTGGCGTGGAGGCCAGATCTACCCAGCCCTTGAGGGCGGGGCGGCCAGGTCTACCCCATCCGCCCTGGCGGGGAGGCCATGTCTACCCCGTCCGCGCGGGCAGGAAGGCCAAGTGTACCCCGCCGGCCCGGGTGTGAAGACAGGTCTATCCCGCCTGCGCGGGCAGGGAGGCCAGGTCTACCCCACCTGTCCGGGCGGGGAGGTCAGGTCTACCCTGCTCGCGCATGCAGGAAGGCCAGGTCTACAAAGCCTGCGCGGGTGGGGAGGCCACGTCTATCTCTCCCGCACGGGCATGGAGGCCAAGTCTACCTCTCCCGCGCGGGCAGGGAGGCCAGTTCTAACCTTCTTGCACGGGCGGGGAGGCCAGGTCTACGGCCGCCTGCGTGGAGAGTGAGGACAGGTCTACCCCGACCGAGCAGTCAGTGAAGCCAGGTCTACGTCGCCCATGCTGGCGGGGAGGCCCGGTCTACCCAGCCCATCCGGGCAGGGAGGCCAGGTCTACCCCACCCGCGCGGGCAGGGAGGCCAGCCGTACACCGTCCGCATGAGCAGAGAAGCCATGTCTACCCCGCCCATGCGGGGAGGCCATGCCTACCCCGTCCGCGCTAGCAGGAAGGCCAGGTCTACCCCTCCCGCTTGGGGGGGAAGCCAGGTCTACTTCGCCCGTGTGGGAAGGGAGGCCAGGTCTACCCCTCCCGTGAAGTCAGTCGGGCCAGGTCTACCCCTCCTGCCTGGGCTGTGAGGCCAGTTCTACAGTCGTCTACGTGGGCAGGGAGGTCAGGTCTACCCCGCCTATAAGAGCCGGGAGGCCAGGTCTAAACCGACCGTCTGAGACGGGAGGCCAGGTCTACCCCACCTGTCCGGGCGGGGAGGTCAGGTCTACCCTGCTTGCATGCGCAGGGAGGCCAGGTGTACGAAGCCCGCGCGGGTGGGGAGGCCACATCTATCTCTCCCGCGCGGGCATGGAGGCCACGTCTACCTCTCCCACCCGGGCAGGGAGGCCAGGTCTACCCTGCCCGTCCAGGGAGGAAGCCAGGTCTACTCCGCCCGTGCGGGCAGGGAGGCTGAGTCTACCCCCCCTTGTCCGCGCCAGGAGGCAAGGTGTACCCCGCCCATCTGGGAAGGGAGGCAAGGTCTACCCCACCCGCACTAGGGGGAAGCCAGGTGTACTTCGCTAGCGCAGGAAAGGAAGGTCAGGTCTACCCCTCCCGGCTGGGAGGTAAGGCTAGCCTACCCCGCCTGCCCTGGGGGGAAGCGAGGTGTACTTCGCTAGCGCAGGAAAGGGAGGCCAGGTCTACCCCTCCCGCCCTGGCAGTGAGACCAGGTCTACCCCGCCCGCCGGGGCAGGGAGTCCAGGTCTACACGTCCCGCCCGGGCGGGGAGGCCAGGTCTACCCCGCCTGTCTGGGACGGGAGGCCAGGTCTAGCCTTCCCGTGCAGTGAGGTAGGGCAAGTCTACCCCACCCTCACGGGGAGGGATGCCAGGTCTACCTCGCCCACGCTGGTGGGGAGGCCAGGTCTACCCAACCCGTCCGGGCAGGGAGGCCAGGTCTACCCCGCCCGCGTGGGCAGGGAAGCCACATCTACCCCGCCCATGCGGGGAGGCCAGGTGTACCCCGTCCACACGGGCAGGAAGGCCAGGTCTACTCCTCCCGTCCGGGCCGGGAGGCCAGGTATACCCTGCCCGCCCAGAGGGCAATCCAGGTCTACCCCGCTCGCGCGGGCAGGGTGGCCAGGTCTACCCCGCTCGTCTGGGTAGGGAGGCCAGGTCTACCCCGCCTGCGCGGGGAGGCCAGGTCGACCCCACTTAGCTGGGCGGGGAGGCAGAGTCTACCCCGCCCGCCCGGGGGGAAAGCTGGGTATATGACAGCACGCGCCGTCTGGGAAGCCAGATATACCCCGCCCGCGCGGGCAGGGAGGCCAGGTGTACCCCCTCCGCATGGGCAGGGAGGCCACGTCTACCCCGCCCCCCCGGGTAGGCCAGGTCTACCACACCCGCCCAAGCGGGGAGGCCGAGTCAACCCTCCCGCCTGGCCAGGGAGGCCAGGTCTACCCCGCCCGCCCAGGCAAGGAGGCCAGGTCTACCCTCCGCCCTCGCAGGCAGGGAGGCCAGGTCTACCCCGTCCGCCCTGGCGGGGAGGCCATGTCTACCCCATCCGAGTGGGCAGGAAGGCCAAGTGTACACCGCCGGCCCGGGGGGAAAGACAGGTTAATCCCGCCCGTCCGGGCAGGGAGGCCATGTCTACCCCGCCCATGCGTCAGGGAGGCCAGCCGTACCCTGTCCGCGCAGGCAGGGAAGCCACGTCTACCCCGCCCATGCGGGGAGGCCATGTCTACCCCACTTACACGGGCGGGGAGTCTGAGTCTACCCCGCCTGCTTGGCCAGGGAGGCCAGGTCTATCCTGCCCATCAGGGCACGGAGGCCAGATCTACTTTCCTGCCTGGGCGGGGTGGCCAGGTCTACCCCTCCCACGCAGGCAGGGAGGCCAATTCTACCCCTTCCGTCCGGGCCGGGATGCCAGGTCTACCCCGCCCATCTGGCACGGGAGGCCAGGTCTACCCCGCCCGCACAGGAGGGAGGCCAGGTCTCCCCTCGGCCATCGCGGACCGGGAGGCCAGGTCTACCCCTCCTGTCTGGGACGGGAGGACAGGTCTACACCACCTGCCCGGGCAGGGATGCCAGGACTACCCCAGCCTGGCGGGGAGGGAGATGAAGTCTACCCTGCCCGCCCTGGGGGAAAGCCAGATCTACCCCTCCCGAGCAGTCAGTGAGGCCAGTCTTCCTCTCCCGCGTGGGTGGGGATGCCATGTCTACCCCGCCCGCCCTGGGGGAAAGCCAGGTCTATCCCTCCCGAGCAGTCAGTGAGGCCAGGTCTACCTCGCCCACGCTGGTGGGGAGGCCAGGTCTACCCCACCCGTGCGGGTAGGGATGCCAGGTCTACCGCACCGACGTGGGGAAGGAGGCCAGGTCGACCCCGCCCGCCCGGGGTAAAGCCGGGTATACGACCGCACGTGAGGGCATGGAAGCCAGGTATACCCTGCCCGCGCGGGCAGGGAGGACAGGTGTAGCCCTCCTGCCTGGGTGGGGAGGCCAGTTCTACAGTCGTCCGCATGGGCAGGGAGGTCAGGTCTACCACACCCGCCCGGGCGGGGAGGCCGAGTCAACCCTCCCGCCCACCCAGGGAGCCCAGGTCTACCCCGCCTGCCCTGGCAGGGAGTGCAGGTCTACACGTCCCGCCCAGGCGGGGAGGCCAGGTCTACTCCGCCTGTCTGGGACAGGAGGCCAGGTCTACCACACCCATGCGGCAGCGAGGCCAGGTCTACCCCGCCTGAGCAGGCAGGAGGCCAGGTCTACCTCGCCCACGCTGGTGTGGAGGCCAGGTCTACCCAACCCATCTTGGCAGGGAGGCCAGGTCTACCCCGCCCATGGGGGGAGGCCAGGTGTACCCCCTCCACGCAGGCAGGAAAGCCAAGTCTACTCCTCCCGTCCGGGCCGGGAGGCCAGGTATACCCTGCCCGGCAAGAGGGCAATCCAGGTCTACCCCGCTCGCGTGGGCAGGGTGGCCAGGTCTACCCCGCTCGTCTGGGTAGGGAGGCCAGGTCTACCCCGCCGCCACAGGGAGGCCAGGTCTACCCCACTTAGCCGGGCGGGGAAGCAGAGTCTACCCCGCCCGCCCGGGGGGAAAGCCGGGTATATGCCAGCACGCGCCGGCTGCGAAACCAGATATACCCCGCCCGCGCGGGCCGGGAGGCCAGGTGTACCCACCCCGCGCGGGCGGGGAGGCCAGGTCTACCCCGCCTGTCTGGGACGGGAGGCCTGGTCTACCCCGCCTGCGCGGTCAGGGAGGCCACGTCTACCCCGCCCATGCAGGGAGGCCAGGTCTACCCCGTCCGCGCGGGCAGGAAAGCCAGATCTACTCCTCCCGTCCGGGCCGGGAGGCCAGGTCTACCTCACCCATCTGGCACGGGAGGCCAGGTCTACCCCACACGCGCGGCAGGGAGGCCAGGTCTCCCCTCCGCCATTGCGGGCAGGGAGGCCACGTCTTCCCCGCCAGTGCGGGAAGACCAGGTCGACCCCACTTACCCGGGCAGGGAAGCCGAGTCTACCTCGCCAGGGAGGCCAGGTCTAGCCTGCCCATCCGGGTACGGACACCAGGTCTACCCCTCCTGCCTGGGTGGGGTGGCCAGGTCTACCCCACCCACGTGGGCAGGGAGGCCAAGTCTACCCCTCCCGTCCGGGCTTGGAGGCCAGGTCTACCCCTTCCTCCCAGGCGGGTAGGCAAGGTCTACCCCGCCCGCGGAGGCAGGAAGACCAGGTCGACCCCACTTACATGGGCGGGCAGACCGAGTCTACACCGCCCATGTGGGGAGGCCAGGTCTACCCCGTCCGCGAGGGCAGGGAGGCCACGTCTTCCCCACCCGCGCAGGAAGGCCAGGTCAACCCCACTTTACCCGGGCGGGGAGGCCGAGTCTACCCCAGCTGCCCGGCCAGGGAGGCCAGTTCTACCCTGCCCATCTGGACACGGAGAACAGATCTACCCCTCCTGCCTGGGCGTGGTGGGCAGGTCTACCCCACCCCCCTTGGGGGGGAGGCTGAGTCTACCTTGCCCGCCTGGCAAGGGTGGCCAGGTGTACCCTGTCCGCGCAGGCAGGGAGTCCATGTCTACCCCGCCCACCCGGGCAGGGAGGCCTGGTCTAATTCGCCGCCGGGGCAGGGATTCCAGGTCTACACATGCCGACCTGGCGGGGAGGCCAGGTCTACCTCGCCCGCGCAGGCAGAGAGGGCAAGTCTACCCTGCCGACGCGGGGAGGGATGCCAGGTCCACCCGCACGCGCGGGCAGGGAGGCCAGGTCTACCCCACCCACCCTGGCAGGGAGGCCAGGTTTACCTCGCCCGCCGGGGCAGGGAGTCCAGGTCTATACGTCCCGCCCGGGCGGGGACGCCAGGTCTACCCCGCCTGTCGGGGATAGGAAGCCAGGTCCACGCCACCCACGCGTCAGGGAGGCCAGGTCTACCCCACCCTTCCGGGCGGGGAGGCTGAGTCTAACCTGCTAGCGTGCACGGAGAGGCCAGGTCTACCAAGACCGCGCGGGCGGGGAGGCCACGTATATCTCGCCCGCGTGGGCAGGGAGGCCAGGTCTAACCTGCTAGCATGGGCAGGGAAGGCAGGTCTACCGCCGCCTGCCTGGGGAGGGAGGCCAGGTCTACCGCACCCGAGCAGGCAGGGATGCCATGTCTACCGCTCCCGCCCGGGTGGGGAGGCCAGTCTACCTCTCCCGCCTGGGCGGGGAAGCCATGTCTACCCTACCCGCCCTGGGGGAAAGCCAGGTCTATCCCTCCCGAGCAGTCAGTGTGGCCAGGTCTACCTCGCCCACGCTGGTGGGGAGGCCTGGTCTACCCAACCCGTACGGGCAGGGAGGCCAGGTCTACCCCGTCCGCGCAGGCAGGAAGGCCAGTTCTAGCCCTCCCGTCCAGGCCGGAAGGCCAGGTTTGCCCCGTCCATCTGGCACGGGAGGCCAGGTCTACCCCGCCCGCTCAGCAGGAAGGCCAGGTCTCCCCTCGGCCATCGTGGGCAGGGAGGCCAGGTCTACCCCTCGGCCGCGCGGGCATGGAGGCCAGGTCACCCCACACGCCCAGGATGGGAGGCCGATTCTACCCCGACCGCCCTGCCACGGAGGCCAGGTGTACCCCACCCGCCCTTGTGGGGAGGCCGAGTCTAACCACCCGAGAGGACGGGGAGGCCATGTCTACCCCGCCCTCCCGGGGGGGAAGACAGGTATACCCCCGCAAGCGTGGGCAGGGAGGCCAGGTCTACCCCACCCGTGCGGCAGGGATGGCAGGTCTACATTGCCCGCGCGGGCAGGGAGGCCATGTCTACCCCGTCCGCACCGGCAGGAAGGCCAAGTCTCGCCCACCAACCTGGGGGGGAAGACAGGTCTATCCCGCCCGCGTGGGCAGGGAGACCAGGAGTACCCAGCCCGCCCTGGCAGGGAGGCCAGGTCTACCCCGTCCGCCCAGGCGGGGAGGCCAGGTCTACCCCACCTGTCTGGGACGGGAGGCCAGGTCTACCCCACCCATCTGGGCAGGTAGGCCAGGTCTACCCTGCCCACCCTGACAGGGAGGCCAGGTCTACGCCGCCCACCGGGGTAGGGAGTCCAGTTCTACATGTCCTGCCCAGGCGGGTAGGCCAGGTCTACCCCGCCCGCGGCGGCAGGGAGTCCAGGTCTTCCCCACCCGCGCAGGAAGACCGGGTCGACCCCACTTACACGGGCGGGGAGACCGAGTCTACCCCGGCTGCCCGGCCAGGGAGGCCAGGTCTACCCTGCCCATTCGGGCACAGAGAACAGATCTACCCCTCCTGCCTGGGCAGGGTGGCCAGGTCTACCCCACCTGCCTTGGCGTGGAGGCTGAGTCTACCTCGCCTGCCTGTCAAGGCAGGCCAGGTGTACCCCGTCCGCGCAGGCAGGGAGTCCATGTCTACCCCGCCCACCCGGGCAGGGAGGCCTGGTCTACTTGGCCGCCGGGGCAGGAAGTCCAGGTCTACACATGCCGATCTGGCGGGGAGGCCAGGTCTACCCAACCCGTACGGGCAGGGAGGCCAGGTCTACCCCGCCCATGCAGGGAGGCCAGGTCTACCCCTCCCGTCCAGGCTGGGAGTCCAGGTCTACCCCGTCCATCTGGCACGGGAGGCCATGTCTACCCCGCCCGCGCAGCAGGGATGCCAGGTCTCCCCTCGGCCATCGCGGGCAGGGAGGCCAGGTCTTCCCCTCGGCCACGCGGGCATGGAGTCCAGGTCTACCCCACACGCCCAAGCTGGGAGGCCTATTGTACCCCGCCTGCCCGGCCACGGAGGTCAGGTGTACCCCACCCGCCCTTGCGGGGAGGCCGAGTCTAACCACCCGAGAGGACGGGGAGGCCATGTCTACCCCGCCCTCCTGGGGGGAAAGACAGGTATACCCCCGCAAGCGTGGGCAGGGAGGCCAGGTCTACCCCACCCGTGCGGCAGGGATGGCAGGTCTACATTGCCCGCACGGGCAGGGAGGCCATGTCTACCCCGTCCGCACCGGCAGGAAGGCCAAGTCTCGCCCACCAACCTGGGGGGGAAGACAGGTCTATCCCGCCCGCGCGGGCAGGGAGGCCAGGTCTACCCAGCCCGCCCTGGCAGGGAGGACAGGTCTACCCCGCCCGTCTGGGCAGGGAGGCCACCCGTACCCCATCCGGGCAGGCAGGGACGCCACGTCTACCACGCCCATGCGGGGAGGCCAGGTCTGCCCTGTCCCGGCGGGGAGGGATGCCAGGTCCACCTGCACGCGCGGGCAGGGAGGCCACGTCTAACCCGCCCGCCTGTTTGGGCCAGGTATACCCCACCTGCCTTGGCAGGGAGCCTGAGTCTACCTCGACCACCCGGCCAGGGAGGCCAGGTCTACCCCGCCCCTCCGGGCAGGGAGGCCAGGTCTACCCCTCCCGCCCAGGCGGGGCAGCCACGTCTACCACTCCCGGGCGGGCGGGGAGGCCAGGTCTACCCCTCCCGCCCAGGCAGGGAGGCCAGGTCTACCACCGCGACTCCGCGGTACTTTTGGTATACCCTCCAGTACTCCTGGATTGTACCGGAACCCTTACTGGTGCACCATCGTACGTACACCTGCTGAGCATACGGGCACACGGGTTTAGACCCATCCTTCCTACCTGACCCTCCGGGTTAGTCCCGGTATACCTACCCGATGTTCCAGGGTAGAACCGGTTCTCCCACCAGTACTCTGGGGTTGGAACGGAACCCTTTGTAATGCGCCAGAGTGCACCATCTGTCCCTACGGGTGCGCTGAGTTAGACCCGGCCTCCCTACCTGACCCTACAGGGTTGGGTCTAAACCCGTTCGCCTGTAGGGTCAGCAGGTGTACCGCGGCGCACCAGTAAGGGTTCCGGTAGAATCCAGGAGTACGGGTGGGTATACCAAAACTACCGCAGAGTACCGATTGGTTTACTGGTACTACCCGAGATATCGGATTGGGGGCAAGGCCTACCGTGGAGCATCAGGTAGGGATACCGCGCCTACCCTGTAGGGTCAGGTAGGGAGGCCGGGTCTAACTTCGTGCGCCCGTAGGGATAGCTGGTGTACTCTGGCACATCACAAAGCGTTCCGTTCCAACCCCAGAGTACCGGTGGTGGTACCCGTACTACCCCAGAACATCGGGTAGGGGTGCCAGGCCTACCGTGGAGCATCAGGTAGGGATACCGGGTCTAACCCGGAGGATCAGGTAGGAATGTCCGGTCCAACTTTGTGCGCCTGTATCGTCATCAGGTATACACCAGTGAACATGTAAGGGTTCTGGTACTACCCTGACGTACTGGTGGGTGTACCAATACTACTGCAGAGTACCGGTGGGGGTACCGGTACTACACCGGAACATCGGGTAGGGGTGCCAGGCCCACCGTGGAGCATCAAGTAGGCATAGCGGGCCTACCCTGTAGGGTCAGGTAGGGAGGCCGGGTCTAACTCAGCGCACCCGTAGGGACAGATGGTGTACTCTGGAGCATTACAAAGGGTTCCGTTCCAACCCCAGAGTACCGGTGGGGGAACCGGTTCTACCCTAGAACATCGGGTAGGGATACCGGGCCTATCCCGGAGGGTCAGGTAGGAAGTATGGGTCTAAACCTGCGCGCCTGTATGGTCAGCAGGTGTACGATGGTGCACCAGTAAGGGTTCCGGTACAACCCAGGAGTACCGGAGGGTATACCAAAAGTACCGCGGAGTCCCGGTGGTAGACCTGGCCTCCCTGCCCGGGTGGGAGGGGTAGACATGGCCTCCCTGCCCGCGCGGGCAAAGTAGACCTGGATTCCCCTCTGGGCGGGCCGGGTGGGCCTGGCCTCCCTACCCGGACAAGGGGGGTACACCTGGCCTTATTGCCCGCACGGACGGGGTAGACCTGGCCTCCCCACATGGGATAGGTAGACTTGGCTTCCCTGCCCGCGTGGACGGGGTACACCTGGCCTCCCTGCCCGCGCAGGCGGGGTAGACCTGGCCTCCCTGCCCGGATGGGCGGGGTAGACCTGGCCTCACTGAATGCACAGGAGGGGTAGAATTGGCCTCCCTGCCCGGATGGGCGGGGTAGACCTGCCCTCCCTGGCCGGGCAGACGAGGTAGACTAGGCCTCCCCGCCCAGGCGGGTGGGGTATACCTGGCATCCCCGCGTGGGCGGGTTAGACGTGGCCTCCCTGCCTGCGCGGACGGGGTAGACCTGGCCTCCCCACACGGGCGGGGTACATGTGGCTTCCAGGCCAGCGCGGACAGGGTAGACCTGGCCTCCCTGCCCGTGCAGGAGAGGTAGACCTGGCCTACCTGCCCACGCGAGAGGGGGAGACCTGGATTGCTCTCCAGGCGGGCGGGGTAGACATGGCATCCCGGTCTGCGCGGGTGTGTTGACCTGGCCTCCCTGGCCGGGCAGGCGGGGTAGAGTCAGCCTTCCCGCCCGGGCGGGTGGGGTAGACTCGGCCTCCCTGCGCGAGCGGGGTAGACGTGACCTCCCTGGCCGCCCGGACGGGGTAGACCTGGCCTCCCCGCATGGGCGGGCTAGACATGGCTTCCATGCCCACGCAGACGGGGTACACCTGGCCTCCCTGCCCGCGCAAGCAGGGTAGACATGGATTCCCACCCAGGCGGGCGGGGTAGACCTGGCCTCCCGACCTGGACGGGAGGGGTAGACCTGGCTTCCCCGCCGGGCCGGCGGGGTAGACCTGGCCACCCTATCCGCACAGTTGGGTTAGAGCTGGCGACCCCGCCAGGGCAGACAGGGGAGACCTGGTCTCCCCGCCCGGGCGGGAGGGGTAGGCCTAACCTCCCTGCCAGGGTGGGCGGGGTAGACCTGGCCAACCCGCCCGTGCGGGCGGGGTACACCTGGCTTCACCGCCAGGGCGGACGGGGTAGACCTGGCCTCCCTGCTCGCGCGTGTGGGGGTATATCCGGCTTCCCCTCCAGTCGGGCAGGGTAGACCTGGCCTCCCTGCATGCGCGGGCGGTGTAGACCTGGCCTCCCCGCCCGCGTGGGCGGGGTAGACGTGGGTTCCCCCCCACGCGGACGGGGTAGACCTGGCGTCCCCACCCACGCGGGAGGTGTAGACCTGGCCTCCCAGCCCGGATGGACAGGGTAGACCTGACTTCCCCGCCCGCGCAGGCGGAGTACACCAGGCGTCCCCGTCCGCGTCTGTGGGTTTAACCTGACCTCCCTGCCCACGCAGGCGACGGGACACCTGGCCTCCCCGCCCTCGCGAGTGGGGTAGACCTGGCTTCCCCTCCTGTGCGGGCGGGGTAGACTTGGCCTCCCTGCCCGCGTGGGCTTGGTAGACCTTGCCTCCTAGCCTGGACGGTTGGGGTAGACCAGGCCTCCCCACCCATGTATGAGGAGTAGACCTGACCTCCCTGCCCGTGTGGGCGACGGTAGACCTGGCCTCCCCGCCCGCGCAGGCAGGGGTAGACCTGGCCTCCCCGCCTGAGCGGGCCCTCCAGACCTGGCCTCCCTGCCCGCACGGGAGGTGTAGACTTGGCTTCCCTGCCCGCGTGGGCGATGGTAGACATGGCCTCCCTGCCCGGACGGGCGGGGTAGACCTGGGTTCCCCCCCGGGCAGACAGGGTAGACCAGGCCTCACTGCCCGTGCGGAGGGATTAGACCTGGCCTCCCTGCCCACGCGGGCGGGGGTAGACCTGGCCTTGCCGCCCGTGCAGGCGGAGTTAGACCTGGCCTCCCTGCCCGCGTGGGCGACGGTTGAACTGTCCTCCCCGCCGGCGTGGGCGAATAGACCTGGCCTCCCCGCCTGCGCGGGAAGTGTAGATCTGGCCTCCCCGCCCGGACGGGCGGTGTAGAGCAGACCGCCCTGCCATGGCAGACGGGCTAGCTCTGGCCTCCCCGCCCGCGCGGGCGGGGTAGACCTGGCCTCCCTACCCGCACGGACGAATTAGACCTGGCCTCCCGCACGACGCAGGCGGCGGTAGACCTGGCCTCCATGCCCGCGCGGATGAATTAGACCTGGCCTCCTTGCGCGGGAGGGATAGACCTGGTATCCCTGCCCGCGTGGGCGGGGTAGACCAGGACTCTCCGCCCGGTTGTGTGGGGTAGACCTGAGCTCCCTGCCTGCGCGGGCGACGGTAGACCTGGCTTCCCCCCCCCGGGCTGGAGGGGTAGACCTGGCCTCCCCACATGGGCTGGGTAGACTTGGAATCTCCTCCCGCGTGGGCGGGGTAGAAATGGCCTCCCTGCCCACATGGGCGTGGTAGACCTTGCCTCCCCGCCCGGTCTGGAGGGGTAGGCCTGGCCTCCCTGCCCGGACGGGTGGGGTAGACCTGGCCTCCCTGCCCGGGCAGGCGGCGTAGACCTGGCCTCCCCGCTCGAGGAGGCGAGGTAGACCTGGCCTCCACGCACGGGCGTGGTAGACCTGGTCTACCCACCCGCATGTGTGGGGTACACCTGGCCTCCCGGCCTGGGCGGGCGGGTTAGACCTGACCTCCGTGCCCACGTGGGCGTGGTAGACCTGGCCTCCCTTCACGCGCAGGCGTGGTAGACCTTCCCTCCCTGCCCGGGTGGGTGGGGTAGACATGGCCTCCCCGCCCGACGCAAAGTGTAGACGTGGCCTCCCTGCCCGGACGGTAGGGATAGACCTGGCATCCCTGCCCACGTGGGCATGGTAGACCTGGCCTCCCCGCCCGGGCGGTAAGAATAGACCTGGCCTACACGGCTGCGCGGGTGGGGGTAGACCTGGCCTCCCCGCTGGCCTGGGAGGATAGACCAGGCCTCCCCGCCCTCATGTGTGGGGTAGACCTGACCTCCCTGCCCACGCGGGCAGGGTAGACCTGACCTCCTCACTCACGCGGGCGTGGTAGATCTTGCCTCCCCACACGACGCGAGGTGTAGATCTGGCCTCCCCGCCCGGTGGGAGTTGTAGACGTTGCCTCCCCACCTGCATGTGTGGGGTAGACCTAACATCCCTGCCCGTGTGGGCGATGGTAGACCTGGCCTCCCCACCTGCGCAGGCAGAGTTAGACCTGGCCTCCCCGCCTGCATGTGTGGGGTATACCTGGCCTCCCTGCCCGCTCGGACGGGGTGGACCTGGCTTCCCCTCCAGACGGGCGGGGTAGAAACGGCCTCCCCGCTCGGGCAGGCGGGGCAGACTTGGCCTCCCCGCGCAGACGTGGTAGTCCTGGCCTCCCTACGCGCGTGGACAGGGTAGACCTAGCCTCCCTGCCCGGACGGGCGGGGTAGACTTGGATTCCCCCCCGGGACGGCTGGGTAGACGTGGTCTCCCTGCCCGTGTGGGCATGGTAGACCTGACCTCCCCGCCTGCGTGGGAGCGGTAGACCTGGCCTCCCTGCCCACGTGGACGGGCAGGCCTGGCCTCCCCGCCCGCGTGGGCGGGCTCGACCAGGCCTCCTCGCCTGCGAGTGTGGGGTAGACCTGGCCTCCTTGCCCGAGCGGACGGGATAATCCTGGCATCCCCACGCGGTCGGGGTAGACCTGGCCTCCCTGTCCATGCGGACGGATTAGACCTGTCCACCCTGCCTGCATGGGCGGGGTAGACCTGGCCACCCTGCCCAACGGGAGGTGTAGACGTGGCCTCCCTGCCACATGGCCAGGCAGACCTGGCCTCCACGCGCGGACCGGGTAGACCTGGCCTCCTCGCCCGAAAGGGGTAGAGCTGGCCTCACTACCCATGCGGACGGATTAGACCTGACCTCCCTGCCTGCGCGGGCGGGGGAAGACCTGGCCTCACTGCCCATGCGAACGGATTAGACCTGGCCTCCCTACCCGCATGGGCGGAGTAGACCAGGCGTCCCCGTCCGCATCTGTGGGGTTTACATGAGCTCCCTGCCTGCGTGGGCGACAGGAGACCAGGCTTCCCTGCCCGGACGGGCGGGGTAGGCCTGGGTTCCCCCCGGGCGGGCGGGGTAGACCTGGCTTCCCTGACAAGCCAACGGGTAGAACTGACCTGCCCGCCTGGATGGGCAAGGTAGACCTGGCCTCCCCGCTCGCGTGTGCGGGTAGACCGGGCCTCCCCGCCGGACAGGCACGGGAGACCTGGCCTCCCTTCCTGGCGGGAGGTGTAGACCTGGCCTCCCCGCCCGGCGGGAGGTGTAGATGTGGCCTCCCCGCCAGGACAGACGGGGTATACCTGGCCTCCCTGCCCGTGCGGGACTTGTTAGACCTCTCCTCCCCACCCAAACGGGTGGGGTAGACGTGACCTCCCTGCCCACGTGGGTGGGGTAGACCTGGATTCCCCGCCCGTCTGGGCGGTGTAGACCTGGCCTCCCCGCCCGCGTGGGTAGGGTAGACCAGGCCTCTTCGCCTGCGTGTGTGGGGTAGACCTGAGATCCATGCCCGCGTGGGCGACGGTAAAACTGGCCTCCCCGCCCGTGCGAGTGGGCGTAGACCTGGTCTCCCCGCCAGGACGGCAGAGTAGACCTGACCTCCACGCCCACGCAGGTGGGGTAGACCTGGCCTCCCCGCCCGCGCAGGCCAGGGTAGAACTGACCTCCCCGCCGGACAGGTACAGGAGACCTGGCCTACTCTCCCGCGTGGGCGGGTAGATCTGGCCTACCCACCCAAGCGCGCGGGGTAGACCTGGCCTCCCTGCCCACATGGGCGGGCTAGACCTGGCTTCCCCCCCGGGAGGGTGGGGTAGACCTGGGCTCCCTGTCCGCGTGGGCGCGCTAGACCTGGCTTCTCCGCCAATGCCGACGGGGTACACCTGGCCTCCCCGCCCATGCGGGTGGGGTAGACCTGGCCTCCTTGCATGCGCGGGTGGTGTAGACATGGCCTCCCCTCCCGGACTGGTGGGGTAGGCCTGGATTCCCCCCTGGGAGGGCGGGGTAGACATGGTCTCCCTGCGCGAGCGGGGTAGACGTGGCATCTCCGCCTGACCGGGCCGTCCAGAATTGGCCTCCACGCCAGCGCGGGAGTTGTAGACCTGGCCTCCGCGCCCACGCGGGCCTGGTACACCTGGCCTCCCCGCCCGGGTGTGCGGGGTAGACTTGACCTGCTTGCCCGGCGGGAGGTGTAGACATGGCGTCCCCGCCCGGACAGGCGGGGTAGACCTGAGCTCCTTGCCCTCCCGGGCGGGGTAGACTTGGCCTCCCCGCCTGCACGTGTGGGGTAGACCTGAGCTCCTTGCCCGCACAGGCGGGCTAGACCTGGCCTCCTGGCCCGGACGGGCGGGGTATACCTGGCCTCCCTGCCCGCGCGGGCATCATAGACCTTGCTTCCCCCCCACGCGGGCGGGGAAGTCCTGGCGTCCCCGTTCGCATCTGTGGGGTTTACATGAGCTCCCTGCCTGCACGCGCGACAGGAGACCAGGCTTCCCTGCCCGGACGGGCAAGGTAGGCCTGGGTTCCCCACCCGGACTGGCATGATAGAAATCAAGCCTTTCCTCTTCTTCTTCTTCCCTCACTAATCGATGGTATGGACCCGTTGATCTCCTTGTCCACTGTTTCCGTTTCACTACTGGGGCAATTACTGTAGTTGTTGTTTGGGTCCCTATCTCGAGCATGGTGTCCTTAGATGCAGTCTGGGTCCCTGCCTCAACCATGGTCCTCTGAGAGTATTGAACTGTGGCTCGGTAGGCATAGGCCAGGCCCCAGTACAGTGCGAGAAGCTGCTGGTTTTCATTGGGATAGGCAAGGCACCCTTCTATCAGGTGACGTGTCAGTTTGCCAGGGTTACTTGCCTGTTCAGATGTAAAATCCCAGATTATGGGAGGTGATAACCGTCCTAGGAATCTGCCCAAATCCTTCCATATACCCTGCCACCCAGGGACTGGTCGCTTGAGGGCACATTTCAATATTGCCTCACCTAAAACTTGCTCCTCTTATACCAGGAAGAGACCAGGTTCCACAATACCCATAATATGCCACCAGTATTAATTATTAGTATTGAACAGCTCACGTAAGGGTGAACAAGGACCTCGGGAGCCTGCATAATAAAACCATTCACATCAATGCCTGGAGGGAGAGGGAGATGTGTTCCCTCATCTCCTCCACAAGATAGCTCCCACAACACAGCAAAGCCATCACTGCCAGGACAAAGCACATAGACACTATTTGTATTAGCACGTTCCCGCATTCCTTCATTCTCCCCACAAGATAGCTCCCACAGCACAACAAAGCCATCAGTGCCAGGACAAAGCACACAGCCATTATTTGCATTAACATGTTCCCAAACTCAGCAAGCTAGAGATAAGCAAGCAGCTAACAAGCTCTGTGACCTGCACAGGAGCTTGCCACTTAATAACTAGCTATAGAACGCTTAATGCAAAACTGCCATTGTCGTGCCCCACGTTGGGCGCCAAAAAGGACTGTGGTGGGTTGACCCTGGCTGGATGCCAGGTGCCCACCAAAGCCGCTCTATCACTCCCCCTCCTCAGCTGGATGGGGGAGAGAAAAATATAACGAAAGGCTCGTGGGTCAAGATAAGGGCAGTTTAATAAAATGATAGCAAAGGTTGCGCGCTGTTGGGAAGTGGCTTGCTGAAAAAGGACATGGGCCTGTGGAAAAGTTGTGCGAGCAGAGTTCTGTGTGAAAGAATGTCAGTTTGAGCAACAAGACTGGGCCTTGGCTGAAAATAGCTGTCTTTACTGATATTGGGAGAAAAACAACAGCTGGTCTCGCTGTTATCAGGAGAAAGACAGGAACGGTGTGACCTTGGCATAACTTCATAAGTAACTTTTGAAGAAGTTCCCATGAGAAAGTCATGGAACACGCATAGCTGCAAACCACAAGTGGGTGTGTTTTAGTAATGAATAAACATTAGCAATGTACCAATCATATTAGGAATAGTAGGCATAATTATCGCAAACTGTATAAATATGAGCTATCCGTGCAAATAAAGTTGAATCACTTCTATCACTCATATTGGGTCGACTTATGTGCATTCCTCCGCCGCTCCAATAGCGCGCGAAAGCGAAGAAAAACAAATGATGTTACTCTCTACTTCCCATCAGCAGGCGATGTCTGGCCACTTCCTGGGAAGCAGGGCTCCAGTACGCATAGTGCTTGCTCCGGAAGACAAAAATGCCCCCTCCTCCGTCACCCTTCACTTAGCTTTTATATCTGAGCTGACGTCATATGGTATGGAATATCTGTTTGGTTAGTTTAGGTCAGCTGTCCTGGTTATGTCCCCTCCCAAGATCTTGCCCTGCCCCAGCCTGCCATTGAGGGGAGGGCAAAAATGTTGGAGAGACAGCCTTGATGCTGTGCCAGCACTGCTCAGCAGTAGCCAAAACACTGGCGTGTTATCAACACCTTTCTAGCTACAGAGCTGCAGAGCACAGTGCTATGAGGGCTGCTATAGGGAGTACTAATTCCATCTCAGCCAGACCCAATACAATGCTCTTAAAATTTTTGCTACTAATTCCTGATGTATAAGATTCCTCTCTTGAGTATTAATGAAACCTTTTTCTTTCCAAATTTTTCCAAAAGTGTGAACTACTCCATATGTATTTTTGTAATCTGTAAATATAGTCCCTTTTTTTTTTTTTTTCTTTAATTAATTCTAGGGCCCTATATAGGGCATACAGCTCACAAGCCTGAGCTGACCATGATGGGCTTAGAGGTCCTGATTCCACGGGTTTTAGGTCCTTATTAATTATTGTCTCACTTTAGTCTGGGTCTCAATTACCTCTAAGCAGTTATGTTGCAATTTCTCCGATGGTTTTCCAAACAAAATGTGCTGGACTCTGAGCAGAGGTTACCCTCAGCTCTAAATTAGGGGAGTCAATCAATATTGCTTCATATTTTAGGATCCAGCTATCTGTTAGCCATTTTTCCACTTTCTGTTGTAAACACTTCTGACATTATGTGGAGTATAGACTTTTAAAGGGGTACTAAAGGTAATCTTTCTAACTTCCTCCATTAATAACGCCCTAGTGACCAAAGCTTGGAGACAAATAGGCCATTCTTTACTTACTGGATCAAGTAACTTAGAACAATACCTCACGGGTTTCTTAATTCCTGCCCAGTCTTGAGCAAGGACTATTCACAAAAAAAAGGTTTGTTTGGGTTTTTGGGTTTTGGTTTTTGGGGGTTTTTTTAGATCTGTGAGGCTTAATACAGGTGCTTGTATTAATGCCCTTTTTATTTCCTCTAATTTCTGATCATCTTCTGTAGACCATTTAAATTGGTTATTAGTTAATTTCACCTTTTCACTGTAGCTTTCAAGCCATGGTCTACAATATCAGTAATCCCAACATTTGTCAAATTTCCTTTTTAGTTTGTGGGGGTTTAACAATTTAATAGTGGTTTCTCGGGTTCCTTCTTTAGTTTCTCCTGATACTAATAGATCGTTTACATATTGTACTAACTTTACTTCTCTGGGTAAAAATGAAATCTTGTAAAATTTTCTCTAAAGTTTGTCCAAATAGATTTGGTGACTCTGTGAACCCTTGTGGTAGCACAGCCCATCTTAATTGTTTTCATCGTTGTTTACATAGTTGACTTCAATTATAGCCCTGTGGTGCGAGGAGAGGCGGTAGCTGCTGCCGAGAGGGGGGCTGCCCCCGCCACTGCTGCCGCTGTTGCTGCTGCTACAGCTGCAACAAAGGAGTTCGCCCGCTGCTGCTGCAGCGCCGGTTCTGCCGTGTCCGCACGGAGCCGGACTCCTCTCCTTGACTTTGAATGTTTAAGTTAAATTTCAAAATCAAATCCCTTCTTAATAAATTGTATTCCGCCTCAGGGAGCAAGAGTAAATCATTAAGGACTTTAAAAGGTTTCCCTTTTGCACCTACAATATTTATGGTGTTTTTAGTAAGGGTGCAACTGGAGGGTAGTTTTTGAATCGTGGATCTTTCGGCTCCTGTATCTACTAAAAGTTCTACCTCCTCCTTTTGGGTATCTAATTTTAATTTTACTCAGGGCTCTGTAGATGTTTTAGTCCCCAATAAGTAGAGCCTCTGACCCCCCTATTAATTTTTAAACATATGTTCATCCTGTTGTTTCTTTCTAATGTCTACCCATGATTTTGCCACAAACTGAGTTTTTAACAGGGCTTGCCCCACTGCAGTGGCAAGATCCAGCCCGGAATAAACCTGCAGATTCTTTCTCAATCTCTAACCATTCAGCGGGGGTCTCATCTTTCTTCTGGTGTTCACTAAATGTTGGAGCGGTGGAGAAATGCACATAAGTTGACTCAATATGAGTGATAGAAGTGATTCAACTTTATTTGCACAGATAGCTCATATTTATACTGCTTGCGATAATTATGCCTACTAGTCCTATTATGATTGGTACATTGCTAATGTTTATTCATTACTAAAACACACCCACTTGTGATTTGAAGCTATGCGTGTTCAGTAACTTTCTCATGGGAACTTCTTCAAAAGTTGCTTATGAAACTATGCCAAGGTCACACCGTCCCTGTCTTTCTCCTGATATCAGCGAGACCAGCTGTTGTTTTTCTCCTGATATCAGCAAGGCCAGCAGTCTTCGGCCAAGGCCTAGTCTTGCTGCCCACGCTGACATTCCTTCACACACGACTCTGCTCGCACAACTTTTCCATAGACCCATGTCCTTTCTCATCAAGCCAATTCCCAACAATTCTCCCTTTTTCTTTTTGTGCGAGTAGAGCTTGGTGGGTCAGCTTTGAGACTCCTCTCATCATGTACCCATACGCAATCCTGACTATTACCCAGATTAATATCAATATACCTAACCATCGTAAGGCTTCCTTAATCAATGACATTAGCCATGGTGTTATCCCGCCAAATATTGACTGTAACACTCCATCAAACCAACTAGTTTCTTGCTGGATCTTTGTGTATGTTTCTTCAGCCAATCTATTTGTTTGTATATAGATTGAGGTAAAATTTTAACACCTGCTGTATTGCCCTTTACAAAGATCTGTGAACACGATTAATTAAGCACAGTAAAAACAACATTATACCTAATAAAATACATAACCACACAAAAAGAGGTTTGATTAATAGCTTTAGCTAGTGACACCCAAACATTCTTACTGTCCCACGGCATTAACTGATGTGGATCAATCACCGGTGTCACTGTCATGCTGCTTACTACAGTCAGTGTGTTCCATATTAATCTCAGCATAAGGTTTCAAATTTATGGGTAAATCAGGAACGTATCTGCCAGACATGGAGGATGTGATTTTTTGTCCAATTGCTGTCAAGGCTTGCCGTCCCGGTGCACTTAGTTGTCTTGTAGAAGTTAAGCTATCGCTGCCCCTCAATAAATCCAGCAGCGGCTGTAAGTCTGTATTTGTAATATCACAATAAGGTCGAATCCACTGTAGGTCTCTGTTTAAATCTTTCTCCCTCTTTTTGTTTTTGAGCAATCCAGGCTTGCTTAATAACTTGGGATGCCATTTTCCTTAATAAGCTGAACAAGGTAAAACTATTACAATAGCTAAAATCACAGTAACTACAATAATGCCCGTAATTTTTTGAGCCAACCTGTTACCCCTAATGACCCAGACCATGAGGACTATGAGGAAAATGAACCATCCATACATTCTTGTGCCATCTTGCTCCACGAACTCAGCCCAGCAATCGGTAGGTGCCAGCTTTCCATGGGCGTCCCCACAGAGGCAACGATGGCCTCACCGTACACCAGCCCGATGCTCTTCGGAAAATCCCGGTATTTATACATTTGCAGAGGAACGGGTTTTAGCACACATGGCCAGCGGGTGCCAAAAGTCCGCCTCGGTTGCAATCTATGACGCATGCGCTCGCTGGCCAGGCGCGCTGCATGAGTCATAGCCATCTTGTCTATTGGTTCATGGGCTTTACAATGCGGTTGCGATGCACAGAGAATCTTGACCTGTTATGTTAGCCAAGGTGACCCATACATTCGTTTTTGGCTGAGGTAGTATTCATATTGCCACATCATCTATGATGCTCCAGATGATGATGGTCGTGCAAATCGAACAGGAGTCCGTCGTGGGCCTGTATCTGTGGAAACACAATCAAACTCGTTCCCATGTTATTAATGGAAATAGACCTTACCCCTAATTTTGGCTTTAACTAACTTTTACATTTACCCCACACTGTCTTCCCGTAATCACACTATGTTTAATCAAATTATGCTTAACACACTTTTTACCTAAAGCAAGTTCTATATACAATAAGGCACGTGTTGGGAGCTGGCTTGCTGAAAAGGGACATGGGCCTGTGGAAAAGTTGTGCGAGCAGAGTTCTGTGTGAAAGAATGTCAGTTTGAGCAACAAGATTAGGCCTTGGCCGAAAATAGCTGGCTTTACTGATAGCAGGAGAAAAACAACAGCTGGTCTTGCCGTTATCGGGAGAAAGGTAAAAACAGTGTGACCTTGGCATAACTTCACAAGTAACTTTTGAAGAAGTTCTCATGAGAAAGTTACTGAACACGCATAGCTGCCAGCCACAAGTGGGTGTGTTTTAGTAATGAATAAACATTAGCAATGTACCAATCATATTAGGACTAGTAGGCATAATTATCGCAAACTGTATTAATATGAGCTAGCTGCGCAAATAAAGTTGAATCACTTCTATCACTCATATTGGGTCGACTTATGTGCATTCCTCCGCCGCTCCAACAGGCACGCTGTTCTAAAAACCTCTCTGAAGGACTCAGTGTCCGCTAGTAATACTCTATTAGTTAGAATCTGTTGGATCAGTGGCTTCAGCACCCGCCGGTGCCGTGCCAGTCGCCATTGGGACAATTCCGGGTCCAGCATCAGTGCGAAGCCATGGCTTGTCCCACTTAGCCGGGATCTCCCAGTAAGTTTTACTTCTGCTGATCCGCACCATTTCCCGGATTCTGGGTCCTTATACATTACCATGATTCCTGTACTTTGTTGCGTCCTTTCTGCCTGTAAAAGAACATGATGCATTACCATTGGTGGGTCTTTGTGATCACCTGTCAATCTAAGATAATTTAGCACAAATAAGGCTTTGGCCAATTGTTCCTCTGGGAGTAAGCCCTGGGTTCCCCTTTATGTTTTTGCAGCATGTTCTTTTAGGGTTTGGTTGGCCCATTCGACAATAGCCTGTCCTGTGGGAAGATGTGGAATACCGGTACCATGGTGAATTCCCCACAAATTACAAAATCGAGCAAATCGTGTAGAACCATAGGCTGGGCAGTTATCCGTCTTAATTTCTTTAGGCACACCCAGTACTGCAAAAGAAGTGTGAAGATGTCATTCAATATGTAAGGCCTTTTATCCAGTTCGTGCCGTGGCCCACATGGCAGCAGGATAGGTATCAATACACACGTGCACAGAACGCTTTGCACCAAACCACGTGACATGGGTGACATCCATTTGCCACAACTGCAATGGCAAAAGACCTCGTCGGTTAACCCCACGGCCCAAGCCCAGCCCTTCCTTTTGACAATCGGGGCATGCTTTAACGATACCTTGGGCATCAGTAAGTGGTAAGTCAAATTGCTTTGTTAACATCCTAGCGGGTTGGTGCAAGAACGCATGTGATTGCCGTGCTTTGTTGAAAACGATTCCCTGGAGGAGGCTCCTGTGACACTGCAACCAATTGGTCAGCTCTGTCATTTCCCGTTTCTCATCTGCACAGTGTTCTCATACCCAAAAGTTCTACCAGAGGGGTCATATCGCCATTAGTGATACCGCAAAGATTCCGCACCCACTGGATATCTCCCACAAGCTTCTGGACATCATGCAACGTTCAAATTTCTCATGTTATTTGAACCTTCTGAGGTTTAACATTGCTAGCATCTACGTGCCACCCCAAATACTTCCAAGGTGCTGCCTTTTGCACCTTTTCAGGAGTGATTATTACTCCGCCATGGCTTAAGATGTCCTGCAATTGAGTTAAAATTTCATCCTGTGGCAAGTTCCTTCCTGCTATCAAAGTGTCATCCATATAATGATAAATAATTGACTGAGGAAACTGCTTTCTTACAGGCTCTAATGCCCAGGCCACATATACCTGACACATCGTGGGGGAATTGCGCATTCATTGCGGTAACACGACCCAATGGTATCTCTTATAGGGATCTGGCTTGTTAATTGATGGTACCGAAATGCGAACCGTTCAGCGCCATCTGGGTGCAATCTTTTAGATCTATAATTAACAAATCCCATTCTTCTGGAAGCATAACTGGAGATGGCAAACCTGGCTGCAGGGCTCCCATACTGTCCATCACCGCATTCACAGCTCTGAGATCATGTAACAGTCTCCATTTCCCACTTTTCTTGGGAATGGTAAATATTGATGTATTCCATGGACTAGTAAAAGGAACAACATGTCCCGCTCTCAATTGGTCCTCAACTAACCCTTGTATTTTTAGCAACCTTTCATAATTTAGCAGCTACTGATCAATCCAAAAAGGCTCATCTGTTTTCCAGCTAATTTTCAGGATTGGCTGCCCCTCAGTGACCGCTCCTAAAAAGGATGGGTCACTAACATTGCCTTCATTTGGCTCAATAAATCACGGCCTATGAGGCCAAACAATTCAGTTGGGGTAGTCATGACATACGGACACGTCGTAATGTGTTCACCATCGGGGAACACAAATGTAATCGGTAGCTGACTTACTAAGGTGGCTTGTGTGATCCCTATCCCAGCAATACCAAAATTTGGATTGATCGATGGCCATGATGGAGGCCAAATGCATTGTGAAATAATCGTAACATCAGCTCCTGTATTGATTTTCATCAGTTTCTTGACGATACCTACATCAGGCCCTTCCAATTGCACTACCTTTTCTGGTTTACCTCTTGTTGTGTCCATGGCAAAGTATACCTGCGGTTTCCCTGTGGAGCCGAATCCACCATCTCCACGTTGTACTTCACCTGGGTTCGGAACACACGACCTGAATGGAACTAATTGTGCTATTCTGGTACCTTTAGGAATAGAAACAGGAGGGATTAAAACATGAATCATAATTTTCACAGTCCCACAATAATCTGCATCAATAAGCCCTGGGAGCACCAGAATTCCTTCTAGAGCTGTTGAAGATTGCCCCATTAAAAATGCACTAAGTCCAAACCCCAATGGTCCCTTTATGTTGACTGCGGTTTCCACATCCACTCTGGAGCTTCCTGCAGTGGCGGATCTGGTGGTTGCGAGGCTGCCTGAGGGCTGGCAGCTCAATCCCCTTGCATTCGTGTCGTCGCGTGAGGGGCCTTCGCGGTCGGTGTAAAGTTTCCCTTCTTCCTGTATTCTTGGTGGTATGGTTATCTTTCTTACACTTGTTGCAGCACTTACTGTTAACAGTACCTGTACATTTGCTCCTAATGTGTCCACGTTTGCCACAGTTAGAACACTTGACCAAGGGTGTCTTACTGGCCTTGTGTTTCTTTGTAGCTCCTTGGAGAGCTGTGGCAGCATAGGCTACTTTCTGTGAGTCCACTGATCGATCCGTGTATTCTATCATATCAACGATGTCTGCATTTTTCGGCAAATTACACAATGCTTTGCGTGTCTTTTCAGTAGCATTTTCAAAAGCGAGTATTTTTAACATGTTTTCTTTCATGCCCTCGTTCATCTCAGGGTGGTCATAAATTGCCCTATGCAGTCTATTAATAAACGGTGCAAAAGGTTCATTATTCTCCTGTTTCACCTGGGTAAAAGCATGGCTGTACATATTGTTTGGTATGGTAAGAAAGGCTTGATACGCCAAGATCTGTGATAGATGATGAACCTCAGTGATACATTGTAACTGAGCGTTCCCTGATGCGAAGGGTCCAGTACCCATCAGCATCTGCGTGGTTACTCCCCATAGGGGATCTGTTTGTTGTCGTGATGTTGCTTGTTCCCTATCACAGAATGTCTCCCACTGCCGGAAAAACACTAACATTTGGGCGGGTGTCAAAATCAACTGTGCTAGCTGTTTAATATCTTGAGGTATCAGCGTATCAGCAGAAAAAATGAATTGCAGTATTTGGTGAGTTAACGCCGATTTGATTCCGTACCGACTCACGGCATTCCTTAATTTCTCAATGACCCTCCAGTCAAACGCCTCCCATTTTTTCTGTCCATTTGATGCAATAACTGGGAATGCTTGGAGCATAGTCCCTTCTATAATGGCATCTGTTATTACACCCCTCCAATGTTTCTGCCTTTCTTCTGCAGCGGCTATTACAAGTGGCTATTACAAGCAGCTCCGCGTCTATCGCGTATTATAAAATACATAAGAATAAAAGACTGTTCAGGTAATGCCAATGACACACAGAAAGAGATTTGATTAATAGCTTTACCTAGTGACACCCAAACATTCTTACTGTCCCATGGCGTTAACCGATGTGGATCAATCACCGGTGTCACTGTCATGCTGCTTACTACAGTCAGTGTGTTCCATATTAATCTCAGCATAAGGTTTCAAATTTATGGGTAAATCAGGAACGTATCTGCCAGACATGGATGATGTGATTTTTTTGTCCAATTGCTGTCAAGGCTTGCCATCCCGGTGCACTTAGTTGTCTTGTAGAAGTTAAGCTATCGCTGCCCCTCAATAAATCCAGCAGCGGCTGTAAGTCTGTATTTGTAATACCACAACAAGGTCGAATCCACTGTAGGTCTCCGTTTAAATCTTTCTTCCTCTTTTTATTTTTGAGCAATCCAGGCTTGCTTAATCCAATGTCTTTGCCTTTCTTCTGCAGCAGCTATTACAAGCGACTCCGCATCTATCACGGGTGCGGTTGGTTTCCCCGTCTCTTTTCCGCATTTCCTTTAACAATTCTAACATTGTCTCTTTTTGTTCTATTATTAGAGTAGCCAAGTCCTTGTTTGCATTATTCGAATCAGGGTATATGCTAGGTATAATTTGTTCATGTTGAACGGTGGTATCTGAGGGCTGGTTTTTCGTAGGCAGATTTTTACTCACTCCCTGATTCTGTAGGGTTTCCTTTAATCATGCGGTTAGGGAGGCTTGGGAACTGTCAGATGTCTGATTAATATTGGCAGTCCCAGGGAGTGGAGCAGAAGTCAAGGGCACAAGAGCAGGCGAACAAGCTCCAAAAAGTCTCTCTCGCTGCATTATATTTTCTCCCCGCTTTTCCCTTTTGCTTGCGGTTGGAGAGAGAGAGCAGCAAAAGCAGACGCAGACCCTTTACGATCTGCTTTCATTTCTTGCAGAGTTGTCTTAATCAATTTCCATAAAGTTGCAAGACCTTTAACTTCTTTAGACCCGTCACTAATTTCATCTCATAGGGAGGTTCCGATAGCATTCCAGGTACTAAGCTCAAAAGCTGTACCCACACTAATTGAAAGGTTTCTGTCCTTGCTTCATTAGTTTTTTAGCTGATTTATCATCGTCAGTTACCATATCCCATAATACGTCTCCTAATCTACGCCATTCACTCTCCTCAAATAATAGATCCAGATTCTTAAAGCATCCCTTAACACGACCTAAAGCAACTAATCCCAAAACTTGCTTAATGCAATTTACCCCCCGCTTTTCTAAAAAGCACTGTAATAATTTTAGGGCTACCTCTTGATCCATTGCCGGCCGGCTTCTTGATGCTCCTTGATGCTCCTTGATTAAGGCATCTCTATTAAAAAGTCTTTGCAGCCTTTTTCCAGTAGCCCTCACTGACGGCGAACCCCTTTTGGACAGTCCAGGCACGAGAGTTAACACACCAACCAAGACGATCAGCGTTCGGTTAATCTTTTGCCCCCCGGTCGCTGCTACCGGTGCTTCTCAGTGTCCGTCGCTCCAATTCCCCTTTCTTCGGTCCCCGTTCAGGTGCCATTTGTTGGAGCGGCGGAGGAATGCACATAAGTCGACCCAATATGAGTGATAGAAGTGATTCAACTTTATATGCACAGATAGCTCATATTTATACTGCTTGCGATAATTATGCCTACTAGTCCTATTATGATTGGTACATTGCTAATGTTTATTCATTACTAAAACACACCCACTTGCGATTTGCAGCTATGCGTGTTCCGTAACTTTCTCATGGGAACTTCTTCAAAAGTTGCTTATGAAACTATGCCAAGGTCACACTGTCCCTGTCTTTCTCCTGATATCAGCGAGACCAGCAGTCTTCGGCCAAGGCCTAGTCTTGCTGCTTGTCCTGGGTTCAGCTGGGATAGAGTTAATTTTTACAGGAACCTGGGAGGTGGGGGCATAGCCGGGGCAGCTGACCTGAACTAGCCAAGGAGCTATTCCATACCATGTGACATCCTGCCCAGTATATAAATGGGGAGCGGGCCGGGGGGTGGTCTCTGTTTTCGGTGGGGGAAGTGGCGGAGCGTCGGGTCCCGGGTGGTGAGCAGTTGCACTGTGCATCACTCTTTTTGTATACTTTTTTTTTCATTAGTGCCGTTGTTGTTGTTGTAATCTCTTTGTGTTTGTCCCAGTAAACTGCCTTTATCTCAACCCTCGAGGTTCCAGTTTCTTTTTCTTTTCTCTCCTCCGTCTCCTCCCCATCCCACCGGAGGGGGGTGGAGGAGTGAGCGAGCGGCTGCGTGGTCCTTTCTTACCGGCCGGGCTGAAACCACGACAGTCCTTTTGGGCGCCCAACGTGGGGCAGAAGGGTTGAGATAACGACAGATCTGGCCAGAGCATGTTGAAACAAATTTGCCAAATGCATCTCTTAGATATATAGATGTTAGTCACAATGTTGTTTCATTTGTTTACATGGTGGCGTTTTGTAAGCTCTTATATGCTCTATGTATTGCCTGTAGTTGCGTATCTCATCTCTGGGAGAGTGATTGGGATTATCATTTTGCTGTACTGGGCAATGTCGACTTATGAAATGATTACATCACTGGTCATGAGGTTAAGCTGGTATCTGTATGAGGCAGTGATAATATTTCCATACTTTGGGCGCCTTCTTTCGGATTTTATTGGTAATTACACCCAATCCATGGGGAAATTAGGGGGGCATACCTCCCCCCGTCCGTTCACCTCCCTCTTCTCCTTCCGACTAATTACAACAGCTTTTGAGAATTTTGAATATCCTTGGGATGCGCAAGCCAGTGTGCTGTTAGTGCTATGCCTCCTGAATATGTTTCATGTTTTCTTTAGGGCTACAAAAAGGCTCTTTAAGAGTACCACTCAGAGATCTCCCCCAAAGCTGGATACTCATGGGTGGCACGGCATGTGGGAGCATATGGGCAAGTATCTAGAGAACTTCTCACCGCCAGTGACTTGGAAGTTCACTCCCGAACAACTACAGAACCCTTATGAAGTGACAGAATATTTGAAAGAAAAATGCTGTGGCTATTCCAAAGACATACAACTCGCTGCACTGTGCTGGGCCCTGGCCAGTATCTACCAAACACTGCTTGATATTATGCAGCACCCTCGGGGGAAAAAGGGGGAAAAGATGGAAAACAGGACAACATGTACCGTGGCTACCCAAACCCTGACAACAGACACCGTGGCTGCCCCTACCCCGACAACAGGTACCATGACTACCCCTACCCCGGTGACAGACACTGCAGTTGAACCAGAGAACCAGCCTGTGCCAGTATCAGTTGCCCCTGTACAGAAAAAGAAACACACAAAGAAATCAGTTCGCTTAGCGAGAGATGAAGATGAACCAGGGTCATCGCGAGAACAGGAGGTAGAGGCAGAACCTGAAATAATTACCCGATCTCTATCCATGAGTGAGTTGCGTGACATGCGAAAAGATTTTAGCCGCCACCCAGGTGAGCACATTGTTACCTGGCTGCTCCGATGCTGGGATAGCGGGGCTAGTAGTGTGGAATTAGAGGGTAAGGAAGCCAAGCAGTTGGGATCTCTGTCTAGGGAAGGGGGCATCGACAAGGCGATTGGGAGAAAAACACAAGTCCTCAGCCTCTGGAGGCGACTTCTGTTAGGTGTAAAGGAAAGATACCCCTTCAGGGATGAAGTTACATGTCACCAAGGCAAGTGGACCACCATGGAGAGAGGTATTCAGTACCTGAGAGAATTAGCCGTGCTGGAGGTGATTTACAATGATCCAGAAAATGCGCAGTCACCCACAGATCCAGATGAAGTCCAATGCACACAACCCATGTGGCGGAAGTTTCTACGAAGTGCACCACCAACCTATGCCAACTCATTGGCAGTAATGTCCTGGAGAGAAGGCTATGGACAAACGGTGGATGAATTGGCTGTCCAACTCCGGCAATACGAAGGGAGTCTCTCTTCCTCCCTACGGGCCTGTGTCTCAGCTGTAGAGGAGTTGTCCCGAGAGTTCCAGCAATTCAAAGTGGATCTGTCCTCCTCCTCACCTGTACAGGCCCGCATCGCAGTTATTGGGAGTAAGCGTTCCTCTGCCCGAGAGAGAGGAGAGAGAAAGTACACTCGACGGGCTAACCTGTGGTTTTACCTGCATGACCATGGAGAGGACATGAGGAAGTGGGATGGAAAACCCACTTCAGTCTTGGATGCACGGGTACAGGAGTTGCGAGAAAAAGCAACCAGAAAAGAGAATTCTTGGAAAACTGCTGCTCCAGTTTCCCGTGAGCAGTCCCCCAGACGCAGTAGATGGGCTGATCTCATTTCTGATCCCCTTGAAGGGACTTCTGATTTACGTGTGCAGAAAGTGAGTAACGGATGTTCTAACCAGGATTAGAGGGGCCCTGCCTCCAGCCAGGTGGAGGAGAGGGACAACCGAGTCTACTGGACAGTGTGGATTCGATGGCCTGGCACATCAGACCCACAGGAATATAAGGCTCTAGTGGACACTGGTGCACAATGTACCCTAATGCCATCTAGTTATAAAGGGGCAGAACCCATCTGTATCTCTGGTGTGACAGGGGGATCCCAAGAGCTAACCGTATTGGAAGCTGAAATGAGTCTAACCGGGAATGAGTGGCATAAACACCTGTATTGGTTTTGTTTGGCAAGGTTTTGGTAGCGGGGGGGGGTTACAGGGGTGGCTTCTGTAAGAAGCTGCTGGAAGCTTCCCCTGTGTTCGAGAGAGAGCGAGCCCATACTAGCTGGCTCTAAGACGGACCCGCCGCTGGCCAAGGCCTAGCCAATCAGTGATAGTGGTAACGCCTCTGTGATAACATTTTTAAGAAGGAAAAAAAGTTGGGACGGGGAGAAACTGCCGCCGGAGTGAGGAGTGAGAACATGTAAGAGAAACAAGCCTGCGGACACCAAGGTCAGTGAAGAAGGAGGGGGAGGAGATGCTCCAGGCGCCGGAGCGAAGATTCCCCTGCAGCCCGTGGTGAAGACCCTGGTGAGGCAGGCTGTCCCCCTGCAGTCCAGGGAGGTCCACGGTGGAGCAGATCTCCACCTGTAGCCCGTGGAGGACCCCACGCCGGAGCAGGTGGGTTCCCGAAGGAGGCTGTGACCCCGTGGGAACCCCGCGCTGGAGCAGGCTCCTGGCAGGACCTGCGGATCTGTGGAGAGAGGAGCCCACGGAGCAGGTTTTCTGGCAGGACTTGTGACCCCCTGGGGGACCCGCGCTGGAGCAGTGTGCTCCTGAAGGACTGCACACCGTGGAATGGACCCATGCTGGAGCAGTTCGTGAAGAACTGCAGCCCGTGGGAATGGCCCACGTTGGAGGAGTTCGTGGAGGACTGTCTCCCGTGGGTGGGACCCCACGCTGGAGCAGGGGAAGAGTGTGATCAGCCCTCGTCCTGAGGAGGTGAAGCGGCAGAAAATAACGTGTGATGACCATAAACCCCATCCCTGTCCCCTTGTGCCGCTGGGGGGGCTTGGTGGTGAAATCCGGGAGGGTAGTTGTGCCCGGGAAGAAGGGAGGGGTGGTGGGAAGGTGTTCTGAGATTTCATTTTACTTCTCATTACCTTGCTCTGGTTGATTTGTAATAAATTGAGTATGTTTTGCAAATTGAGTCTGTTTTGCCCGTGACGGTAATAGTGAATGATCTCTCCTGTCCTTATCTCGACCCGCGAGCCTTTTGTTATATTTTCTCTCCCCTATCCAGCTGAGGATGGGGGAGTGATAGAACAGCTTTGGTGGGCACCTGGTGTTCAGCCAGGGTTAACCCATCACAACACCCCATTGCGACTGGCCCAGAGGCCCCGTGCATCCTTGGTATAGATTATCTCAGGAGGGGGTATTTCAAGGACCCAAAAGGGTACCGTTGGGCCTTTGGTATAGCTGCATTGGAGACGGAGGAGATTGAACAGCTGTCTACCCTGCTGGGTCTCTCCCAAGACCCTTCGGTTGTAGGGTTGCTGAAGGTTGAAGAACAACAGGTGCCAATTGCTACCACGACGGTGCACCGGCGACAATATCGCACCAACCGAGACTCCCTGATCCCAATCCATAAGCTGATTTGCCAATTGGAGAGCCAAGGAGTGATCAGCAAGACTCACTCACCCTTTAATAGTCCCATATGGCCCGTGCAGAAATCCAATGGGGAATGGCGACTAACAGTAGATTATCGTGGGCTGAATGAAGTCACGCCACCGCTGAGCGCTGCTGTGCCAGATATGTTAGAGCTTCAATATGAACTGGAATCAAAGGCAGCTAAGTGGTATGCCACAATTGACATTGCTAATGCATTTTTCTCCATTCCCTTGGCAGCGGAGTGCAGGCCTCAGTTTGCTTTCACTTGGAGGGGCGTCCAGTACACCTGGAATCGACTGCCCCAGGGGTGGAAACACAGCCCCACCATTTGTCATGAAATGATCCAGGCTGCACTAGAAAAAGGTGAAGCTCCAGAGCACCTGCAATATATTGATGACATCATCGTATGGGGCAACACGGCAGAAGAAGTTTTTGAGAAAGGGAAGAAAATAATCCAAATCCTTTTGAAGGCTGGTTTTGCCATAAAAGAAAGTAAGGTCAAGGGACCTGCGCAGGAGATCCACTTCTTAGGAGTAAAATGGCAAGATGGGCGTCGTCAGATCCCTGTGGACGTCATCAACAAAATAGCAGCTATGTCCTCACCGACTAATAAAAAGGAAACACAGGCTTTCTTAGGTGTTGTGGGTTTTTGGAGAATGCATATTCCAAATTACAGTCAAATTGTAAGCCCTCTCTACCAAGTTACTCGGAAGAAGAACGATTTTAAATGAGGGCCTGAGCAACGACAAGCCTTTGAACAGATTAAGCAGGAGATTGTTCACGCAGTAGCTCTTGGGCCAGTCCGGACAGGACAAGATATTAAAAATATGCTCTACACTGCAGCTGGGGAGAATGACCCTACCTGGAGCCTTTGGCAGAAAGCACCTGGGGAGACCCGTGGCCGACCCCTGGGGTTTTGGAGTCGGGGATATCGAGGATCCGAGGCTCGCTATACTCCAACTGAAAAAGAGATCTTGGCAGCATATGAAGGAGTTTGAGCCGCCTCAGAAGTGGTTGGTACTGAAACACAGCTCTTCTTAGCACCTCGACTGCCAGTGCTGGGCTGGATGTTCAAAGGGAAAGTTTCCTCTACGCATCACGCGACTGACGCCACGTGGAGTAAGTGGATCGCACTGATCACACAGTGAGCTCGCATAGGAAACCCCAGTCGCCCAGGAATGTTAGAAGTGATCACGAACTGGCCAGAAGGCAAAGATTTTGGAATGTCGCCAGAGAAAGAGGTGACACGGGCCGAAGAAGCCCCGCTGTATAATAAACTGCCAGAAAATGAGAGGCAATATGCCCTGTTCACTGATGGGTCCTGTCGCATTGTGGGAAAACATCGAAGGTGAAAGGCTGCTGTATGGAGTCCTACACGACTAGTCGCAGAAACTGCTGAAGGAGAAGGTGAATCGAGTCAGTTTGCAGAGGTGAAAGCCATCCAGCTAGCGTTAGACATTGCTGAAAGAGAAAAGTGGCCAGTGCTCTATCTCTATACTGACTCATGGATGGTGGCAAATGCCCTATGGGGGTGGCTACAGCAATGGAAGAAGAGCAACCGGCAGCGCAGAGGTAAACCCATCTGGGCTGCCGCACTGTGGCAAGATATTACTGTTTGGATAGAGAAGCTAGTGGTAAAAGTACATCACGTAGATGCTCATGTACCCAAGAGTCGAGCCACTGAAGAACATCAAAACAGTCAGCAGGCAGATCAGGCTGCCAAGATTGAAGTGTCTCAGGTGGACCTGGACTGGCAACGTAGGGGTGAGCTATTTATGGCTCGGTGGGCCCACGATACCTCAGGCCATCAGGGAAGAGATGCTACATATAGATGGGCTCGAGATCGAGGGGTGGACTTGACCATGGACACTATCGCACAGGTCATCCATGAATGTGAAACATGTGCTGCAATTAAGCAAGCCAAGCGGCAAAAACCCCTGTCGCATGGAGGGCGATGGCTGAAATATAAACAGTGGGAGGCCTGGCAGATTGACTGTATCACACAACCACGAACACGCCAAGGCAAGTGCCATGTGCTTACAATGGTGGAAGCAACCACTGGGTGGCTGGAAACATACCCTGTGTCCCATGCCACTGCCCAGAACACTATCCTGGGCCTTGAAGAGAAAAGTTTATGGCAACACGGCACCCCAGAAAGAATCGAGTCGGACAACGGGACTCACTTCCGAAACAACCTTGTAGACACCTGGGCCAAAGAACATGGCATTGAGTGGGTGTATCACATCCCTTATCACGCACCAGCCTCCGGAAAAATTGAACGGTACAATGGACTGCTGAAAACTACATTAAGAGCGATGGGGGGTGGAACTTTCAAGCATTGAGATACACATTTAACAAAAGCCACCTGGTTAGTTAATACTAGAGGATCCGCCAATCGGGCTGGCCCCGCCCAACCAAGAGTTCCACATACTGTAGAAGGGGATAAAGTCCCTGTAGTGCGCATGAGGAGTATGTTAGGAAAGACAGTCTGGGTTAGTCCTCCCTCAAGCAGAGGCAAACCCATTCAAGGGGTTGTTTTTGCTCAAGGACCTGGGTACACCTGGTGGGTGATGCAGAAGGATGGGGAGGTTCGATGTGTACCTCAGGGAGATTTGATTTTGGGAGAGAATAGCCAGTGAATTGGGCTGTATGATATTTAACTGCTAAATAACCTGCCAATGCATGTCATTGTATCTATAGTGTCTATATGCCATATCAAGGGTATTATTGTGAGAATTATCCAAATGACTACAGGATGGACTTTTGAAACTGAGCCAAGTACAACAGCGATAGAACTTGAACTGGCACCCACCAATTTCCTCAAGATCAACATCTTCGACCTGCAGACCAGGGGCATGAGTTACACCAAATGTACTAGCCACAAGTTCCAGAGGCAGCGTACAACAACCCAACATCTCACACCATCTCTCTCTTATCCTGAAGAACTGTTACAACAGATAGAGCCCCAAAATCGATGGACACATTAGAGAGATAGCCCATAGGCTAAAGGAACACCATGTGTGTGTGTGCGAGGTCAGGGGGTGGAGTCCATATACTTATATATAAGACAAGGAAAGTTGTAGTGGTTGATTGAAAAAAAAATAAAAAAAAAAAAAGTAAGATCTGGGCATGATGTAGATGGTATAGAATAAGGGGTGGATAATGTCCTGGGTTCAGCTGGGATAGAGTTAATTTTTACAGGAACCTGGGAGGTGGGGGCATAGCCGGGGCAGCTGACCTGAACTAGCCAAGGAGCTATTCCATACCATGTGACATCCTGCCCAGTATATAAATGGGGAGCGGGCCAGGGGGTGGTCTCTGTTTTCGGTGGGGGAAGTGGCGGAGCGTTGGGTCCCGGGTGGTGAGCAGTTGCACTGTGCATCACTCTTTTTGTATACTTTTTTTTCATTAGTGCCGTTGTTGTTGTTGTAATCTCTTTGTGTTTGTCCCAGTAAACTGCCTTTATCTCAACCCTCGAGGTTCCAGTTTCTTTTTCTTTTCTCTCCTCCGTCTCCTCCCCATCCCACCGGAGGGGGGCGGAGGAGTGAGCGAGCGTCTGCGTGGTCCTTTGTTACCGGCCGGGCTGAAACCACGACACTGCTCAAGCTGACATTCTTTCACACAGGACTCTGCTCGCACAACTTTTCCATAGACCCATGTCCTTTCTCATTAAGCCAATTCCCAACAACTAAATGCTTTCTTAATATTCTGTCCTTGGGGAACAGATTCCTTAATGCCTTGAACAATTATAGTACGCAGATCTGCCATATGAGTTCCACGCTCTGCACTCTGGCCATCCCAGTCCGGCCGCCGTAGTGGCCATTCAACATCTGTGCCTGGACCGCGCTGGCACCGCCGATCCCAAACTCTCATTCCTGCTCCCCGAATAATTTCCCTTTCCTCTATTGTAAATAGTATACCCAAAATTGCCTGCAACTCCCCCCAAGTACATATAGTAGGACCCAAAAACTGGTCCAACCTCTCGGACACTCCCAAGGGGCCTTCCCAAAAGGTTCCCCATCTCCCTCTCAAACTCCCCCACATCTCCGGAATCCAAGGGCACCGACACAAATCCCATGCCAGGCTGTGTACCCCCCACAGCCATCTCTCTCAAGGGGCACAATTTCTCCCCTGACTGCTCCCTCTTTCTGGTCTGACTCCTCGCCACTCTCCCGCTCTCTTCAGGGGAACTCAGAGGGTCCAAGTCTGGGTCCGGGGCCGTCAGGGAAGAGGAGGAAGGGGCGGGGGGGCCGGGTCAGGCACGAGTGTAGGGGGAACACAAGGGGGAGGAGGTGTGGGAAGCTCCTCGGGGCCTCCAGTCCTCCTCCCATGGTTCTTTTCACCCAGAGCAAACACATGGATTCGGGTATCCAATCCCATCCACAAATTAGCATATTCACTCTCCTCCAAACCAAAGGGTTCCCCAGAATCCACATACATGTCTAGGGCCCAACACATCCAATCCTCAAACATCCCAAAACCAGGCCAGAATACCTGCTCTCCTCCAATTTGTTTACCACCCCACACCTGTATGCAATAATATATCATTTTATTCTCTGCTTTTGCCTTGCCTGGGCGGCCAGTCATCCCAATGGGCAATCATTACCCCTAAGGGACTATCTGGCGCTATCATAGGGAGACTGACATTAGGATTCCCTATGGAGTCATCCCTCTTCCCAGGCGAACTACACCCCAGAGAACCCACCATGGACTCAGAAGGCTTGCTTTTCTTCTGCCCCATCTTCCGAAGTGCCTCTCTCTCACACACACTCGCGCCCCTCATTCGTGGCTCACGCCCTCGCGGGCAATGAGAACCGCACTACAAGAGGGTCCGCACTCACTTCGCTCCTCTCGGGAGCGTCTCGTTTATGCACACTTCGGGAAACCCACCCTGACCTAACGGGAACACTTTCAATACTCACTTAACCTGGAGTCTTCGTGCACGAAAATTATGGGGTACTGCAGTGTTCTTTTGCCTGCTTGCCAAATTTAGGGTTCGGAGGTAAGGGTCTTGGAAAGGATATCATCCATTCTGGGGCCATCCAAGGATGGGGTGCCTCCCCAGAGTTTAGATTCCAAACCAAGTTAACATTATCCGAGTCACGGCACCAAATTGTTATAAGTGACAACAAAAAATTTGTACACCAGCCCGTGGATAATCCAATCAAGGTTTATTGAAGCAAGCAAACAAGCAGGCAAAAGAGTGCTGGGCGGCCGGGGAGTCTCCACTCCACCAACGGCGCGGCGCGCACCTGATATGGTAATGTGTTTCACAGTTAAACAGTTAAGTGTTACATATGTATGGGATTTCCCGGTACACCTATAAATATTCATGACCTATTCCCGCTTTGTATTAAAATTAGTTCCAAGAGGTATTACAATTAGTTCCAAGGGGTATTGCAATTAGTTCCAAGAGGACACTCCCTCAAGTTTATCTGTCCAAGCCACGGAATGACCCTTGGCCGGTTTTCTGGGACCAGTTCCTTATTTTCTCAGAAAACTGCTCTTGAGGAGTTATATGATAAGGTAATCAAGACAGACACATCCTGCTTACTTAGCTCAATATCTAGTTTCTACAATTGTTGCTGTGGTTATTGTCTAATAAGTTAGTGTGGTTAAAAGCAGCTTAATTACTAAGTTGTAGAGATCAATATATTTTAACAACCAACAGGTTTGATTAACAAATTGGTTATGCAAAGTTTATTACACCGGCGCACCAGTAAGGGTTCCGGTGCAATCAAGGAGTACCAGTGGGTATACCAAAACTACCGCGGAGTACCGGTGGGTATACCGGTACTACCCCAGATCGTTGGTTAGGGGCGCCAGGCCTACCGCAGAGCATCAGGTGGGGATACCGGGCCTAACCTGGAGGGTCAGGTAGGAAGGGTGAGACTAAGCCCACGCACCCGTAGGGTCAGCAGCTGTACCCCGGCGCACAGGTAAGGGTTCCGGTACAATCCAGGAGTACTGGTGGGTATACCAAAACTGCCATGGAGTACCAATGGGTATACCGGTACTGTCCCAGATCATCGGGTAGGGGTGCCAGGCCTACCGCAAATCATCAGCTAGGGATACCGGGCTTAACATGGAGGGTCAGGTAGGAAGGGCAGGTCTAACTTTGTGCCCCCGTGGCGTCAGCAGGTGTACCCCAGCGAAACAGTAAGGGTTCCAGTACTACCAAGGAGTACCAGTGGGTGTACCGAAACTACCACCGAGTACTGCTGGGGGTACCGGTACTACCCCAGAAAATCGGGTAGGGATACCAGGCCTAACGCGGAGAGTCAGGTAGGAAGGGCGGGTCTAACCCCGCACGCCCATAGCATCAGCAGGTGTAACCCAGCGAACCAGTAAAGGTTCCGGTACAATCCAGGAGTACTGGTGCAGGAAACCGGTTCTACCCTGCAATGACGGGTAGAGATACCAGTCCTAGCCCAGAGGGTCAAGTGGGAAGGGCTGGTGTAAACACGCACGCCCATAGGGTTAGCAGGTGTACCCCTGCGCACCAGTAAGGGTTCTGGTACAACCCGGGATTACTGGTTTTTTTTTACAGCACTGGGCTTCTCTGCTTTCCCAGAGACTCAGCATCTCATGGTGCTCGTTCTCGGCAGAGCCTTTTTCCGAAAAGGCAAACGTCCGACTCCTTGTCCCACAAGGAACATGCCAGCCCCGAAAGCTCTTGCTGGTCTCCACTGTCACCCTACAGCCTCTCCACAGGCACAAGAGCACTGGGCATCTCTGCTTTCCCAGACACTCAGCACCTCACGGCGCTCGTTCTCAGCAGAGCCTTTTTCCAAAAAGGGAAACGTCTGGCCTTTTATCCCAGAAGGAAGCTGACAACCCTGAAAGCTCTCGCTGGTCTCCACCATCCCACTGCAGCCTATCCACAGGCACAACAGCACTGGGCATCTCTGCTTTCCCAGAGACTCAGCATCTCACGGTGCTCGTTCTCGGCACAGCCTTTTTCCGAAAAGGCAAACATCCGTCTCCTTGTCCCACGAGGATGCTGCAAGCCCCGAAAGCTGTTGCTGGTCTTCACCGTCCCCCGGCAGCCTATCAAGAGGCACAAGAGCACTGGGCACCTCTGCGTTCCCAGAGACTCAGCATCTCACAGTGCTCGTTCTCGACAGAGCCTTTTTCCAAAAAAGGAAACATCGGGCTAATTCTCCAACAAGGAAGGTGTCAGGCCTGAAAGCTCTTGCTGGTCTTCACCGTCCCCCTGCAGCCTATCCACAGCCACAACAGCACTGGGCATCTCTGCTTTCCCAGAGACTCAGCATCTCACTGTGCTCGTTCTCAGCAGAGCCTTTTGGCGAAAAGGCAAACGTCCGTATACTTCTCCCACAAGGAAAGTGCCAGCCCTGAAAGCTCTTGCTGGTCTTCACCATCCCCCTGCAGCCTCTCCACAGGCACAACAGAACTGGGCATCTCTGCTTTCCCAGAGACTCAGCATCTCACAGTGCTCGTTCTCGGCAGAGCCTGTTTCCGAAAAGGCAAACGTCCGGATCCTTGTCTCACACGGAAGGTGGCAGACCTGAAAGCTGTTGCTGTTCTTCCCGTTCCCCGTGCAGGCAATTCACAGGCACAATAACACTGAGAATGTCTCCTTTCCCAGAGAAGGAACATCTCAAAATGCGCATCCTTGGCAGAGCCTGTTCCCGAAAAGGAAAACGTCCGGCTCCTTGTCCGACATGGAAGGTAGCAGACCTGAAAGCTGTTGCTGGTCTTCACCTTCCCCGTGAAGCCTATTCACAGGCACAGCAGCACTGAGCATTTCTGCTTTCCCAGAGAAGGAACATCTGACGGAGCGCATCCTCGTCAGTTCCTCTGCCCGTAAAGGCAAACATCCGGCTCCTTGTCCCACACGGAAGGTGGCAGGCCTGAAATATGTTGCTGGTCTTCACCGTCCCCCTGCAGCGAATTCACAGGCACAACAGCACTTTGCATCTCAGCTTTCCCAGCGAAGGAACATGTCATGGCTCTCGTCCTCGGCAGAGCCTATTTCCGAAAAGGCCCACGTCCGGCTCCTTGTCCCACACGGAAGGTGGCAGCCCTGAAAGCTGTTGCTGGTCTTCACCGTCCCCCTGCAGACTATTCACAGGCACAACAGGATTTGGGATCTGTGCTGGTCCAGAGAAGGAACATGTCATGGCTCTCGTCCTCGGCAGAGCCTGTTTCCGAAAAGGCCCACGTCCGGGACCTTATCCCACACGGAAGGTGGCAGCCCTGAAAGCCGTTGCTGGTCTTCACCGTCCCCCTGCAGCCTATTCACAGGCACAACAGGATTTGGGATCTGTGCTTGCCCACAGAAGGAACATCTCATGGCTCTCATCCTCAGCAGAGCCTGTTACCAATATGCCCACGTCCGTCTCCTTGTCCCACACGGAAGGTGGCAGCCCTGAAAGCTGTTGCTGGTCTTCACTGTCCCCCTGCAGCCTATTCACAGGCACAACAGGATTTGGGATCTGTGATTGCCCAGAGAAGGAACATCTCATGGCTCTCGTTCTCTGCATAGATTATTTCCAAAAATGCCCACGTCAGGCTCCTCGTCCCACACGGAAGGTGGCAGCCCTGAAAGCCGTTGCTGCTCTTCACCGTCCCCCTGCAGCCTATTCACAGGCACAACAGGATCTGGCATCTGTTGTTGGGAATTGGCTTGATGAAAAAGGACATGGGTCTATGGAAAAGTTGTGCGAGCAGAGTTCTGTGTGAAAGAATGTCAGTTTGAGGAACAAGATAGGCCTTGGCTGAAAATAGCTGGCTTTACTGATACTGGGAGAAAAACAACAGCTGGTCTCGCTGTTATCAGGAGAAAGACAGGGACGGTGTGACCTTGGCATAACTTCACAAGTAACTTTTGAATAAGTTCCCATGAGAAAGTTACGGAACACGCATAGCTGCAAATCACAAGTGGGTGTGTTTTAGTAATGAATAAACATTAGCAATATACCAATCATATTAGGACTAGTAGGCATAATTATCGCAAACTGTATAAATATGAGCTATCCGTGCAAATAAAGTTGAATCACTTCTATCACTCATATTGGGTCGACTTACGTGCATTCCTCGGCCGCTCCAACAATCTGTGCTGTCCCAGAAAAGGAACATCTCATGGTGTTGGGAAGTGGCTTGCTGAAAAAGGACATGGGCCTGTGGAAAAGTTGTGCGAGCAGAGTTCTGTGTGAAAGAATGTCAGTTTGAGCAACAAGACTAGGCCTTGGCTGAAAATAGCTGTCTTTACTGATATTGGGAGAAAAACAACAGCTGGTCTCACTGTTATCAGGAGAAAGACAGGGACGGTGTGACCTTGGCATAACTTCACAAGTAACTTTTGAAGAAGTTCTCATGAGAAAGTTACTGAACACGCGTAGCTGCCAACCACAAGTGGGTGTGTTTTAGTAATGAATAAACATTAGCAATGTACCAATCATATTAGGACTAGTAGGCATAATTATCGCAAACTGTATAAATATGAGCTATCCGTGCAAATAAAGTTGAATCACTTCTATCACTCATATTGGGTCGACTTATGTGCATTCCTCCGCCGCTCCAACAAATGGCGCCCGAACGGGGACCGAAGAAAGGGGAATTGGAGCGACGGACACTGAGAAGCACCGGTAGCAGCGACCGGGGGGCAAAAGATTAACCGAACGCTGATCGTCTTGGTTGGTGTGTTAACTCTCGTGCCTGGACCGTCCAAAAGGGGTTCGCCGTCAGTGAGGGCTACTGGAAAAAGGCTGCAAAGACTTTTTAAACCGAGGTGCCTTAATCAAGGTAGCACCCAGGAGTATCAAGAAGCCGGCCGGCAATGGATCAAGAGGTAGCCCTAAAATTATTACAGTGCTTTTTAGAAAAGCGGGGAGTAAATTGCATTAAGCAAATTTCGGGGTTAGTCGCGCTGGGTCGCATTAAGGGATGCTTTAATAATCCGGATTTATTATTTGAGGAGAGTGAATGGCGTAGATTAGGAGACGTATTATGGGATATGGTAACTGACGATGATAAATCTGCTAAAAAACTAATGAAGCAAGGACAGAAACCTTTCAATTAGTGTGGGTACAGCTTTTGAGCTTAGTACCTGGAATGCTATCGGAACCTCCCTATGGGATGAAATTAGTGATGGGTCTAAAGAAGTTAAAGTTCTTGTAACTTTATGGAAATTGATTAAGACAACTCTGTAAGAAATGAAAGCAGATCATAAAGCGTCTGCGTCTGCTTTTGCTGCTCTCTCTCTCCAACCGCAAGCGAAAGGGAAAAGCAGGGAGAAAAACATAATGCAGCGAGAGAGACTTTTTGGAGCTTGTTCGCCTACTCTCATGCCCTTGACTTCTGCTCCACTCCCTGGGACTGCCGATATTAATCAGCCATCTGACAGTTCCCAAGCCTCCCTAACCGTACGATTAAAGGAAACCCTACAGAATCAGGGAGTGAGTAAAAATCTGCCTACAAAAAACCAGCCCTCAGATACCACCGTTCAACATGAACAAATTATACCTAGCATACACCCTGATTCAAATAATGCAAACAAGGACTTGGCTACTCTAATAATAGAACAAAAAGAGACAATGTTAGAATTGTTAAAGGAAATGCGGAAAAGAGACGGGGAAACCAACCGCACCTGTGATAGACGCGGAGCCGCCTGTAATAGCCGCTGCAGAAGAAAGGCAGAGACATTGGAGGGGTGTAATAACAGATGCCATTATAGAAGGGACTATGCTCCAAGCATTCCCAGTTATTGCATCAAATGGACAGAAAAAATGGGAGGTGTTTGACTGGAAGGTCATTGAGAAATTAAGGAATGCTGTGAGTCAGTATGGAATCAAATCTGCGTTAACTCACCAAATACTGCAATTCATTTTTTCTGCTGATACGCTGATACCTCAAGATATTAAACAGCTAGCACAGTTGATTTTGACACCCGCCCGAATGTTAGTGTTTTTCTGGCAGTGGGAGAAGCTCTGCGATAGGGAACAAGCAACATCACGACAACAAACAGATCCCCTATGGGGAGTAACCACGCAGATGCCGATGGGTACCAGACCCTTCGCATCAGGGAACGCTCAGTTACAATGTGTCACTGAGGTTCATCATCTATCACAGATCTTGGCGTATCAAGCTTTTCTTACCGTACCAGACAATATGTACAGCCATGCTTTTACCCAGGTGAAACAGGAGAATACAATTTATGACCACCCTGACATGAACGAGGGCATGAAAGAAAACATGTTCAAAATACTCGCTTTTGAAAATGCTACTGAAAAGACACGCAAAGCATTGTGTAATTTGCCGAAAAATGCAGACATCGTTGATATGATAGAATACACGGATCGATCAGTGGACTCACAGAAAGTAGCCTATGCTGCCACAGCTCTCCAAGGAGCTACAAAGAAACACAAGGCCAGTAAGACACCCTTGGTCAAGTGTTCTAACTGTGGCAAACGTGGACACATTAGGAGCAAATGTACAGGTACTGCTAACAGTAAGTGCTGCAACAAGTGTAAGAAAGATAACCATACCACCAAGAATACAGGAAGAAGGGAAACTTTACACCGACTGCGAAGGCCCCTCGCGCGACGACACGAATGCAAGGGGATTGAGCTGCCAGCCCTCAGGCAGCCTCGCAACCACCAGATCCGCCACCGCAGGAAGCTCCAGAGTGGATGTGGAAACCGCAGTCAACATAAAGGGACCATTGGGGTTTGGACTTAGTGCATTTTTAATGGGGCAATCTTCAACAGCTCTAGAAGGAATTCTGGTGCTCCCAGGGCTTATTGATGCAGATTATTGTGGGACTGTGAAAATTATGATTCATGTTGTAATCCCTCCTGTTTCTATTCCTAAAGGTACCAGAATAGCACAATTAGTTCCATTCAGGTCGTGTGTTCCGAACCCGGGTGAAGTACAACGTGGAGATGGTGGATTCGGCTCCACAGGGAAACCGCAGGTATACTTTGCCATGGACACAACAAGAGGTAAACCAGAAAAGGTAGTGCAATTGGAAGGGCCCAATGGAGTTGTTGTCAAGAAACCGATGACAATCAATACAGGTGCTGATGTTATGATTATTTCACAATGCATTTGGCCTCCATCATGGCCATCGATCAATCCAAACTTTGGTATTGCAGGGATAGGGGGCACACAAGCCACCTTAGTAAGTCAGCTACCAATTACATTTGTGTTCCCCGATGGTGAACACATTACGACGTGTCGTTATGTCATGACTACCCCAACTGAATTGTTTGGCCTCGTAGGCCATGATTTATTGAGCCAAATGAAGGCAATGTTAGTGACGCATCCTTTTTAGGAGCAGTCACTGAGGGGTAGCCGATTCTGAAAATTAACTGGAAAACAGATGAACCTGTTTGGATTGATCAGTAGCTGCTAAATTCTGAAAGGCTACTAAAAATACAAGGGTTAGTTGAGGACCAGTTGAGAGCGGGACATGTTGTTCCTTTTACTAGTCCATGGAATACATCAATATTTACCATTCCCAAGAAAAGTGGGAAGCGGAGACTGTTACATGATCTCAGAGCTGTGAATGTGGTGATGCACAGTATGGGAGCCCTGCAGCCAGGTTTGCCATCTCCAGTTATGCTTCCAGAAGAATGGGATTTGTTAATTATAAATCTAAAAGATTGCACCCAGATGGCGCTGAACGGTTCGCCTTTTCGGTACCATCGATTAACAAGGCAGAATCCTATAAGAGATACCATTGGGTCGTGTTACCGCAATGAATGCGCAATTCCCCCACGATGCGTCAGGTGTATGTGGCCTGGGCATCAGAGCCTGTAAGAAAGCAGTTACCTCAGTAACTTGCCACAGGATGAGATTTTAACTCAATTGCAGGACATCTTAAGCCATCGCGGAGTAATAATCACTCCTGAAAAGGTGCAAAAGGCAGCACCTTGGAAGTATTTGGGGTGGCACATAAATGCTAGCAATGTTAAACCTCAGAAGGTTCAAATAACATGAGAAATTTCAATGTTACATGATGTCCAGAAGCTTGTGGGAGATATCCAGTGGGTGCGGAATCTTTGCGGTATCACTAATGGCAATATGACCCCTCTGGTAGAACTCTTGGGTATGAGAACACTGTGCAGATGAGAAACGGGAAATGACAGAGTTGACCAATTGGTTGCAGCGCCACAGGAGCCTCCTCCAGGGATCGTTTTCAACAAAGCACGGCAATCATATGCGTTCTTGCACCAACCCGCTAGGATGTTAACAAAGCAATTTGACTTACCACTTACTGATGCCCAAGGTATCGTTAAAGCCTGCCCTGATTGTCAAAAGGAAGGGCTGGGCTTGGGCCGTGGGGATAACCGACGAGGTCTTTTGCCATTGCAGTTGTGGCAAATGGATGTCACCCATGTCACGTGGTTTGGTGCAAAGCGTCGTTCTGTGCACGTGTGTATTGATACCTATCCTGCTGCCATGTGGGCCACGGCACGAACTGGAGAAAAGGCCTTACATATTGAATGACATCTTCACGCTTCTTTTGCAGTACTGGGTGTGCCTAAAGAAATTAAGACGGACAACGGCCCAGCCTACGGTTCTACACGATTTGCTCGATTTTGTAATTTGTGGGGAATTCATCATGGTACCGGTATTCCACATCTTCCCACAGGACAGGCTATTATCGAATGGGCCAACCAAACCCTAAAAGAACATGCTGCAAAAACAAAAAGGGGGAACCCAGGGCTTACTCCCAGAGGAACGATTGGCCAAAGACTTATTTGTGCTAAATTATCTTAGATTGACAGGTGATCACAAAGACCCACCAATGGTAGTGCATCATGTACTTTTACAGGCAGAAAGGACGCAACAAAGTACAGGAATCATGGTAATGTATAAGGACCCAGAATCCGGGAAATGGCGCGGATCAGCAGAAGTAAAACTTACTGGGAGATCCCAGCTAAGTGGGTCAAGCCATGGCTTCGCACTGATGCTGGACCCGGAATTGTCCCAATGGCGACTGGCACGGCACTGGCGGGTGCTGAAGCCACTGATCCGACAGATTCTAACTAATAGAGTATTACTAGCGGACACTGAGTCCTTCAGACAGGTTTTTAGAACAGCGTGCCTTATTGTATATAGAACTTGCTTTAGGTAAAAAGTGTGTTAAGCATAATTTGATTAAACATAGTGTGATTACGGGAAGACAGTGTGGGGTAAATGTAAAAGTTAGTTAAAGCCAAAATTAGGGGTAGTCCCACATGGAAGGTGGCAGCCCTGAAAGCTGTTGCTGGTCTTCACCGTCCCCCTGCAGCCTATTCACAGGCACAACAGGATTCACGACGCGGGCTTGCCCAGAGGAGGAAAATCTCATGGCTCTCGTCCTCGGCAGAGTCTGATTCCGAAAAGGCACACTTCCGGATCCTTGTCCCACACGGAAGGTGGCAGCCCTGAAAGCTGTTGCTGGTCTTCACCGTCCCCCTGCAGCCTATTCACAGGCACAACAGGATCTGGGGCCCGGGCTTGCCCAGAGGAGGAACATCTCCTGGCTCTCGTCCTCGGCAGGGCCTGTTTCTGAAAAGGCATACGTCTGGCTCCTTGTCCCACACGGAAGGTGGCAGCCCTGAAAGCTCTTGCTGGTCTTCACCATCCCCCTGCAGCATATTCACAGGCACAACAGGATCTGAGACCAGGGTTTGTCCAGAGGAGGAACATCTCATGGCTCTCGTCCTCGGCAGAGCCTGTTTCCGAAAGGGCACACGTCCGGCTCCTCGTCCCACACGGAAGGTGGCAGCCCGGAAAGCTGTTGCTGGTGTTCACCATCCCCCGGCAGCCTTTTCACAGGCACAACAGGATTTGGGACCCGGGATTGCCCAGTGGAGGAACGTCTCATGGCTCTCGTCCTCGGCAGAGCCTGTTTCCGAAAGGGCACACGTCCGGCTCCTCGTCCCACACGGAAGGTGGCAGCCCTGAAAGCTGTTGCTGGTCTTCACCGTCCCCCGGCAGCCTTTTCACAGGCACAACAGGATCCTGGATCCGGGCATACTCAGAGCAGGAACGTCTCATGACTCTTGTCCTTGGCACAGCCTGTTTCCGAAAAGGCACACGTCCGGCTCCTCGTCCCACACGGAAGGTGGCAGACCTGAAAGCTGTTGCTGGTCTTCACTGTCCCCCTGCATCCTATTCACAGGCACAACAGGATTTGGGACCTGGGACTGTACAGAGGAGGAACATCTCATGGCTCTCGTCCTCGGCAGAGCCTGTTTCCGAAAATGCACACATCCGGCTCCTCGTCCCACACAGAAGGTGGCATCCCTGAAAGCTGTTGCTGGTCCTCACCGTCCCCCTGCAGCCTATTCACAGGCACAACAGGATCTGGGACCCGGGACTGCGCAGAGGAGGAACATCTCATGGCTCTCGTCCTCGGCAGAGCCTGTTTCCGAAAGGGCACACGTCTGGCTCCTCGTCCCACACGGAAGGTGGCAGCCCTGAAAGCTGTTGCTGGTCTTCACCGTCCACCTGCAGCCTATTCACAGGCACAACAGGATCTGGGACACGGGCTTGCCCAAAGGAGGAACATCTCATGGCTCTCGTCCTCGGCAGAGCCTGATTCCGAAAAGGCACACGTCCGGCTCCTTGTCCCACACGGAAGGTGGCAGCCCTGAAAGCTGTTGCTGGTCTTCACCGTCCCCCTGCAGCCTATTCACAGGCACAACAAGATTCACGGCGCGGGCTTGCCCAGAGGGGGAACATCTCATGGCTCTCCTCCTCGGCATGGCCTGATTCCGGAAAGACGCACGTTCGGCTCCTTGCCCCACACGGAAGGTAGCAGCCCTGAAAGCTGTTGCTGGTCTTCACCGTCCCCCTGCAGCCTATTCACAGGCACAACAGGATTCGGGACCCGGGCAAGTCCAGAGGAGGAACATCTCATGGCTCTCGTCCTCGGCAGAGCCTGATTCCGAAACGGTACACGTCCGGCTCCTTGTCCCACACGGAAGGTGGCAGGCCGGAAAGATGTTGCTGGTCTTCACCATCCCCCTGCAGCATATTCACAGGCACAACAGGATCTGAGACCAGGGTTTGTCCAGAGGAGGAACATCTCATGGCTCTCGTCCTCGGCAGAGCCTGTTTCCAAAAGGGCACACGTCCGGCTCCTCGTCCCACACGGAAGGTGGCAGCCCGGAAAGCTGTTGCTGGTGTTCACCGTCCCCCGGCAGCCTTTTCACAGGCACAACAGGATTTGGGACCCGGGATTGCCCAGTGGAGGAACGTCTCATGGCTCTCGTCCTCGGCAGAGCCTGTTTCCGAAAGGGCACACGTCCGGCTCCTCGTCCCACACGGAAGGTGGCAGCCCTGAAAGCTGTTGCTGGTCTTCACCGTCCCCCGGCAGCCTTTTCACAGGCACAACAGGATCCTGGATCCGGGCATACCCAGAGCAGGAACGTCTCATGACTCTTGTCCTTGGCACAGCCTGTTTCCGAAAAGGCACACGTGCGGCTCCGAGTCCCACAGGGAAGGTGGCAGCCCTGAAAGCTGTTGCTGGTCTTCACCGTCCCCCTGAAGCCTATTCACAGGCACAACAGGATTTGGGACCCGGGCTTGCCCCGAGGAGGAACATCTCATGGCTCTCGTCCTCGACAGAGCCTGTTTCCGAAAAGGCACACGTCCGGCTCCTCGTCGCACACGGATGGTGGCAGCCCTGAAAGCTGTTGCTGGTCTTCACCGTCCCCCTGCAGCCTATTCACAGGCACAACAGGATCTGGGACACGGGCTTGCCCAAAGGAGGAACATCTCATGGCTCTCGTCCTCGGCAGAGCCTGATTCCGAAAAGGCACACGTCCGGCTCCTTGTCCCACACGGAAGGTGGCAGCCCTGAAAGCTGTTGCTGGTCTTCACCGTCCCCCTGCAGCCTATTCACAGGCACAACAAGATTCACGGCGCGGGCTTGCCCAGAGGGGGAACATCTCATGGCTCTCCTCCTCGGCATGGCCTGATTCCGGAAAGGCACACGTTCGGCTCCTTGCCCCACATGGAAGGTAGCAGCCCTGAAAGCTGTTGCTGGTCTTCACCGTCCCCCTGCAGCCTATTCACAGGCACAACAGGATTCAGGACCCGGGCAAGTCCAGAGGAGGAACATCTCATGGCTCTCGTCCTCGGCAGAGCCTGATTCCGAAACGGTACACGTCCGGCTCCTTGTCCCACACGGAAGGTGGCAGGCCGGAAAGATGTTGCTGGTCTTCACCGTCCCCCTGCAGCCTATTCACAGGTACAACAGGATCTGGGACCCGGGCTTGCCCAGAGGAGGAACATCTCATGGATCTCGTCCTCGGCAGAGCCTGATTCCGAAAAGGCACCGTTCCGGCTCCTTGCCCCACACGGAAGGTGGCAGCCCTGAAAGCTGTTGCTGGTCTCACCGTCCCCCTGCAGCCTATTCAAAGGCACAACAGGATCTGGGACCCGGGCTTGCCCAGAGGAGGAACATCTGATGGCTCTCGACCTCGGCAGGGCCTGTTTCCGAAAAGGCACATGTCCGGCTCCTTGTCCCACACAGAAGGTGGCAGCCCTGAAAGCTGTTGCTGGTCTTCACCGTCCCCCTGCAGCCTATTCACAGGCACAACAGGATCTGGGACCCGGGCTTGCCCAGAGGAGGAACATCTCATGGCTCTCGTCCTCGGCAGAGTCTGATTCCGAAAAGGCACACGTCCGGCTCCTCGTCCCACAAGGAAGGTGGCAGCCCTGAAAGCTGTTGCTGGTCTTCACCGTCCCCCTGCAGCCGATTCACAGGCACAACAGGATCTGGGGCCCGGGCTTGCCCAGAGGAGGAACATCTCATGGCTCTCGTCGTAGGCAGGGCCTGTTTCCGAAAAGGCACACGTGCGGCTCCTCGTCCGACACGGAAGGTGGCAGCCCTGAAAGCTGTTGCTGGTCTTCACCGTCCCCCTGCAGCGTATTCACAGGCACAACAGGATCTGGGGACCGGGCTTGCCCAGAGAAGGAACATCTCATGGCTCTCGTCATCGGCAGAGCCTGTTTCCGAAAAGGCACACGTCCGGCTCCTTGTCCCAAACGGAAGGTGGCAGCCCTGAAAGCTGTTGCTGGTCTTCACCGTCCCCCTGCAGCCTATTCACAGGCACAACAGCATTCACGACGCGGGCTTGCCCAGAGGAGGAACATCTCATGGCTCTCGTCCTCGGCAGAGCCTGATTCCGAAAAGGCGCACTTCCGGCTCCTTGTCCCACACGGAAGGTGGCAGCCCTGAAAGCTGTTGCTGGTCTTCACCATCCCCCTGCAGCCTATTCACAGGCAGAACAGCATTCACGACGCGGGCATGCCCAGAGGAGGAAGATCTCATGGCTCTCCTCCTCGGCAGAGCCTGATTCCGGAAAGACACACGTCCGGCTCCTTGTCCCACACGGAAGGTGGCAGCCCTGAAAGCTGTTGCTGGTCTTCACCGTCCCCCTGCAGCCTATTCACAGGCACAACAGGATCTGGGACCCGGGCTTGCCCAGAGGAGGAACATCTCATGGCTCTCGTCCTCGGCAGAGCCTGCTTCCGGAAAGGCACACGTCCGGCTCCTTGTCCCACACGGAAGGTGGCAGCCCTGAAAGATGTTGCTGGTCCTCACCGTCCCCCTGCAGCCTATTCACAGGCACAACAGGATTCACGACGCGGGCTTGCCCAGATGAGGAACATCTCATGGCTCTCGTCCTCGGCAGAGCCTGATTTTGGAAAGACACATGTCCGGCTCATTTTGCCACACGGAAGGTGGCAGGCCGGAAAGATGTTGCTGGTCCTCACCGTCCCCCTGCAGCCTATTCACAGGTACAACAGGATCTGGGACTCGGGCTTGCCCAGAGGAGGAACATCTCATGGCTATCGTCCTCAGCAGAGCCTGTTTCCGAAAAGGCACACGTCCGGCTCCTCGTCCCACATGGAAGGTGGCAGCCCTGAAAGCTGTTGCTGGTCTTCACCGTCCCACTGCAGCCTATTCACAGGCACAACAGGATTCACGACGCGGGCATGCCCAGAGGAGGAACATCTCATGGCTCTCGTCCTCGGCAGAGTCTGATTCCGAAAAGGCACACTTCCGGATCCTTGTCCCACACGGAAGGTGGCAGCCCTGAAAGCTGTTGCTGGTCTTCACCGTCCCCCTGCAGCCTATTCACAGGCACAACAAGATTCACGGCGCGGGCTTGCCCAGAGGGGGAACATCTCATGGCTCTCCTCCTCGGCATGGCCTGATTCCGGAAAGACGCACGTTCGGCTCCTTGCCCCACACGGAAGGTAGCAGCCCTGAAAGCTGTTGCTGGTCTTCACCGTCCCCCTGCAGCCTATTCACAGGCACAACAGGATTCAGGACCCGGGCAAGTCCAGAGGAGGAACATCTCATGGCTCTCGTCCTCGGCAGAGCCTGATTCCGAAACGGTACACGTCCGGCTCCTTGTCCCACACGGAAGGTGGCAGGCCGGAAAGATGTTGCTGGTCTTCACCATCCCCCTGCAGCATATTCACAGGCACAACAGGATCTGAGACCAGGGTTTGTCCAGAGGAGGAACATCTCATGGCTCTCGTCCTCGGCAGAGCCTGTTTCCAAAAGGGCACACGTCCGGCTCCTCGTCCCACACGGAAGGTGGCAGCCCGGAAAGCTGTTGCTGGTGTTCACCGTCCCCCGGCAGCCTTTTCACAGGCACAACAGGATTTGGGACCCGGGATTGCCCAGTGGAGGAACGTCTCATGGCTCTCGTCCTCGGCAGAGCCTGTTTCCGAAAGGGCACACGTCCGGCTCCTCGTCCCACACGGAAGGTGGCAGCCCTGAAAGCTGTTGCTGGTCTTCACCGTCCCCCGGCAGCCTCTTCACAGGCACAACAGGATCCTGGATCCGGGCATACCCAGAGCAGGAACGTCTCATGACTCTTGTCCTTGGCACAGCCTGTTTCCGAAAAGGCACACGTGCGGCTCCGAGTCCCACAGGGAAGGTGGCAGCCCTGAAAGCTGTTGCTGGTCTTCACCGTCCCCCTGAAGCCTATTCACAGGCACAACAGGATTTGGGACCCGGGCTTGCCCCGAGGAGGAACATCTCATGGCTCTCGTCCTCGACAGAGCCTGTTTCCGAAAAGGCACACGTCCGGCTCCTCGTCGCACACGGATGGTGGCAGCCCTGAAAGCTGTTGCTGGTCTTCACCGTCCCCCTGCAGCCTATTCACAGGCACAACAGGATCTGGGACACGGGCTTGCCCAAAGGAGGAACATCTCATGGCTCTCGTCCTCGGCAGAGCCTGATTCCGAAAAGGCACACGTCCGGCTCCTTGTCCCACACGGAAGGTGGCAGCCCTGAAAGCTGTTGCTGGTCTTCACCGTCCCCCTGCAGCCTATTCACAGGCACAACAAGATTCACGGCGCGGGCTTGCCCAGAGGGGGAACATCTCATGGCTCTCCTCCTCGGCATGGCCTGATTCCGGAAAGGCACACGTTCGGCTCCTTGCCCCACATGGAAGGTAGCAGCCCTGAAAGCTGTTGCTGGTCTTCACCGTCCCCCTGCAGCCTATTCACAGGCACAACAGGATTCAGGACCCGGGCAAGTCCAGAGGAGGAACATCTCATGGCTCTCGTCCTCGGCAGAGCCTGATTCCGAAACGGTACACGTCCGGCTCCTTGTCCCACACGGAAGGTGGCAGGCCGGAAAGATGTTGCTGGTCTTCACCGTCCCCCTGCAGCCTATTCACAGGTACAACAGGATCTGGGACCCGGGCTTGCCCAGAGGAGGAACATCTCATGGATCTCGTCCTCGGCAGAGCCTGATTCCGAAAAGGCACCGTTCCGGCTCCTTGCCCCACACGGAAGGTGGCAGCCCTGAAAGCTGTTGCTGGTCTCACCGTCCCCCTGCAGCCTATTCAAAGGCACAACAGGATCTGGGACCCGGGCTTGCCCAGAGGAGGAACATCTGATGGCTCTCGACCTCGGCAGGGCCTGTTTCCGAAAAGGCACATGTCCGGCTCCTTGTCCCACACAGAAGGTGGCAGCCCTGAAAGCTGTTGCTGGTCTTCACCGTCCCCCTGCAGCCTATTCACAGGCACAACAGGATCTGGGACCCGGGCTTGCCCAGAGGAGGAACATCTCATGGCTCTCGTCCTCGGCAGAGTCTGATTCCGAAAAGGCACACGTCCGGCTCCTCGTCCCACAAGGAAGGTGGCAGCCCTGAAAGCTGTTGCTGGTCTTCACCGTCCCCCTGCAGCCGATTCACAGGCACAACAGGATCTGGGGCCCGGGCTTGCCCAGAGGAGGAACATCTCATGGCTCTCGTCGTAGGCAGGGCCTGTTTCCGAAAAGGCACACGTGCGGCTCCTCGTCCGACACGGAAGGTGGCAGCCCTGAAAGCTGTTGCTGGTCTTCACCGTCCCCCTGCAGCGTATTCACAGGCACAACAGGATCTGGGGACCGGGCTTGCCCAGAGAAGGAACATCTCATGGCTCTCGTCATCGGCAGAGCCTGTTTCCGAAAAGGCACACGTCCGGCTCCTTGTCCCAAACGGAAGGTGGCAGCCCTGAAAGCTGTTGCTGGTCTTCACCGTCCCCCTGCAGCCTATTCACAGGCACAACAGGATTCACGACGCGGGCTTGCCCAGAGGAGGAACATCTCATGGCTCTCGTCCTCGGCAGAGCCTGATTCCGGAAAGACACATGTCCGGCTCATTTTGCCACACGGAAGGTGGCAGGCCGGAAAGATGTTGCTGGTCCTCACCGTCCCCCTGCAGCCTATTCACAGGCACAACAGCATTCACGACGCGGGCTTGCCCAGAGGAGGAAAATCTCATGGCTCTCGTCCTCGGCAGAGTCTGATTCCGAAAAGGCACACTTCCGGATCCTTGTCCCACACGGAAGGTGGCAGCCCTGAAAGCTGTTGCTGGTCTTCACCGTCCCCCTGCAGCCTATTCACAGGCACAACAGGATTCAGGACCCGGGCAAGTCCAGAGGAGGAACATCTCATGGCTCTCGTCCTCGGCAGAGCCTGATTCCGAAAATGCACACTTCCGGCTCCTTTTGCCACACGGAAGGTGGCAGCCCTGAAAGCTGTTGCTGGTCTTCACCGTCCCCCTGCAGCCTATTCACAGGCACAACAGGATCTGGGACCCGGGCTTGCCCAGAGGAGGAACATCTCATGGCTCTCGTCATCGGCAGATGCCTGATTCCGAAAAGGCACACGTCCGGCTCCTTGTCCCACACGGAAGGTGGCAGCCCTGAAAGCTGTTGCTGGTCTTCACCGTCCCCCTGCAGCCTATTCACAGGCACAACAGGATCTGGGACCCGGGCTTGCCCAGAGGAGGAACATCTCATGGCTCTCGTCATCGGCAGATGCCTGATTCCGAAAAGGCACACGTCCGGCTCCTTGTCCCACACGGAAGGTGGCAGCCCTGAAAGCTGTTGCTGGTCTTCACCGTCCCCCTGCAGCCTATTCACAGGCACAACAGGATCTGGGGCCCGGGCTTGCCCAGAGGAGGAACATCTTATGGCTCTCGTCATCGGCAGAGCCTGATTCCGGAAAGGCACACGTCCGGCTCCTTGTCCCACACGGAAGGTGGCAGCCCTGAAACCTGTTGCTGGTGTTCACCGTCCCACTGCAACCTATTCACAGGCACAACAGGATCTGGGTCCCGGGTTTGGCCCGAGGAGGAACATCTCATGGCTCTCGTCCTCGGCAGAGCCTGATTCCGAAAAGGCGCACTTCCGGCTCCTTGTCCCACACGGAAGGTGGCAGCCCTGAAAGCTGTTGCTGGTCTTCACCGTCCCCCTGCAGCCTATTCACAGGCACAACAGCATTCACGACGCGGGCTTGCCCAGAGGAGGAACATCTCATGGCTCTCGTCCTCGGCAGAGCCTGATTCCGAAAAGGCGCACTTCCGGCTCCTTGTCCCACACGGAAGGTGGCAGCCCTGAAAGCTGTTGCTGGTCTTCACCATCCCCCTGCAGCCTATTCACAGGCAGAACAGCATTCACGACGCGGGCATGCCCAGAGGAGGAAGATCTCATGGCTCTCCTCCTCGGCAGAGCCTGATTCCGGAAAGACACACGTCCGGCTCCTTGTCCCACACGGAAGGTGGCAGCCCTGAAAGCTGTTGCTGGTCTTCACCGTCCCCCTGCAGCCTATTCACAGGCACAACAGGATCTGGGACCCGGGCTTGCCCAGAGGAGGAACATCTCATGGCTCTCGTCCTCGGCAGAGCCTGATTCCGGAAAGGCACACGTCCGGCTCCTTGTCCCACACGGAAGGTGGCAGCCCTGAAAGATGTTGCTGGTCCTCACCGTCCCCCTGCAGCCTATTCACAGGCACAACAGGATTCACGACGCGGGCTTGCCCAGATGAGGAACATCTCATGGCTCTCGTCCTCGGCAGAGCCTGATTTTGGAAAGACACATGTCCGGCTCATTTTGCCACACGGAAGGTGGCAGGCCGGAAAGATGTTGCTGGTCCTCACCGTCCCCCTGCAGCCTATTCACAGGTACAACAGGATCTGGGACTCGGGCTTGCCCAGAGGAGGAACATCTCATGGCTATCGTCCTCAGCAGAGCCTGTTTCCGAAAAGGCACACGTCCGGCTCCTCGTCCCACATGGAAGGTGGCAGCCCTGAAAGCTGTTGCTGGTCTTCACCGTCCCACTGCAGCCTATTCACAGGCACAACAGGATTCACGACGCGGGCTTGCCCAGAGGAGGAAAATCTCATGGCTCTCGTCCTCGGCAGAGTCTGATTCCGAAAAGGCACACTTCCGGATCCTTGTCCCACACGGAAGGTGGCAGCCCTGAAAGCTGTTGCTGGTCTTCACCGTCCCCCTGCAGCCTATTCACAGGCACAACAAGATTCACGGCGCGGGCTTGCCCAGAGGGGGAACATCTCATGGCTCTCCTCCTCGGCATGGCCTGATTCCGGAAAGACGCACGTTCGGCTCCTTGCCCCACACGGAAGGTAGCAGCCCTGAAAGCTGTTGCTGGTCTTCACCGTCCCCCTGCAGCCTATTCACAGGCACAACAGGATTCAGGACCCGGGCAAGTCCAGAGGAGGAACATCTCATGGCTCTCGTCCTCGGCAGAGCCTGATTCCTAAACGGTACACGTCCGGCTCCTTGTCCCACACGGAAGGTGGCAGGCCGGAAAGATGTTGCTGGTCTTCACCATCCCCCTGCAGCATATTCACAGGCACAACAGGATCTGAGACCAGGGTTTGTCCAGAGGAGGAACATCTCATGGCTCTCGTCCTCGGCAGAGCCTGTTTCCAAAAGGGCACACGTCCGGCTCCTCGTCCCACACGGAAGGTGGCAGCCCGGAAAGCTGTTGCTGGTGTTCACCGTCCCCCGGCAGCCTTTTCACAGGCACAACAGGATTTGGGACCCGGGATTGCCCAGTGGAGGAACGTCTCATGGCTCTCGTCCTCGGCAGAGCCTGTTTCCGAAAGGGCACACGTCCGGCTCCTCGTCCCACACGGAAGGTGGCAGCCCTGAAAGCTGTTGCTGGTCTTCACCGTCCCCCGGCAGCCTTTTCACAGGCACAACAGGATCCTGGATCCGGGCATACCCAGAGCAGGAACGTCTCATGACTCTTGTCCTTGGCACAGCCTGTTTCCGAAAAGGCACACGTGCGGCTCCGAGTCCCACAGGGAAGGTGGCAGCCCTGAAAGCTGTTGCTGGTCTTCACCGTCCCCCTGAAGCCTATTCACAGGCACAACAGGATTTGGGACCCGGGCTTGCCCCGAGGAGGAACATCTCATGGCTCTCGTCCTCGACAGAGCCTGTTTCCGAAAAGGCACACGTCCGGCTCCTCGTCGCACACGGATGGTGGCAGCCCTGAAAGCTGTTGCTGGTCTTCACCGTCCCCCTGCAGCCTATTCACAGGCACAACAGGATCTGGGACACGGGCTTGCCCAAAGGAGGAACATCTCATGGCTCTCGTCCTCGGCAGAGCCTGTTTCCGAAAGGGCACACGTCCGGCTCCTCGTCCCACACGGAAGGTGGCAGCCCTGAAAGCTGTTGCTGGTCTTCACCGTCCCCCTGCAGCCTATTCACAGGCACAACAAGATTCACGGCGCGGGCTTGCCCAGAGGGGGAACATCTCATGGCTCTCCTCCTCGGCATGGCCTGATTCCGGAAAGGCACACGTTCGGCTCCTTGCCCCACATGGAAGGTAGCAGCCCTGAAAGCTGTTGCTGGTCTTCACCGTCCCCCTGCAGCCTATTCACAGGCACAACAGGATTCAGGACCCGGGCAAGTCCAGAGGAGGAACATCTCATGGCTCTCGTCCTCGGCAGAGCCTGATTCCGAAACGGTACACGTCCGGCTCCTTGTCCCACACGGAAGGTGGCAGGCCGGAAAGATGTTGCTGGTCTTCACCGTCCCCCTGCAGCCTATTCACAGGTACAACAGGATCTGGGACCCGGGCTTGCCCAGAGGAGGAACATCTCATGGATCTCGTCCTCGGCAGAGCCTGATTCCGAAAAGGCACCGTTCCGGCTCCTTGCCCCACACGGAAGGTGGCAGCCCTGAAAGCTGTTGCTGGTCTCACCGTCCCCCTGCAGCCTATTCAAAGGCACAACAGGATCTGGGACCCGGGCTTGCCCAGAGGAGGAACATCTGATGGCTCTCGACCTCGGCAGGGCCTGTTTCCGAAAAGGCACATGTCCGGCTCCTTGTCCCACACAGAAGGTGGCAGCCCTGAAAGCTGTTGCTGGTCTTCACCGTCCCCCTGCAGCCTATTCACAGGCACAACAGGATCTGGGACCCGGGCTTGCCCAGAGGAGGAACATCTCATGGCTCTCGTCCTCGGCAGAGTCTGATTCCGAAAAGGCACACGTCCGGCTCCTCGTCCCACAAGGAAGGTGGCAGCCCTGAAAGCTGTTGCTGGTCTTCACCGTCCCCCTGCAGCCGATTCACAGGCACAACAGGATCTGGGGCCCGGGCTTGCCCAGAGGAGGAACATCTCATGGCTCTCGTCGTAGGCAGGGCCTGTTTCCGAAAAGGCACACGTGCGGCTCCTCGTCCGACACGGAAGGTGGCAGCCCTGAAAGCTGTTGCTGGTCTTCACCGTCCCCCTGCAGCGTATTCACAGGCACAACAGGATCTGGGGACCGGGCTTGCCCAGAGAAGGAACATCTCATGGCTCTCGTCATCGGCAGAGCCTGTTTCCGAAAAGGCACACGTCCGGCTCCTTGTCCCAAACGGAAGGTGGCAGCCCTGAAAGCTGTTGCTGGTCTTCACCGTCCCCCTGCAGCCTATTCACAGGCACAACAGGATCTGGGGCCCGGGCTTGCCCAGAGGAGGAACATCTCATGGCTCTCGTCCTCGGCAGAGCCTGATTCCGGAAAGACACATGTCCGGCTCATTTTGCCACACGGAAGGTGGCAGGCCGGAAAGATGTTGCTGGTCCTCACCGTCCCCCTGCAGCCTATTCACAGGCACAACAGCATTCACGACGCGGGCTTGCCCAGAGGAGGAAAATCTCATGGCTCTCGTCCTCGGCAGAGTCTGATTCCGAAAAGGCACACTTCCGGATCCTTGTCCCACACGGAAGGTGGCAGCCCTGAAAGCTGTTGCTGGTCTTCACCGTCCCCCTGCAGCCTATTCACAGGCACAACAGGATTCAGGACCCGGGCATGCCCAGAGGAGGAACATCTCATGGCTCTCGTCCTCGGCAGAGCCTGATTCCGAAAATGCACACTTCCGGCTCCTTTTGCCACACGGAAGGTGGCAGCCCTGAAAGCTGTTGCTGGTCTTCACCGTCCCCCTGCAGCCTATTCACAGGCACAACAGGATCTGGGACCCGGGCTTGCCCAGAGGAGGAACATCTCATGGCTCTCGTCATCGGCAGATGCCTGATTCCGAAAAGGCACACGTCCGGCTCCTTGTCCCACACGGAAGGTGGCAGCCCTGAAAGCTGTTGCTGGTCTTCACCGTCCCCCTGCAGCCTATTCACAGGCACAACAGGATCTGGGACCCGGGCTTGCCCAGAGGAGGAACATCTCATGGCTCTCGTCATCGGCAGATGCCTGATTCCGAAAAGGCACACGTCCGGCTCCTTGTCCCACACGGAAGGTGGCAGCCCTGAAAGCTGTTGCTGGTCTTCACCGTCCCCCTGCAGCCTATTCACAGGCACAACAGGATCTGGGGCCCGGGCTTGCCCAGAGGAGGAACATCTTATGGCTCTCGTCATCGGCAGAGCCTGATTCCGGAAAGGCACACGTCCGGCTCCTTGTCCCACACGGAAGGTGGCAGCCCTGAAACCTGTTGCTGGTGTTCACCGTCCCACTGCAACCTATTCACAGGCACAACAGGATCTGGGTCCCGGGTTTGGCCCGAGGAGGAACATCTCATGGCTCTCGTCCTCAGCAGAGCCTGATTCCGGAAAGGCAAACGTCTGGCTTCTTGTCCCACACGGAAGGTGGCAGGCCGGAAAGATGTTGCTGGTCCTCACCGTCCCCCTGCAGCCTATTCACAGGCACAACAGGATCTGGGACCCGGTCTTGCCCAGGGGAGGAACATCTCATGGATCTCGTCCTCGGCAGAGCCTGATTCTGAAAAGGCACACGTCCGGCTCCTTGTCCCACACGGAAGGTGGCAGCCCTGAAAGCTGTTGCTGGTCTTCACCGTCCCCCTGCAGCCTATTCACAGGCACAACAGCATTCACGACGCGGGCTTGCCCAGAGGAGGAACATCTCATGGCTCTCGTCCTCGGCAGAGCCTGATTCCGAAAAGGCGCACTTCCGGCTCCTTGTCCCACACGGAAGGTGGCAGCCCTGAAAGCTGTTGCTGGTCTTCACCATCCCCCTGCAGCCTATTCACAGGCAGAACAGCATTCACGACGCGGGCATGCCCAGAGGAGGAAGATCTCATGGCTCTCCTCCTCGGCAGAGCCTGATTCCGGAAAGACACACGTCCGGCTCCTTGTCCCACACGGAAGGTGGCAGCCCTGAAAGCTGTTGCTGGTCTTCACCGTCCCCCTGCAGCCTATTCACAGGCACAACAGGATCTGGGACCCGGGCTTGCCCAGAGGAGGAACATCTCATGGCTCTCGTCCTCGGCAGAGCCTGCTTCCGGAAAGGCACACGTCCGGCTCCTTGTCCCACACGGAAGGTGGCAGCCCTGAAAGATGTTGCTGGTCCTCACCGTCCCCCTGCAGCCTATTCACAGGCACAACAGGATTCACGACGCGGGCTTGCCCAGATGAGGAACATCTCATGGCTCTCGTCCTCGGCAGAGCCTGATTTTGGAAAGACACATGTCCGGCTCATTTTGCCACACGGAAGGTGGCAGGCCGGAAGATGTTGCTGGTCCTCACCGTCCCCCTGCAGCCTATTCACAGGTACAACAGGATCTGGGACTCGGGCTTGCCCAGAGGAGGAACATCTCATGGCTATCGTCCTCAGCAGAGCCTGTTTCCGAAAAGGCACACGTCCGGCTCCTCGTCCCACATGGAAGGTGGCAGCCCTGAAAGCTGTTGCTGGTCTTCACCGTCCCACTGCAGCCTATTCACAGGCACAACAGGATTCACGACGCGGGCTTGCCCAGAGGAGGAAAATCTCATGGCTCTCGTCCTCGGCAGAGTCTGATTCCGAAAAGGCACACTTACGGATCCTTGTCCCACACGGAAGGTGGCAGCCCTGAAAGCTGTTGCTGGTCTTCACCGTCCCCCTGCAGCCTATTCACAGGCACAACAGGATCTGGGGCCCGGGCTTGCCCAGAGGAGGAACATCTCATGGCTCTCGTCCTCGGCAGGGCCTGTTTCTGAAAAGGCACACGTCCGGCTCCTTTTCCCACACGGAAGGTGGCAGCCCTGAAAGCTCTTGCTGGTCTTCACCGTCCCCCTGCAGCCTATTCACAGGCACAACAGGATCTGGTACCCGGGCTTGCCCAGAGGTGGAACATCTCATGGCTCTCGTCCTCGGCAGGGCCTGTTTCTGAAAAGGCATACGTCTGGCTCCTTGTACCACACGGAAGGTGGCAGCCCTGAAAGCTCTTGCTGGTCTTCACCATCCCCCTGCAGCATATTCACAGGAACAACAGGATCTGAGACCAGGGTTTGTGCAGAGGAGGAACATCTCATGGCTCTCGTCCTCGGCAGAGCCTGTTTCCGAAAGGGCACACGTCCGGCTCCTCGTCCCAAACGGAAGGTGGCAGCCCGGAAAGCTGTTGCTGGTGTTCACCGTCCCCCGGCAGCCTTTTCACAGGCACAACAGGATTTGGGACCCGGGATTGCCCAGTGGAGGAACGTCTCATGGCTCTCGTCCTCGGCAGAGCCTGATTCCGAAAGGGCACACGTCCGGCTCCTCGTCCCACACGGAAGGTGGCAGCCCTGAAAGCTGTTGCTGGTCTTCACCGTCCCCCTGAAGCCTATTCACAGGCACAACAGGATTTGGGACCCGGGCTTGCCCAGAGGAGGAACATCTCATGGCTCTCGTCCTCGACAGAGCCTGTTTCCGAAAAGGCACACGTCCGGCTCCTCGTCGCACACGGAAGGTGGCAGCCCTGAAAGCTGTTGCTGGTCTTCATCGTCCCCCTGCAGCCTATTCACAGGCACAACAGGATCTGGGACACGGGCTTGCCCAAAGGAGGAACATCTCATGGCTCTCGTCCTCGGCAGAGCCTGATTCCGAAAAGGCACACGTCCGGCTCCTTGTCCCACACGGAAGGTGGCAGCCCTGAAAGCTGTTGCTGGTCTTCACTGTCCCCCTGCAGCCTATTCACAGGCACAACAAGATTCACGGCGCGGGCTTGCCCAGAGGGGGAACATCTCATGGCTCTCCTCCTCGGCATGGCCTGATTCCGGAAAGACGCACGTTCGGCTCCTTGCCCCACACGGAAGGTGGCAGCCCTGAAAGCTGTTGCTGGTCTTCACCGTCCCCCTGCAGCCGATTCACAGGCACAACAGGATCTGGGGCCCGGGCTTGCCCAGAGGAGGAACATCTCATGGCTCTCGTCGTAGGCAGGGCCTGTTTCCGAAAAGGCACACGTGCGGCTCCTCGTCCGACACGGAAGGTGGCAGCCCTGAAAGCTGTTGCTGGTCTTCACCGTCCCCCTGCAGCGTATTCACAGGCACAACAGGATCTGGGGCCCGGGCTTGCCCAGAGAAGGAACATCTCATGGCTCTCGTCATCGGCAGAGCCTGATTCCGAAAAGGCACACGTCCGGCTCCTTGTCCCACACGGAAGGTGGCAGCCCTGAAAGCTGTTGCTGGTCTTCACCGTCCCCCTGCAGCCTATTCACAGGCACAACAGGATTCACGACGCGGGCTTGCCCAGAGGAGGAACATCTCACGGCTCTCGTCCTCGGCAGAGCCTGATTCCGGAAAGGCACACGTCCGGCTCCTTGTCCCACACGGAAGGTGGCAGCCCTGAAAGCTGTTGCTGGTCTTCACCGTCCCCCTGCAGCCTATTCACAGGCACAACAGGATTCAGGACCCGGGCAAGTCCAGAGGAGGAACATCTCATGGCTCTCTTCGTCGGCAGAGCCTGATTCCGAAACGGTACACGTCCGGCTCCTTGTCCCACACGGAAGGTGGCAGCCCTGAAAGCTGTTGCTGGTCTTCACCGTGCCCCTGCAACGTTTTCACAGGTACAACAGGATTTGGGACCCGGGCTTGTCCACAGGAGGAACACCTCATGGCTCTCGTCCTCCCAGGGCCTGTTCCCAGAAAGGCACAATTCCGGCTAATTGTCCCACACGGAAGGTGGCAGCCCTGAAAGCTGTTGCTGGTCTTCACCGTCCCCCTGCAGCCTATTCACAGGCACAACAGGATCTGGGGCCCGGGATTGCCCAGAGGAGGAACATCTCATGGCTCTCGTCCTCGGCAGGGCCTGTTTCCGAAAAGGCACACGTCCGGCTCCTTGTCCCACATGGAAGGTGGCAGCCCTGAAAGCTGTTGCTGGTCTTCACCGTCCCCCTGCAGCCTATTCACAGGCACAACAGGATCTGGGGCCCGGGCTTGCCCAGAGGAGGAACATCTCATGGCTCTCGTCGTAGGCAGGGACTGTTTCCGAAAAGGCACACGTGCGGCTCCTCGTCCGACACGGAAGGTGGCAGCCCTGAAAGCTGTTGCTGGTCTTCACCGTCCCCCTGCAGCGTATTCACAGGCACAACAGGATCTGGGGCCCGGGCTTGCCCAGAGAAGGAACATCTCATGGCTCTCGTCATCGGCAGAGCCTGTTTCCGAAAAGGCACACGTCCGGCTCCTTGTCCCACACGGAAGGTGGCAGCCCTGAAAGCTGTTGCTGGTCTTCACCGTCCCCCTGCAGCCTATTCACAGGCACAACAGGATGCACGACGCGGGCTTGCCCAGAGGAGGAGCATCTCACGGCTCTCGTCCTCGGAAGAGACTGATTCCGGAAAGGCACACGTCCGGCTCCGTGTCCCACACGGAAGGTGGCAGGCCGGAAAGATGTTTCTGGTCTTCACCGTCCCCCTGTGGCCTATTCACAGGTACAACAGGATCTGGGACCCGGGCTTGCCCAGAGGAGGAACATCTCTTGGCTCTCGTCCTCGGCAGAGCCTGATTCCGAAAAGGCACACGTCCGGCTCCTTGTCCCACACGGAAGGTGGGAGGCCGGAAAGCTGTTGCTGGTCTTCACCGTCCCCCTGCAGCCAATTCACAGGCACAACAGGATTCACGACGCGGGCTTGCCCCGAGGAGGAAGATCTCATGGCTCTCGTCCTCGGCAGAGCCTGATTCCGGAAAGGCACATGTCCGTCTCCTTGTCCCAAACGGAAGGTGGCAGCCCTGAAAGCTGTTGCTGGTCTTCACCGTCCCCCTGCAGCATATTCACAGGCACAACAGGATTCAGGACCCGGGCATGCCCAGAGGAGGAACATCTCATGGCTCTCCTCCTCGGCAGAGCCTGATTCCGGAAAGGCACACGTCCGGCTCCTTGTCCCACACGGAAGGTGGCAGCCCTGAAAGCTGTTGCTGGTCTTTACCGTCACCCTGCAGCCTATTCACAGGCACAACAGGATTCACGACGCGGGCTTGCCCAGAGGAGGAAGATCTCATGGCTCTTGTCCTCGGCAGAGCCTGATTCCGAAAAGGCACTCGTCCGGCTCCTTGTCCCACACGGAAGGTGGCAGCCCTGAAGGCTGTTGCTGGTCTTCACCGTCCCCCTGCAGCCTATTCACAGGCACAACAGGATTCAGGACCCGGGCATGCCCAGAGGAGGAACATCTCATGGCTCTCCTCCTCGGCAGAGCCTGATTCCGGAAAGGCACACGTCTGGCTCCTTGTCCCACACGGAAGGTGGCAGCCCTGAAAGCTGTTGCTGGTCTTTACCGTCACCCTGCAGCCTATTCACAGGTACAACAGGATTCACGACGCGGGCTTACCCAGAGGAGGAAGATCTCATGGCTCTCGTCCTCGGCAGAGCCTGATTCCAAAAAGGCACTCGTCCGGCTCCTTGTCCCACACGGAAGGTGGCAGCCCTGAAAGCTGTTGCTGGTCTTTACCGTCACCCTGCAGCCTATTCACAGGTACAACGGGATATGGGACCCAGGCTTGCCCCGAGGAGGAAGATCTCATGGCTCTCGTCCTCGGCAGAGCCTGATTCCGGAAAGGCACATGTCCGTCTCCTTGTCCCAAACGGAAGGTGGCAGGCCGGAAAGATGTTGCTGGTCTTCACCGTCCCCCTGCAGGCTATTCACAGGCACAACAGGATCTGGGACCCGGGCTTGCCCAGAGGAGGAACATCTCATGGCTCTCGTCCTCAGCAGAGCCTGATTCCGGAAAGGCACAGGTCCGGCTCCTCGTCCCACACGGAACGTGGCAGCCCTGAAAGCTGTTGCTGGTCTTCACCATCCCCCTGCAGCCTATTCACAGGCACAATAGGATTCACGACGCGGGCTTGCCCAGAGGAGGAACATCTCATGGCTCTCGTCCTCGGCAGAGTCTGATTCCGAAAAGGCACACTTACGGATCCTTGTCCCACACGGAAGGTGGCAGCCCTGAAAGCTGTTGCTGGTCTTCACCATCCCCCTGCAGCCAATTCACAGGCACAACAGGATTCACGACGCGGGCTTGCCCAGAGGAGGAACATCTCATGGCTCTCGTCCTCGTCAGAGCCGCTTTCCGAAAAGGCACACGTCCGGCTCCTTGTCCCACATGGAAGGTGGCAGCCCTGAAAGCTGTTGCTGGTCTTCACCGTCCCCCTGCAGCCTATTCACAGGCACAACAGGATCTGGGGCCCGGGCTTGGCCAGAGGAGGAACATCTCATGACTCTCGTCGTCGGCAGGGCCTGTTTCCGAAAAGGCACACGTGCGGCTTCTCGTCCGACACGGAAGGTGGCAGCCCTGAAAGCTGTTGCTGGTCTTCACCGTCCCCCTGCAGCGTATTCACAGGCACAACAGGATCTGGGGCCCGGGCTTGCCCAGAGAAGGAACATCTCATGGCTCTCGTCCTCGGCAGAGCCTGATTCCGAAAAGGCACACGTCCGGCTCCTTGTCCCACACGGAAGGTGGCAGCCCTGAAAGCTGTTGCTGGTCTTCACCGTCCCCCTGCAGCCTATTCACAGGCACAACAGGATGCACGACGCGGGCTTGCCCAGAGGAGGAGCATCTCACGGCTCTCGTCCTCGGCAGAGACTGATTCCGGAAAGGCACACGTCCGGCTCCTTGTCCCACACGGAAGGTGGCAGCCCTGAAAGATGTTGCTGGTCTTCACCATCCCCCTCCAGCCTATTCACAGGCACAACAGGATTCACGACGCGGGCTTGCCCAGAGGAGGATCATCTCATGGCTCTCGTCCTCGGCAGAGCCTGATTCCGAAAAGGCACACGTCCAGCTCCTTGTCCCACACGGAAGTTGGCAGCCCTGAAAGCTGTTGCTGGTCTTCACCGTCCCCCTGCAGCCTATTCACAGGCACAACAGGATTCAGGACCCGGGCATGCCCAGAGGAGGAAGATCTCATGGCTCTCGTCCTCGGCAGAGCCTGATTCCGGAAAGGCACACGTCCGGCTCCTTGTCCCACACGGAAGGTGGCAGCCCTGAAAGCTGTTCCTGGTCTTCACCGTCCCCCGGGAGCCTATTCACAGGCACAACAGAATTCATGACGCGGGCTTGCCCAGAGGAGGAACATCTTATGGCTCTCGTCCTCGGCAGGGCCTGTTTCTGAAAAGGCACATGTCCGGCTCCTTGTCCCACACGGATGGTGGCAGCCCTGAAAGCTGTTGCTGGTCTTCACCGTCCCCCTGCAGCCTATTCACAGGTACAACAGGATATGGGACCCGGGCTTGCCCCAAGGAGGAAGATCTCATGGCTCTCCTCCTCGGCAGAGCCTGCTTCTGGAAAGGCACACGTCCGGCTCCGTGTCCCACACGGAAGGTGGCAGGCCGGAAAGATGTTTCTGGTCTTCACCGTCCCCCTGTGGCCTATTCACAGGTACAACAGGATCTGGGACCCGGGCTTGCCCAGAGGAGGAACATCTCTTGGCTCTCGTCCTCGGCAGAGCCTGATTCCGAAAAGGCACACGTCCGGCTCCTTGTCCCACACGGAAGGTGGCAGCCCTGAAAGCTGTTGCTGGTCTTCACCGTCCCCCTGCAGCCAATTCACAGGCACAACAGGATTCACGACGCGGGCTTGCCCCGAGGAGGAAGATCTCATGGCTCTCGTCCTCGGCAGAGCCTGATTCCGGAAAGGCACATGTCCGTCTCCTTGTCCCAAACGGAAGGTGGCAGCCCTGAAAGCTGTTGCTGGTCTTCACCGTCCCCCTGCAGCATATTCACAGGCACAACAGGATTCAGGACCCGGGCATGCCCAGAGGAGGAACATCTCATGGCTCTCCTCCTCGGCAGAGCCTGATTCCGGAAAGGCACTCGTCCGGCTCCTTGTCCCACACGGAAGGTGGCAGCCCTGAAGGCTGTTGCTGGTCTTCACCGTCCCCCTGCAGCCTATTCACAGGCACAACAGGATTCAGGACCCGGGCATGCCCAGAGGAGGAACATCTCATGGCTCTCGTCCTCGGCAGAGCCTGATTCCGGAAAGGCACACGTCTGGCTCCTTGTCCCACACGGAAGGTGGCAGCCCTGAAAGCTGTTGCTGGTCTTTACCGTCACCCTGCAGCCTATTCACAGGTACAACAGGATTCACGACGCGGGCTTACCCAGAGGAGGAAGATCTCATGGCTCTCGTCCTCGGCAGAGCCTGATTCCAAAAAGGCACTCGTCCGGCTCCTTGTCCCACACGGAAGGTGGCAGCCCTGAAAGCTGTTGCTGGTCTTTACCTTCACCCTGCAGCCTATTCACAGGTACAACGGGATATGGGACCCAGGCTTGCCCCGAGGAGGAAGATCTCATGGCTCTCGTCCTCGGCAGAGCCTGATTCCGGAAAGGCACATGTCCGGCTCCTTGTCCCAAACGGAAGGTGGCAGGCCGGAAAGATGTTGCTGGTCTTCACCGTCCCCCTGCAGGCTATTCACAGGCACAACAGGATCTGGGACCCGGGCTTGCCCAGAGGAGGAACATCTCATGGCTCTCGTCCTCAGCAGAGCCTGATTCCGGAAAGGCACAGGTCCGGCTCCTCGTCCCACACGGAACGTGGCAGCCCTGAAAGCTCTTGCTGGTCTTCACCATCCCCCTGCAGCCTATTCACAGGCACAATAGGATTCACGACGCGGGCTTGCCCAGAGGAGGAACATCTCATGGCTCTCGTCCTCGGCAGAGTCTGATTCCGAAAAGGCACACTTACGGATCCTTGTCCCACACGGAAGGTGGCAGCCCTGAAAGCTGTTGCTGGTCTTCACCATCCCCCTGCAGCCAATTCACAGGCACAACAGGATTCACGACGCGGGCTTGCCCAGAGGAGGAACATCTCATGGCTCTCGTCCTCGTCAGAGCCGCTTTCCGAAAAGGCACACGTCCGGCTCCTTGTCCCACACGGAAGGTGGCAGCCCTGAAAGCTGTTGCTGGTCTTCACCGTCCCCCTGCAGCCTATTCACAGGCACAACAGGATCTGGGACCCGGGCTTGCCCAGAGGAGGAACATCTCATGGATCTCGTCCTCGGCAGAGCCTGATTCCGAAAAGGCACATGTCCAGCTCCTTGTTCCACACGGAAGGTGGCAGCCCTGAAAGCTGTTGCTGGTCTTCACCGTCCCCCTGCAGCCTATTCACAGGCACAACAGGATTCAGGACCCGGGCATGCCCAGAGGAGGAACATCTCATGGCTCTCGTCCTCGGCAGAGCCTGATTCCGAAAATGCACTCGTCCGGCTCCTTGTCCCACACGGAAGGTGGCAGCCCTGAAAGCTCTTGCTGGTCTTCACCGTCCCCCTGCAGCCTATTCACGGCACAACAGGATTCACGACGCGGGCTTGCCCAGAGGAGGAACATCTCATGGCTCTCGTCCTCGGCAGAGACGCTTTCCGAAAAGGCACACGTACAGCTCCTTGTCCCACACGGAAGGTGGCAGCCCTGAAAGCTGTTGCTGGTCTTCACCGTCCCCCTGCAGTCTATTCACAGGTACAACAGGATCTGGGACCCGGGCTTGCCCCGAGGAGGAAGATCTCATGGCTCTCGTCCTCGGCAGAGCCTGATTCCGGAAAGGCACATGTCCGGCTCCTTGTCCCACACGGAAGGTGGCAGGCCGGAAAGATTTTGCTGGTCTTCACCGTCCCCCTGCAGCCTATTCACAGGCACAACAGGATCTGGGACACGGGCTTGCCCAGAGGAGGAACATCTCATGGCTCTCGTCCTCGGCAGAGCCTGTTTCCGAAAAGGCACACATCCGGCTGCTCGTCCCACACGGAAGGTGGCAGCCCTGAAAGCTGTTGCTGGTCTTCACCGTCCCCCTGCAGCCTATTCACAGGCACAACAGCATTCACGATGCGGGCTTGCCCAGAGGAGGAAAATCTCATGGCTCTCCTCCTCGGCAGAGCCTGATTCCGGAAAGGCACACGTCCGGCTCCTTGTCCCACACGGAAGGTGGCAGCCCTGAAAGCTGTTCCTGGTCTTCACCGTCCCCCTGCAGCCTATTCACAGGCACAACAGGATTCACGACGCGGGCTTGACCAGAGGAGGAACATCTCATGGCTCTCATCCTCGGCAGAGCCTGATTCCGAAAAGGCACACGTCCGGCTCCTTGTCCCACACGGAAGGTGGCAGCCCTGAAAGCTGTTGCTGGTCTTCACCGTCCCCCTGCAGCCTATTCACAGGCACAACAGGATCTGGGACCCGGGTTTGCCCCGAGGAGGAACATCTCATGGCTCTCGTCCTCGGCAGAGCCTGATTCCGGAAAGGCACACGTCCGGCTCCTTGTCCCACACGGAAGGTGGCAGGCCGGAAAGATGTTGCTGGTCCTCACCGTCCCCCTGCAGGCTATTCACAGGCACAACAGGATCTGGGACCCGGGCTTGCCCAGAGGAGGAACATCTCATGGCTCTCGTCCTCGGCAGAGCCTGATTCCGAAAAGGCACAGGTCCGGCTCCTCGTCCCACACGGAAGGTGGAAGCCCTGAAAGCTGTTGCTGGTCTTCACCGTCCCCCTGCAGCCTATTCACAGGCACAACAGCATTCACAATGCTGTCTTGCCCAGAGGAGGAACATCTCATGGCTCTCGTCCTCGGCAGAGTCTGATTCCGAAAAGGCACACTTCTGGCTCCTCGTCCCACACGGAAGGTGGCAGCCCTGAAAGCTGTTGCTGGTCTTCACCATCCCCCTGCAGCCAATTCACAGGCACAACAGGATTCACGACGCGGGCTTGCCCAGAGGAGGAACATCTCATGGCTCTCGTCCTCGGCAGAGCCGCTTTCCGAAAAGGCACACGTCCGGCTCCTTGTCCCACACGGAAGGTGGCAGGCCGGAAAGCTGTTGCTGGTCTTCACCGTCCCCCTGCAGCCTATTCACAGGCACAACAGCATTCACGATGCGGGCTTGCCCCGAGGAGGAAAATCTCATGGCTCTCGTCCTCGGCAGAGTCTGATTCCAAAAAGGCACACTTCCGGCTCCTTGTGCCACACGGAAGATGGCAGCCCTGAAAGCTGTTGCTGGTCTTCACCATGCCCCTGCAGCCAATTCACAGGCACAACAGGATTCACGACGCGGGCTTGCCCAGAGGAGGAACATCTCATGGCTCTCGTCCTCAGCAGAGCCTGATTCCGGAAAGGCACACGTCCGGCTCCTTGTCCCACACGGAAGGTGGCAGCCCTGAAAGCTGTTGCTGGTCTTCACCGTCCCCCTGCAGCCTATTCACAGGCACAACAGGATTCAGGACCCGGGCATGCCCAGAGGAGGAACATCTCATGGCTCTCCTCCTCGGCAGAGCCTGATTCCGGAAAGGCACTCGTCTGGCTCCTTGTCCCACACGGAAGGTGGCAGGCCGGAAAGCTGTTGCTGGTCTTCACCGTCCCCCTGCAGCCTATTCACAGGTACAACAGGATCTGGGACCCGGGCTTGCCCAGAGGAGGAACATCTCATGGCTCTCCTCCTCGGCAGAGACTGATTCCGAAAAGGCACACGTCTGGCTCCTTGTCCCACACGGAAGGTGGCAGCCCTGAAAGCTGTTGCTGGTCTTCACCGTCCCCCTGCAGCCCATTCACAGGCACAACAGGATCTGGGACCCGGGCTTGCCCAGAGGAGGAACATCACATGGCTCTCGTCCTCGGCAGAGCCTGATTCCGGAAAGGCACATGTCCGGCTCCTTGTCCCACACGGAAGTTGGCAGGCCGGAAAGATGTTGCTGGTCCTCACCGTACCCCTGCAGCCTATTCACAGGCACAACAGGATCTGGGACCCGAGCTTGCCCAGAGGAGGAACATCTCATGGCTCTCGTCCTTGGCAGAGCCTGATTCTGAAAAGGCACACGTCCGGCTCCTTGTCCCACACGGAAGGTGGCAGCCCTGAAAGCTGTTGCTGGTCTTCACTGTCCCCCTGCAGCCTATTCAAAGGCACAACAGGATCTGGGGCCAGGGCCTGCCCAGAGGAGGAACATCTCATGGCTCTCGTCCTCGGCAGACCCTGATTCCGAAAAGGCACACGTCCGGCTCCTCGTCCCACACGGAAGGTGGCAGTCCTGAAAGCTGTTGCTGGTCTTCACCGTCCCCCTGCAGCCAATTCACAGGCACAACAGGATTCATGACGCGGGCTTGCCCAGAGGAGGAACATCTCATGGCTCTCGTCCTCGGCAGAGCCTGATTCCGGAAAGGCACATGTCCGGCTCCTTGTCCCAAACGAAAGGTGGCAGGCCGGAAAGATGTTGCTGGTCTTCACCGTCCCCCTGCAGCCTATTCACAGGCACAACAGCATTCACGATGCGGGCTTGCCCAGAGGAGGAAAATCTCATGGCTCTCGTCCTCGGCAGAGTCTGATTCAGAAAAGGCACACTTCCGGCTCCTTGTCCCACACGGAAGGTGGCAGCCCTGAAAGCTGTTGCTGGTCTTCACCATCCCCCTGCAGCCTATTCACAGGTACAACAGGATCTGGGACCCGGGCTTGCCCCGAGGAGTAAGATCTCATGGCTCTCGTCCTCGGCAGAGCCTGATTCCGGAAAGGCACATGTCCAGCTCCTTGTCCCAAACGGAAGGTGGCAGGCCGGAAAGATGTTGCTGGTCTTCACCGTCCCCCTGCAGCCAATTCACAGGCACAACAGGATTCATGACGCGGGCTTGCCCAGAGGAGGAACATCTCATGGCTCTCGTCCTCAGCAGAGCCTGTTTCCGAAAAGGCACACGTCCGGCTCCTCGTCCCACACGGAACGTGGCAGCCCTGAAAGCTTTTGCTGGTCTTCACCGTCCCCCTGCAGCCTATTCACATGTACAACAGGATCTGGGACCCGGGCTTGCCCATTGGAGGAACATCTCATGGCTCTCCTCCTCGGCAGAGCCTGATTCTGGAAAGGCACACGTCCGGCTCCGTGTCCCACACGGAAGGTGGCAGGCCGGAAAGATGTTGCTGGACTTCACCGTCCCCCTGCAGCCAATTCACAGGCACAACAGGATCTGGGACCCGGGCTTGCCCAGAGGAGGAACATCTCTTGGCTCTCGTCCTCGGCAGAGCCTGATTCCGAAAAGGCACACGTCTGGCTCCTTGTCCCACACGGAAGGTGGGAGGCCGGAAAGCTGTTGCTGGTCTTCACCGTCCCCCTGCATCCTATTCACAGGTACAACAGGATCTGGGACGCGGGCTTGCCCAGAGGAGGAACATCTCATGGCTCTCCTCCTCGGCAGAGTCTGATTCCGAAAAGGCACACGTCCGGCTCCTTGTCCCACAAGGAAGGTGGCAGCCCTGAAAGCTGTTGCTGGTCTTCACCGTCCCCCTGCAGCCTATTGACAGGCACAACAGGATCTGGGACCCGGGCTTGCCCAGAGGAGGAACATCACATGGCTCTCGTCCTCAGCAGAGCCTGATTGCGGAAAGGCACACGACCGGCTCCTTGTCCCACACGGAAGGTGGCAGCCCTGAAAGCTGTTGCTGGTCTTCACCGTCCCCCTGCAGCCTATTCACAGGCACAACAGCATTCACGACGCGGGCTTGCCCATAGGAGGAAAATCTCATGGCTCTCGTCCTCGGCAGAGTCTGATTCCGAAAAGGCAAACTTCCGGCTCCTTGTCCCATACGGAAGGTGGCAGCCCTGAAAGCTGTTGCTGGTCTTCATCGTCCCCCTGCAGCCAATTCACAGGCACAACAGGATTCACGACGCGGGCTTGCCCCGAGGAGGAAGATCTCATGGCTCTCGTCCTCGGCAGAGCCTGATTCGGTCAAGGCACACGTCCGGCTCCTTGTCCCACACGGAAGGTGGCAGCCCTGAAAGCTGTTGCTGGTCTTCACCGTCCCCCTGCAGCCAATTCACAGGCACAACAGGATTCACGACACGGGCTTGCCCATTGGAGGAACATCTCATGGCTCTCCTCCTCGGCAGAGCCTGATTCCGAAAAGGCACACGTCCGGCTCCTTGTCCCACACGGAACGTGGCAGCCCTGAAAGCTGTTGCTGGTCTTCACCGTCCCCCTGCAGCCAATTCACAGGCACAACAGGATTCATGACGCGGGCTTGCCCAGAGGAGGAACATCTTATGGCTCTCTTCCTCGGCATAGCCTGATTCCGAAAAGGCACACGTCCGGCTCCTTGTCCTACACGGAAGGTGGCAGCCCTGAAAGCTGTTGCTGGTCTTCACCGTCCCCCTGCAGCCAATTCACAGGCACAACAGGATTCATGACGCGGGCTTGCCCAGAGGAGGAACATCTTATGGCTCTCTTCCTCGGCATAGCCTGATTCCGAAAAGGCACACGTCCGGCTCCTTGTCCCACACGGAAGGTGGCAGCCCTGAAAGCTGTTGCTGGTCTTCACCGTCCCCCTGCAGCCTATTCACAGGCACAACAGGATTAAGGACCCGGGCATGCCCAGAGGAGGAACATCTCATGGCTCTCGTCCTCGGCAGGGCCTGTTTCTGAAAAGGCACATGTCCGGCTCCTTGTCCCACACGGATGGTGGCAGCCCTGAAAGCTGTTGCTGGTCTTCACCGTCCCCCTGCAGCCTATTCACAGGTACAACAGGATATGGGACCCGGGCTTGCCCCAAGGAGGAAGATCTCATGGCTCTCCTCCTCGGCAGAGCCTGCTTCTGGAAAGGCACACGTCCGGCTCCGTGTCCCACACGGAAGGTGGCAGGCCGGAAAGATGTTTCTGGTCTTCACCGTCCCCCTGTGGCCTATTCACAGGTACAACAGGATCTGGGACCCGGGCTTGCCCAGAGGAGGAACATCTCTTGGCTCTCGTCCTCGGCAGAGCCTGATTCCGAAAAGGCACATGTCTGGCTCCTTGTCCCACACGGAAGGTGGGAGGCCGGAAAGCTGTTGCTGGTCTTCACCGTCCCCCTGCATCCTATTCACAGGTACAACAGGATCTGGGACGCGGGCTTGCCCAGAGGAGGAACATCTCATGGCTCTCCTCCTCGGCAGAGTCTGATTCCGAAAAGGCACACGTCCGGCTCCTTGTCCCACACGGAAGGTGGCAGCCCTGAAAGCTGTTGCTGGTCTTCACCGTCCCCCTGCAGCCTATTCACAGGCACAACAGGATCTGGGACCCGGGCTTTCCCAGAGGAGGAACATCACATGGCTCTCGTCCTCAGCAGAGCCTGATTGCGGAAAGGCACACGTCCGGCTCCTTGTCCCACACGGAAGGTGGCAGCCCTGAAAGCTGTTGCTGGTCTTCACCGTCCCCCTGCAGCCTATTCACAGGCACAACAGGATTCAGGACCCGGGCATGCCCAGAGGAGGAAGATCTCATGGCTCTCGTCCTCGGCAGAGCCTGATTCCGGAAAGGCACACGTCCGGCTCCTTGTCCCACACGGAAGGTGGCAGCCCTGAAAGCTGTTGCTGGTCTTCACCGTCCCCCGGCAGCCTTTTCACAGGCACAACAGAATTCATGACGCGGGCTTGCCCAGAGGAGGAACATCTTATGCCTCTCTTCCTCGGCATAGCCTGATTCCGAAAAGGCACTCGTCCGGCTCCTTGTCCCACACGGAAGGTGGCAGCCCTGAAGGCTGTTGCTGGTCTTCACCGTCCCCCTGCAGCCTATTCACAGGCACAACAGGATTCAGGACCCGGGCATGCCCAGAGGAGGAACATCTCATGGCTCTCCTCCTCGGCAGAGCCTGATTCCGGAAAGGCACACGTCTGGCTCCTTGTCCCACACGGAAGGTGGCAGCCCTGAAAGCTGTTGCTGGTCTTTACCGTCACCCTGCAGCCTATTCACAGGTACAACAGGATTCACGACGCGGGCTTGCCCAGAGGAGGAAGATCTCATGGCTCTCGTCCTCGGCAGAGCCTGATTCCAAAAAGGCACTCGTCCGGCTCCTTGTCCCACACGGAAGGTGGCAGCCCTGAAAGCTGTTGCTGGTCTTTACCGTCACCCTGCAGCCTATTCACAGGTACAACGGGATATGGGACCCAGGCTTGCCCCGAGGAGGAAGATCTCATGGCTCTCGTCCTCGGCAGAGCCTGATTCCGGAAAGGCACATGTCCGTCTCCTTGTCCCAAACGGAAGGTGGCAGGCCGGAAAGATGTTGCTGGTCTTCACCGTCCCCCTGCAGGCTATTCACAGGCACAACAGGATCTGGGACCCGGGCTTGCCCAGAGGAGGAACATCTCATGGCTCTCGTCCTCAGCAGAGCCTGATTCCGGAAAGGCACAGGTCCGGCTCCTCGTCCCACACGGAACGTGGCAGCCCTGAAAGCTGTTGCTGGTCTTCACCGTCCCCCTGCAGCCTATTCACAGGCACAATAGGATTCACGACGCGGGCTTGCCCAGAGGAGGAACATCTCATGGCTCTCGTCCTCGGCAGAGTCTGATTCCGAAAAGGCACACTTACGGATCCTTGTCCCACACGGAAGGTGGCAGCCCTGAAAGCTGTTGCTGGTCTTCACCATCCCCCTGCAGCCAATTCACAGGCACAACAGGATTCACGACGCGGGCTTGCCCAGAGGAGGAACATCTCATGGCTCTCGTCCTCGTCAGAGCCGCTTTCCGAAAAGGCACACGTCCGGCTCCTTGTCCCACACGGAAGGTGGCAGCCCTGAAAGCTGTTGCTGGTCTTCACCGTCCCCCTGCAGCCTATTCACAGGCACAACAGGATCTGGGACCCGGGCTTGCCCAGAGGAGGAACATCTCATGGCTCTCGTCCTCGGCAGAGCCTGATTCCGGAAAGGCACACGTCCGGCTCCTTGTCCCACACGGAAGGTGGCAGCCCTGAAAGCTGTTGCTGGTCTTCACCGTCCCCCTGCAGCCTATTCACAGGCACAACAGGATTCAGGACCTGGGCATGCCCAGAGGAGGAACATCTCATGGCTCTCGTCCTCGGCAGAGCCTGATTCCGAAAATGCACTCGTCCGGCTCCTTGTCCCACACGGAAGGTGGCAGCCCTGAAAGCTGTTGCTGGTGTTCACCGTCCCCCTGCAGCCTATTCACAGGTACAACAGGATCTGGGACCCGGGCTTGCCCCGAGGAGGAAGATATCATGGCTCTCGTCCTCGGCAGAGCCTGATTCCGGAAAGGCACACGTCCGGCTCCTTGTCCCAAACGGAAGGTGGCAGCCCTGAAAGCTGTTGCTGGTCTTCACCGTCCCCCTGCAGCCTATTCACAGGCACAACAGGATTCAGGACCCGGGCATGCCCAGAGGAGGAACATCTCATGGCTCTCGTCCTCGGCAGAGCCTGATTCCGGAAAGGCACACGTCCGGCTCCTTGTCCCACACGGAAGGTGGCAGCCCTGAAAGCTGTTCCTGGTCTTCACCGTCCCCCTGCAGCCTATTCACAGGCACAACAGGATTCACGGCGCGGGCTTGCCCAGAGGAGGAAGATCTCATGGCTCTCGTCCTCGGCAGAGCCTGATTCCAAAAAGGCACTCGTCCGGCTCCTTGTCCCACACGGAAGGTGGCAGCCCTGAAAGCTGTTGCTGGTCTTCACCGTCCCCCTGCAGGCTATTCACAGGCACAACAGGATCTGGGACCCGGGCTTGCCCAGAGGAGGAACATCTCATGGCTCTCGTCCTCAGCAGAGCCTGATTCCGGAAAGGCACAGGTCCGGCTCCTCGTCCCACACGGAACGTGGCAGCCCTGAAAGCTGTTGCTGGTCTTCACCATCCCCCTGCAGCCAATTCACAGGCACAACAGGATTCACGACGCGGGCTTGCCCAGAGGAGGAACATCTCATGGCTCTCGTCCTCGTCAGAGCCGCTTTCCGAAAAGGCACACGTCCGGCTCCTTGTCCCACACGGAAGGTGGCAGCCCTGAAAGCTGTTGCTGGTCTTCACCGTCCCCCTGCAGCCTATTCACAGGCACAACAGGATCTGGGACCCGGGCTTGCCCAGAGGAGGAACATCTCATGGCTCTCGTCCTCGGCAGAGCCTGATTCCGGAAAGGCACACGTCCGGCTCCTTGTCCCACACGGAAGGTGGCAGCCCTGAAAGCTGTTGCTGGTCTTCACCGTCCCCCTGCAGCCTATTCACAGGCACAACAGGATTCAGGACCTGGGCATGCCCAGAGGAGGAACATCTCATGGCTCTCGTCCTCGGCAGAGCCTGATTCCGAAAATGCACTCGTCCGGCTCCTTGTCCCACACGGAAGGTGGCAGCCCTGAAAGCTGTTGCTGGTGTTCACCGTCCCCCTGCAGCCTATTCACAGGTACAACAGGATCTGGGACCCGGGCTTGCCCCGAGGAGGAAGATATCATGGCTCTCGTCCTCGGCAGAGCCTGATTCCGGAAAGGCACACGTCCGGCTCCTTGTCCCAAACGGAAGGTGGCAGCCCTGAAAGCTGTTGCTGGTCTTCACCGTCCCCCTGCAGCCTATTCACAGGCACAACAGGATTCAGGACCCGGGCATGCCCAGAGGAGGAACATCTCATGGCTCTCGTCCTCGGCAGAGCCTGATTCCGGAAAGGCACACGTCCGGCTCCTTGTCCCACACGGAAGGTGGCAGCCCTGAAAGCTGTTCCTGGTCTTCACCGTCCCCCTGCAGCCTATTCACAGGCACAACAGGATTCACGGCGCGGGCTTGCCCAGAGGAGGAAGATCTCATGGCTCTCGTCCTCGGCAGAGCCTGATTCCAAAAAGGCACTCGTCCGGCTCCTTGTCCCACACGGAAGGTGGCAGCCCTGAAAGCTGTTGCTGGTCTTCACCGTCCCCCTGCAGGCTATTCACAGGCACAACAGGATCTGGGACCCGGGCTTGCCCAGAGGAGGAACATCTCATGGCTCTCGTCCTCAGCAGAGCCTGATTCCGGAAAGGCACAGGTCCGGCTCCTCGTCCCACACGGAACGTGGCAGCCCTGAAAGCTGTTGCTGGTCTTCACCGTCCCCCTGCAGCCTATTCACAGGCACAACAGGATTCACGACGCGGGCTTCCCAGAGGAGGAACATCTCATGGCTCTCGTCCTCGGCAGAGTCTGATTCCGAAAAGGCACACTTACGGATCCTTGTCCCACACGGAAGGTGGCAGCCCTGAAAGCTGTTGCTGGTCTTCACCATCCCCCTGCAGCCAATTCACAGGCACAACAGGATTCACGACGCGGGCTTGCCCAGAGGAGGAACATCTCATGGCTCTCGTCCTCGTCAGAGCCGCTTTCCGAAAAGGCACACGTCCGGCTCCTTGTCCCACACGGAAGGTGGCAGCCCTGAAAGCTGTTGCTGGTCTTCACCATCCCCCTGCAGCCTATTCACAGGCACAACAGGATCTGGGACCCGGGCTTGCCCAGAGGAGGAACATCTCATGGCTCTCCTCCTCGGCAGAGCCTGATTCCGAAAAAGTACACGTCTGGCTCCTTGTCCCACACGGAAGGTGGCAGCCCTGAAAGCTGTTGCTGGTCTTCACCGTCCCCCTGCAGCCTATTCACAGGCACAACAGGATCTGGGACCCGGGCTTGCCCCGAGGAGGAACATCTCATGGCTCTCATCCTCGGCAGAGCCTGATTCCGGAAAGGCACACATCCGGCTCCTTGTCCCACACGGAAGGTGGCAGGCCGGAAAGATGTTGCTGGTCCTCACCGTCCCCCTGCAGCCTATTCACAGGCACAACAGGATTCATGACGCGGGCTTGCCCAGAGGAGGAAGATCTCATGAATCTCGTCCTCGGCAGAGCCTGATTCCGGAAAGGCACACGTCCGGCTCCTTGTCCCACACGGAAGGTGGCAGCCCTGAAAGCTGTTGCTGGTCTTCACCATCCCCCTGCAGCCAATTCACAGGCACAACAGGATTCACGACGCGGGCTTGCCCAGAGGAGGAACATCTCATGGCTCTCGTCCTCGGCAGAGCCGCTTTCCGAAAAGGCACACGTCCGTCTCCTTGTCCCACACGGAAGGTGGCAGCCCTGAAAGCTGTTGCTGGTCTTCACCGTCCCCCTGCAGCCTATTCACAGGCACAACAGGATCTGGGACCCGGGCTTGCCCAGAGGAGGAACATCTTATGGCTCTCGTCCTCGGCAGAGCCTGATTCCGAAAAGGCACATGTCCAGCTCCTTGTTCCACACGGAAGGTGGCAGCCCTGAAAGCTGTTGCTGGTGTTCACCGTCCCCCTGCAGCCTATTCACAGGCACAACAGGATTCAGGACCCGGGCATGCCCAGAGGAGGAACATCTCATGGCTCTCGTCCTCGGCAGAGCCTGATTCCGGAAAGGCACATGTCCGGCTCCTTGTCCCACACGGAAGGTGGCAGCCCTGAAAGCTCTTGCTGGTCTTCACCGTCCCCCTGCAGCCTATTCACGGCACAACAGGATTCACGACGCGGGCTTGCCCAGAGGAGGAACATCTCATGGCTCTCGTCCTTGGCAGAGACGCTTTCCGAAAAGGCACACGTACAGCTCCTTGTCCCACACGGAAGGTGGCAGCCCTGAAAGCTGTTGCTGGTCTTCACCGTCCCCCTGCAGTCTATTCACAGGTACAACAGGATCTGGGACCCGGGCTTGCCCCGAGGAGGAAGATCTCATGGCTCTCGTCCTCGGCAGAGCCTGATTCCGGAAAGGCACATGTCCGGCTCCTTGTCCCACACGGAAGGTGGCAGGCCGGAAAGATTTTGCTGGTCTTCACCGTCCCCCTGCAGCCTATTCACAGGCACAACAGGATCTGGGACACGGGCTTGCCCAGAGGAGGAACATCTCATGGCTCTCGTCCTCGGCAGAGCCTGTTTCCGAAAAGGCACACATCCGGCTGCTCGTCCCACACGGAAGGTGGCAGCCCTGAAAGCTGTTGCTGGTCTTCACCGTCCCCCTGCAGCCTATTCACAGGCACAACAGCATTCACGATGCGGGCTTGCCCAGAGGAGGAAAATCTCATGGCTCTCCTCCTCGGCAGAGCCTGATTCCGGAAAGGCACACGTCCGGCTCCTTGTCCCACACGGAAGGTGGAAGCCCTGAAAGCTGTTCCTGGTCTTCACCGTCCCCCTGCAGCCTATTCACAGGCACAACAGGATTTACGACGCGGGCTTGACCAGAGGAGGAACATCTCATGGCTCTCATCCTCGGCAGAGCCTGATTCCGAAAAGGCACACGTCCGGCTCCTTGTCCCACACGGAAGGTGGCAGCCCTGAAATCTGTTGCTGGTCTTCACCGTCCCCCTGCAGCCTATTCACAGGCACAACAGGATCTGGGACCCGGGTTTGCCCCGAGGAGGAACATCTCATGGCTCTCGTCCTCGGCAGAGCCTGATTCCGGAAAGGCACACGTCCGGCTCCTTGTCCCACACGGAAGGTGGCAGGCCGGAAAGATGTTGCTGGTCCTCACCGTCCCCCTGCAGGCTATTCACAGGCACAACAGGATCTGGGACCCGGGCTTGCCCAGAGGAGGAACATCTCATGGCTCTCGTCCTCGGCAGAGCCTGATTCCGAAAAGGCACAGGTCCGGCTCCTCGTCCCACACGGAAGGTGGAAGCCCTGAAAGCTGTTGCTGGTCTTCACCGTCCCCCTGCAGCCTATTCACAGGCACAACAGCATTCACAATGCTGTCTTGCCCAGAGGAGGAACATCTCATGGCTCTCGTCCTCGGCAGAGTCTGATTCCGAAAAGGCACACTTCCGGCTCCTCGTCCCACACGGAAGGTGGCAGCCCTGAAAGCTGTTGCTGGTCTTCACCATCCCCCTGCAGCCAATTCACAGGCACAACAGGATTCACGACGCGGGCTTGCCCAGAGGAGGAACATCTCATGGCTCTCCTCCTCGGCAGAGCCTGATTCCGGAAAGGCACTCGTCCGGCTCCTTGTCCCAAACGGAAGGTGGCAGGCCGGAAAGCTGTTGCTGGTCTTCACCGTCCCCCTGCAGCCTATTCACAGGTACAACAGGATCTGGGACCCGGGCTTGCCCAGAGGAGGAACATCTCATGGCTCTCCTCCTCGGCAGAGCCTGATTCCGAAACAGTACACGTCTGGCTCCTTGTCCCAAACGGAAGGTGGCAGGCCGGAAAGCTGTTGCTGGTCTTCACCGTCCCCCTGCAGGCTATTCACAGGTACAACAGGATCTGGGACCCGGGCTTGCCCAGAGGAGGAACATCTCATGGCTCTCCTCCTCGGCAGAGACTGATTCCGAAAAGGCACACGTCCGGCTCCTTGTCCCACACGGAAGGTGGCAGCCCTGAAAGCTGTTGCTGGTCTTCACCGTCCCCCTGAAGCCTATTCACAGGCACAACAGGATCTGGGACCCGGGTTTGCCCCGAGGAGGAACATCTCATGGCTCTCGTCCTCGGCAGAGCCTGATTCCGGAAAGGCACACGTCCGGCTCCTTGTCCCACACGGAAGGTGGCAGGCCGGAAAGATGTTGCTGGTCCTCACCGTCCCCCTGCAGGCTATTCACAGGCACAACAGGATCTGGGACCCGGGCTTGCCCAGAGGAGGAACATCTCATGGCTCTCGTCCTCGGCAGAGCCTGATTCCGAAAAGGCACAGGTCCGGCTCCTCGTCCCACACGGAAGTTGGCAGGCCGGAAAGATGTTGCTGGTCCTCACCGTACCCCTGCAGCCTATTCACAGGCACAACAGGATCTGGGACCCGAGCTTGCCCAGAGGAGGAACATCTCATGGCTCTCGTCCTCGGCAGAGCCTGATTCCGGAAAGGCACATGTCCGGCTCCTTGTCCCACACGGAAGTTGGCAGGCCGGAAAGATGTTGCTGGTCCTCACCGTACCCCTGCAGCCCATTCACAGGCACAACAGGATCTGGGACCCGGGCTTGCCCAGAGGAGGAACATCACATGGCTCTCGTCCTCGGCAGAGCCTGATTCCGGAAAGGCACATGTCCGGCTCCTTGTCCCACACGGAAGTTGGCAGGCCGGAAAGATGTTGCTGGTCCTCACCGTACCCCTGCAGCCTATTCACAGGTACAACAGGATCTGGGACCCGGGCTTGCCCAGAGGAGGAACATCTCATGGCTCTCCTCCTCGGCAGAGCCTGATTCCGAAACAGTACACGTCTGGCTCCTTGTCCCAAACGGAAGGTGGCAGGCCGGAAAGCTGTTGCTGGTCTTCACCGTCCCCCTGCAGGCTATTCACAGGTACAACAGGATCTGGGACCCGGGCTTGCCCAGAGGAGGAACATCTCATGGCTCTCCTCCTCGGCAGAGACTGATTCCGAAAAGGCACACGTCCGGCTCCTTGTCCCACACGGAAGGTGGCAGCCCTGAAAGCTGTTGCTGGTCTTCACCGTCCCCCTGAAGCCTATTCACAGGCACAACAGGATCTGGGACCCGGGTTTGCCCCGAGGAGGAACATCTCATGGCTCTCGTCCTCGGCAGAGCCTGATTCCGGAAAGGCACACGTCCGGCTCCTTGTCCCACACGGAAGGTGGCAGGCCGGAAAGATGTTGCTGGTCCTCACCGTCCCCCTGCAGGCTATTCACAGGCACAACAGGATCTGGGACCCGGGCTTGCCCAGAGGAGGAACATCTCATGGCTCTCGTCCTCGGCAGAGCCTGATTCCGAAAAGGCACAGGTCCGGCTCCTCGTCCCACACGGAAGTTGGCAGGCCGGAAAGATGTTGCTGGTCCTCACCGTACCCCTGCAGCCTATTCACAGGCACAACAGGATCTGGGACCCGAGCTTGCCCAGAGGAGGAACATCTCATGGCTCTCGTCCTCGGCAGAGCCTGATTCCGGAAAGGCACATGTCCGGCTCCTTGTCCCACACGGAAGTTGGCAGGCCGGAAAGATGTTGCTGGTCCTCACCGTACCCCTGCAGCCCATTCACAGGCACAACAGGATCTGGGACCCGGGCTTGCCCAGAGGAGGAACATCACATGGCTCTCGTCCTCGGCAGAGCCTGATTCCGGAAAGGCACATGTCCGGCTCCTTGTCCCACACGGAAGTTGGCAGGCCGGAAAGATGTTGCTGGTCCTCACCGTACCCCTGCAGCCTATTCACAGGCACAACAGGATCTGGGACCCGAGCTTGCCCAGAGGAGGAACATCTCATGGCTCTCGTCCTTGGCAGAGCCTGATTCCGAAAAGGCACACGTCCGGCTCCTTGTCCCACACGGAAGGTGGCAGCCCTGAAAGCTGTTGCTGGTCTTCACTGTCCCCCTGCAGCCTATTCAAAGGCACAACAGGATCTGGGGCCAGGGCCTGCCCAGAGGAGGAACATCTCATGGCTCTCGTCCTCGGCAGACCCTGATTCCGAAAAGGCACACGTCCGGCTCCTTGTCCTACACGGAAGGTGGCAGTCCTGAAAGCTGTTGCTGGTCTTCACCGTCCCCCTGCAGCCAATTCACAGGCACAACAGGATTCATGACGCGGGCTTGCCCAGAGGAGGAACATCTCATGGCTCTCGTCCTCGGCAGAGCCTGATTCCGGAAAGGCACATGTCCGGCTCCTTGTCCCAAACGGAAGGTGGCAGGCCGGAAAGATTTTGCTGGTCTTCACCGTCCCCCTGCAGCCTATTCACAGGCACAACAGCATTCACGATGCGGGCTTGCCCAGAGGAGGAAAATCTCATGGCTCTCGTCCTCGGCAGAGTCTGACTCAGAAAAGGCACACTTCCGGCTCCTTGTCCCACACGGAAGGTGGCAGCCCTGAAAGCTGTTGCTGGTCTTCACCATCCCCCTGCAGCCAATTCACAGGCACAACAGGATTCACGACGCGGGCTTGCCCAGAGGAGGAACATCTCATGGCTCTCGTCCTCGGCAGAGCCGCTTTCCGAAAAGGCACACGTCCGTCTCCTTGTCCCACACGGAAGGTGGCAGCCCTGAAAGCTGTTGCTGGTCTTCACCGTCCCCCTGCAGCCTATTCACAGGCACAACAGGATCTGGGACCCGGGCTTGCCCAGAGGAGGAACATCTTATGGCTCTCGTCCTCGGCAGAGCCTGATTCCGAAAAGGCACATGTCCAGCTCCTTGTTCCACACGGAAGGTGGCAGCCCTGAAAGCTGTTGCTGGTGTTCACCGTCCCCCTGCAGCCTATTCACAGGCACAACAGGATTCAGGACCCGGGCATGCCCAGAGGAGGAACATCTCATGGCTCTCCTCCTCGGCAGAGCCTGATTCCGGAAAGGCACATGTCCGGCTCCTTGTCCCACACGGAAGGTGGCAGCCCTGAAAGCTCTTGCTGGTCTTCACCGTCCCCCTGCAGCCTATTCACGGCACAACAGGATTCACGACGCGGGCTGGCCCAGAGGAGGAACATCTCATGGCTCTCGTCCTCGGCAGAGACGCTTTCCGAAAAGGCACACGTACAGCTCCTTGTCCCACACGGAAGGTGGCAGCCCTGAAAGCTGTTGCTGGTCTTCACCGTCCCCCTGCAGTCTATTCACAGGTACAACAGGATCTGGGACCCGGGCTTGCCCCGAGGAGGAAGATCTCATGGCTCTCGTCCTCGGCAGAGCCTGATTCCGGAAAGGCACATGTCCGGCTCCTTGTCCCACACGGAAGGTGGCAGGCCGGAAAGATTTTGCTGGTCTTCACCGTCCCCCTGCAGCCTATTCACAGGCACAACAGGATCTGGGACACGGGCTTGCCCAGAGGAGGAACATCTCATGGCTCTCGTCCTCGGCAGAGCCTGTTTCCGAAAAGGCACACATCCGGCTGCTCGTCCCACACGGAAGGTGGCAGCCCTGAAAGCTGTTGCTGGTCTTCACCGTCCCCCTGCAGCCTATTCACAGGCACAACAGCATTCACGATGCGGGCTTGCCCAGAGGAGGAAAATCTCATGGCTCTCCTCCTCGGCAGAGCCTGATTCCGGAAAGGCACACGTCCGGCTCCTTGTCCCACACGGAAGGTGGCAGCCCTGAAAGCTGTTCCTGGTCTTCACCGTCCCCCTGCAGCCTATTCACAGGCACAACAGGATTCACGACGCGGGCTTGACCAGAGGAGGAACATCTCATGGCTCTCATCCTCGGCAGAGCCTGATTCCGAAAAGGCACACGTCCGGCTCCTTGTCCCACACGGAAGGTGGCAGCCCTGAAAGCTGTTGCTGGTCTTCACCGTCCCCCTGCAGCCTATTCACAGGCACAACAGGATCTGGGACCCGGGTTTGCCCCGAGGAGGAACATCTCATGGCTCTCGTGCTCGGCAGAGCCTGATTCCGGAAAGGCACACGTCCGGCTCCTTGTCCCACACGGAAGGTGGCAGGCCGGAAAGATGTTGCTGGTCCTCACCGTCCCCCTGCAGGCTATTCACAGGCACAACAGGATCTGGGACCCGGGCTTGCCCAGAGGAGGAACATCTCATGGCTCTCGTCCTCGGCAGAGCCTGATTCCGAAAAGGCACAGGTCCGGCTCCTCGTCCCACACGGAAGGTGGAAGCCCTGAAAGCTGTTGCTGGTCTTCACCGTCCCCCTGCAGCCTATTCACAGGCACAACAGCATTCACAATGCTGTCTTGCCCAGAGGAGGAACATCTCATGGCTCTCGTCCACGGCAGAGTCTGATTCCGAAAAGGCACACTTCCGGCTCCTCGTCCCACACGGAAGGTGGCAGCCCTGAAAGCTGTTGCTGGTCTTCACCATCCCCCTGCAGCCAATTCACAGGCACAACAGGATTCACGACGCGGGCTTGCCCAGAGGAGGAACATCTCATGGCTCTCGTCCTCGGCAGAGCCGCTTTCCGAAAAGGCACACGTCCGGCTCCTTGTCCCACACGGAAGGTGGCAGGCCGGAAAGCTGTTGCTGGTCTTCACCGTCCCCCTGCAGCCTATTCACAGGCACAACAGCATTCACGATGCGGGCTTGCCCCGAGGAGGAACATCTCATGGCTCTCGTCCTCGGCAGAGTCTGATTCCAAAAAGGCACACTTCCGGCTCCTTGTGCCACACGGAAGATGGCAGCCCTGAAAGCTGTTGCTGGTCTTCACCATGCCCCTGCAGCCAATTCACAGGCACAACAGGATTCACGACGCGGGCTTGCCCAGAGGAGGAACATCTCATGGCTCTCGTCCTCAGCAGAGCCTGATTCCGGAAAGGCACACGTCCGGCTCCTTGTCCCACACGGAAGGTGGCAGCCCTGAAAGCTGTTGCTGGTCTTCACCGTCCCCCTGCAGCCTATTCACAGGCACAACAGGATTCAGGACCCGGGCATGCCCAGAGGAGGAACATCTCATGGCTCTCCTCCTCGGCAGAGCCTGATTCCGGAAAGGCACTCGTCTGGCTCCTTGTCCCAAACGGAAGGTGGCAGGCCGGAAAGCTGTTGCTGGTCTTCACCGTCCCCCTGCAGCCTATTCACAGGTACAACAGGATCTGGGACCCGGGCTTGCCCAGAGGAGGAACATCTCATGGCTCTCGTCCTCGGCAGGGCCTGTTTCTGAAAAGGCACATGTCCGGCTCCTTGTCCCACACGGATGGTGGCAGCCCTGAAAGCTGTTGCTGGTCTTCACCGTCCCCCTGCAGCCTATTCACAGGTACAACAGGATATGGGACCCGGGCTTGCCCCAAGGAGGAAGATCTCATGGCTCTCCTCCTCGGCAGAGCCTGCTTCTGGAAAGGCACACGTCCGGCTCCGTGTCCCACACGGAAGGTGGCAGGCCGGAAAGATGTTTCTGGTCTTCACCGTCCCCCTGTGGCCTATTCACAGGTACAACAGGATCTGGGACCCGGGCTTGCCCAGAGGAGGAACATCTCTTGGCTCTCGTCCTCGGCAGAGCCTGATTCCGAAAAGGCACATGTCTGGCTCCTTGTCCCACACGGAAGGTGGGAGGCCGGAAAGCTGTTGCTGGTCTTCACCGTCCCCCTGCATCCTATTCACAGGTACAACAGGATCTGGGACGCGGGCTTGCCCAGAGGAGGAACATCTCATGGCTCTCCTCCTCGGCAGAGTATGATTCCGAAAAGGCACACGTCCGGCTCCTTGTCCCACACGGAAGGTGGCAGCCCTGAAAGCTGTTGCTGGTCTTCACCGTCCCCCTGCAGCCTATTCACAGGCACAACAGGATCTGGGACCCGGGCTTTCCCAGAGGAGGAACATCACATGGCTCTCGTCCTCAGCAGAGCCTGATTGCGGAAAGGCACACGTCCGGCTCCTTGTCCCACACGGAAGGTGGCAGCCCTGAAAGCTGTTGCTGGTCTTCACCGTCCCCCTGCAGCCTATTCACAGGCACAACAGGATTCAGGACCCGGGCATGCCCAGAGGAGGAAGATCTCATGGCTCTCGTCCTCGGCAGAGCCTGATTCCGGAAAGGCACACGTCCGGCTCCTTGTCCCACACGGAAGGTGGCAGCCCTGAAAGCTGTTGCTGGTCTTCACCGTCCCCCGGCAGCCTTTTCACAGGCACAACAGAATTCATGACGCGGGCTTGCCCAGAGGAGGAACATCTTATGCCTCTCTTCCTCGGCATAGCCTGATTCCGAAAAGGCACTCGTCCGGCTCCTTGTCCCACACGGAAGGTGGCAGCCCTGAAGGCTGTTGCTGGTCTTCACCGTCCCCCTGCAGCCTATTCACAGGCACAACAGGATTCAGGACCCGGGCATGCCCAGAGGAGGAACATCTCATGGCTCTCCTCCTCGGCAGAGCCTGATTCCGGAAAGGCACACGTCTGGCTCCTTGTCCCACACGGAAGGTGGCAGCCCTGAAAGCTGTTGCTGGTCTTTACCGTCACCCTGCAGCCTATTCACAGGTACAACAGGATTCACGACGCGGGCTTGCCCAGAGGAGGAAGATCTCATGGCTCTCGTCCTCGGCAGAGCCTGATTCCAAAAAGGCACTCGTCCGGCTCCTTGTCCCACACGGAAGGTGGCAGCCCTGAAAGCTGTTGCTGGTCTTTACCGTCACCCTGCAGCCTATTCACAGGTACAACGGGATATGGGACCCAGGCTTGCCCCGAGGAGGAAGATCTCATGGCTCTCGTCCTCGGCAGAGCCTGATTCCGGAAAGGCACATGTCCGTCTCCTTGTCCCAAACGGAAGGTGGCAGGCCGGAAAGATGTTGCTGGTCTTCACCGTCCCCCTGCAGGCTATTCACAGGCACAACAGGATCTGGGACCCGGGCTTGCCCAGAGGAGGAACATCTCATGGCTCTCGTCCTCAGCAGAGCCTGATTCCGGAAAGGCACAGGTCCGGCTCCTCGTCCCACACGGAACGTGGCAGCCCTGAAAGCTGTTGCTGGTCTTCACCGTCCCCCTGCAGCCTATTCACAGGCACAATAGGATTCACGACGCGGGCTTGCCCAGAGGAGGAACATCTCATGGCTCTCGTCCTCGGCAGAGTCTGATTCCGAAAAGGCACACTTACGGATCCTTGTCCCACACGGAAGGTGGCAGCCCTGAAAGCTGTTGCTGGTCTTCACCATCCCCCTGCAGCCAATTCACAGGCACAACAGGATTCACGACGCGGGCTTGCCCAGAGGAGGAACATCTCATGGCTCTCGTCCTCGTCAGAGCCGCTTTCCGAAAAGGCACACGTCCGGCTCCTTGTCCCACACGGAAGGTGGCAGCCCTGAAAGCTGTTGCTGGTCTTCACCGTCCCCCTGCAGCCTATTCACAGGCACAACAGGATCTGGGACCCGGGCTTGCCCAGAGGAGGAACATCTCATGGCTCTCGTCCTCGGCAGAGCCTGATTCCAGAAAGGCACACGTCCGGCTCCTTGTCCCACACGGAAGGTGGCAGCCCTGAAAGCTGTTGCTGGTCTTCACCGTCCCCCTGCAGCCTATTCACAGGCACAACAGGATTCAGGACCTGGGCATGCCCAGAGGAGGAACATCTCATGGCTCTCGTCCTCGGCAGAGCCTGATTCCGAAAATGCACTCGTCCGGCTCCTTGTCCCACACGGAAGGTGGCAGCCCTGAAAGCTGTTGCTGGTGTTCACCGTCCCCCTGCAGCCTATTCACAGGTACAACAGGATCTGGGACCCGGGCTTGCCCCGAGGAGGAAGATATCATGGCTCTCGTCCTCGGCAGAGCCTGATTCCGGAAAGGCACACGTCCGGCTCCTTGTCCCAAACGGAAGGTGGCAGCCCTGAAAGCTGTTGCTGGTCTTCACCGTCCCCCTGCAGCCTATTCACAGGCACAACAGGATTCAGGACCCGGGCATGCCCAGAGGAGGAACATCTCATGGCTCTCGTCCTCGGCAGAGCCTGATTCCGGAAAGGCACACGTCCGGCTCCTTGTCCCACACGGAAGGTGGCAGCCCTGAAAGCTGTTCCTGGTCTTCACCGTCCCCCTGCAGCCTATTCACAGGCACAACAGGATTCACGGCGCGGGCTTGCCCAGAGGAGGAAGATCTCATGGCTCTCGTCCTCGGCAGAGCCTGATTCCAAAAAGGCACTCGTCCGGCTCCTTGTCCCACACGGAAGGTGGCAGCCCTGAAAGCTGTTGCTGGTCTTCACCGTCCCCCTGCAGGCTATTCACAGGCACAACAGGATCTGGGACCCGGGCTTGCCCAGAGGAGGAACATCTCATGGCTCTCGTCCTCAGCAGAGCCTGATTCCGGAAAGGCACAGGTCCGGCTCCTCGTCCCACACGGAACGTGGCAGCCCTGAAAGCTGTTGCTGGTCTTCACCGTCCCCCTGCAGCCTATTCACAGGCACAACAGGATTCACGACGCGGGCTTCCCAGAGGAGGAACATCTCATGGCTCTCGTCCTCGGCAGAGTCTGATTCCGAAAAGGCACACTTACGGATCCTTGTCCCACACGGAAGGTGGCAGCCCTGAAAGCTGTTGCTGGTCTTCACCATCCCCCTGCAGCCAATTCACAGGCACAACAGGATTCACGACGCGGGCTTGCCCAGAGGAGGAACATCTCATGGCTCTCGTCCTCGTCAGAGCCTCTTTCCGAAAAGGCACACGTCCGGCTCCTTGTCCCACACGGAAGGTGGCAGCCCTGAAAGCTGTTGCTGGTCTTCACCATCCCCCTGCAGCCTATTCACAGGCACAACAGGATCTGGGACCCGGGCTTGCCCAGAGGAGGAACATCTCATGCCTCTCCTCCTCGGCAGAGCCTGATTCCGAAACAGTACACGTCTGGCTCCTTGTCCCACACGGAAGGTGGCAGCCCTGAAAGCTGTTGCTGGTCTTCACCGTCCCCCTGCAGCCTATTCACAGGCACAACAGGATCTGGGACCCGGACTTGCCCCGAGGAGGAACATCTCATGGATCTCATCCTCGGCAGAGCCTGATTCCGGAAAGGCACACATCCGGCTCCTTGTCCCACACGGAAGGTGGCAGGCCGGAAAGATGTTGCTGGTCCTCACCGTCCCCCTGCAGCCTATTCACAGGCACAACAGGATTCATGACGCGGGCTTGCCCAGAGGAGGAAGATCTCATGAATCTCGTCCTCGGCAGAGCCTGATTCCGGAAAGGCACACGTCCGGCTCCTTGTCCCACACGGAAGGTGGCAGCCCTGAAAGCTGTTGCTGGTCTTCACCATCCCCCTGCAGCCAATTCACAGGCACAACAGGATTCACGACGCGGGCTTGCCCAGAGGAGGAACATCTCATGGCTCTCGTCCTCGGCAGAGCCGCTTTCCGAAAAGGCACACGTCCGTCTCCTTGTCCCACACGGAAGGTGGCAGCCCTGAAAGCTGTTGCTGGTCTTCACCGTCCCCCTGCAGCCTATTCACAGGCACAACAGGATCTGGGACGCGGGCTTGCCCAGAGGAGGAACATCTTATGGCTCTCGTCCTCGGCAGAGCCTGATTCCGAAAAGGCACATGTCCAGCTCCTTGTTCCACACGGAAGGTGGCAGCCCTGAAAGCTGTTGCTGGTGTTCACCGTCCCCCTGCAGCCTATTCACAGGCACAACAGGATTCAGGACCCGGGCATGCCCAGAGGAGGAACATCTCATGGCTCTCGTCCTCGGCAGAGCCTGATTCCGGAAAGGCACATGTCCGGCTCCTTGTCCCACACGGAAGGTGGCAGCCCTGAAAGCTCTTGCTGGTCTTCACCGTCCCCCTGCAGCCTATTCACGGCACAACAGGATTCACGACGCGGGCTTGCCCAGAGGAGGAACATCTCATGGCTCTCGTCCTTGGCAGAGACGCTTTCCGAAAAGGCACACGTACAGCTCCTTGTCCCACACGGAAGGTGGCAGCCCTGAAAGCTGTTGCTGGTCTTCACCGTCCCCCTGCAGTCTATTCACAGGTACAACAGGATCTGGGACCCGGGCTTGCCCCGAGGAGGAAGATCTCATGGCTCTCGTCCTCGGCAGAGCCTGATTCCGGAAAGGCACATGTCCGGCTCCTTGTCCCACACGGAAGGTGGCAGGCCGGAAAGATTTTGCTGGTCTTCACCGTCCCCCTGCAGCCTATTCACAGGCACAACAGGATCTGGGACACGGGCTTGCCCAGAGGAGGAACATCTCATGGCTCTCGTCCTCGGCAGAGCCTGTTTCCGAAAAGGCACACATCCGGCTGCTCGTCCCACACGGAAGGTGGCAGCCCTGAAAGCTGTTGCTGGTCTTCACCGTCCCCCTGCAGCCTATTCACAGGCACAACAGCATTCACGAAGCGGGCTTGCCCAGAGGAGGAAAATCTCATGGCTCTCCTCCTCGGCAGAGCCTGATTCCGGAAAGGCACACGTCCGGCTCCTTGTCCCACACGGAAGGTGGCAGCCCTGAAAGCTGTTCCTGGTCTTCACCGTCCCCCTGCAGCCTATTCACAGGCACAACAGGATTTACGACGCGGGCTTGACCAGAGGAGGAACATCTCATGGCTCTCATCCTCGGCAGAGCCTGATTCCGAAAAGGCACACGTCCGGCTCCTTGTCCCACACGGAAGGTGGCAGCCCTGAAAGCTGTTGCTGGTCTTCACCGTCCCCCTGCAGCCTATTCACAGGCACAACAGGATCTGGGACCCGGGTTTGCCCCGAGGAGGAACATCTCATGGCTCTCGTCCTCGGCAGAGCCTGATTCCGGAAAGGCACACGTCCGGCTCCTTGTCCCACACGGAAGGTGGCAGGCCGGAAAGATGTTGCTGGTCCTCACCGTCCCCCTGCAGGCTATTCACAGGCACAACAGGATCTGGGACCCGGGCTTGCCCAGAGGAGGAACATCTCATGGCTCTCGTCCTCGGCAGAGCCTGATTCCGAAAAGGCACAGGTCCGGCTCCTCGTCCCACACGGAAGGTGGAAGCCCTGAAAGCTGTTGCTGGTCTTCACCGTCCCCCTGCAGCCTATTCACAGGCACAACAGCATTCACAATGCTGTCTTGCCCAGAGGAGGAACATCTCATGGCTCTCGTCCTCGGCAGAGTCTGATTCCGAAAAGGCACACTTCCGGCTCCTCGTCCCACACGGAAGGTGGCAGCCCTGAAAGCTGTTGCTGGTCTTCACCATCCCCCTGCAGCCAATTCACAGGCACAACAGGATTCACGACGCGGGCTTGCCCAGAGGAGGAACATCTCATGGCTCTCCTCCTCGGCAGAGCCTGATTCCGGAAAGGCACTCGTCCGGCTCCTTGTCCCAAACGGAAGGTGGCAGGCCGGAAAGCTGTTGCTGGTCTTCACCGTCCCCCTGCAGCCTATTCACAGGTACAACAGGATCTGGGACCCGGGCTTGCCCAGAGGAGGAACATCTCATGGCTCTCCTCCTCGGCAGAGCCTGATTCCGGAAAGGCACACGTCCGGCTCCTTGTCCCACACGGAAGGTGGCAGCCCTGAAAGCTGTTGCTGGTCTTTACCGTCACCCTGCAGCCTATTCACAGGTACAACAGGATTCACGACGCGGGCTTGCCCAGAGGAGGAAGATCTCATGGCTCTCGTCCTCGGCAGAGCCTGATTCCAAAAAGGCACTCGTCCGGCTCCTTGTCCCACACGGAAGGTGGCAGCCCTGAAAGCTGTTGCTGGTCTTTACCGTCACCCTGCAGCCTATTCACAGGTACAACGGGATATGGGACCCAGGCTTGCCCCGAGGAGGAAGATCTCATGGCTCTCGTCCTCGGCAGAGCCTGATTCCGGAAAGGCACATGTCCGTCTCCTTGTCCCAAACGGAAGTTGGCAGGCCGGAAAGATGTTGCTGGTCTTCACCGTCCCCCTGCAGGCTATTCACAGGCACAACAGGATCTGGGACCCGGGCTTGCCCAGAGGAGGAACATCTCATGGCTCTCGTCCTCAGCAGAGCCTGATTCCGGAAAGGCACAGGTCCGGCTCCTCGTCCCACACGGAATGTGGCAGCCCTGAAAGCTGTTGCTGGTCTTCACCGTCCCCCTGCAGCCTATTCACAGGCACAATAGGATTCACGACGCGGGCTTGCCCAGAGGAGGAACATCTCATGGCTCTCGTCCTCGGCAGAGTCTGATTCCGAAAAGGCACACTTACGGATCCTTGTCCCACACGGAAGGTGGCAGCCCTGAAAGCTGTTGCTGGTCTTCACCATCCCCCTGCAGCCAATTCACAGGCACAACAGGATTCACGACGCGGGCTTGCCCAGAGGAGGAACATCTCATGGCTCTCATCCTCGTCAGAGCCGCTTTCCGAAAAGGCACACGTCCGGCTCCTTGTCCCACACGGAAGGTGGCAGCCCTGAAAGCTGTTGCTGGTCTTCACCGTCCCCCTGCAGCCTATTCACAGGCACAACAGGATCTGGGACCCGGACTTGCCCAGAGGAGGAACATCTCATGGCTCTCGTCCTCGGCAGAGCCTGATTCCGGAAAGGCACACGTCCGGCTCCTTGTCCCACACGGAAGGTGGCAGCCCTGAAAGCTGTTGCTGGTCTTCACCGTCCCCCTGCAGCCTATTCACAGGCACAACAGGATTCAGGACCCGGGCATGCCCAGAGGAGGAACATCTCATGGCTCTCGTCCTCGGCAGAGCCTGATTCCGAAAATGCACTCGTCCGGCTCCTTGTCCCACACGGAAGGTGGCAGCCCTGAAAGCTGTTGCTGGTCTTCACCGTCCCCCTGCAGCCTATTCACAGGTACAACAGGATCTGGGACCCGGGCTTGCCCCGAGGAGGAAGATATCATGGCTCTCGTCCTCGGCAGAGCCTGATTCCGGAAAGGCACACGTCCGGCTCCTTGTCCCAAACGGAAGGTGGCAGCCCTGAAAGCTGTTGCTGGTCTTCACCGTCCCCCTGCAGCCTATTCACAGGCACAACAGGATTCAGGACCCGGGCATGCCCAGAGGAGGAACATCTCATGGCTCTCGTCCTCGGCAGAGCCTGATTCCGGAAAGGCACACGTCCGGCTCCTTGTCCCACACGGAAGGTGGCAGCCCTGAAAGCTGTTCCTGGTCTTCACCGTCCCCCTGCAGCCTATTCACAGGCACAACAGCATTCACTATGCGGGCTTGCCCAGAGGAGGAAGATCTCATGGCTCTCGTCCTCGGCAGAGCCTGATTCCAAAAAGGCACTCGTCCGGCTCCTTGTCCCACACGGAAGGTGGCAGCCCTGAAAGCTGTTGCTGGTCTTCACCGTCCCCCTGCAGGCTATTCACAGGCACAACAGGATCTGGGACCCGGGCTTGCCCAGAGGAGGAACATCTCATGGCTCTCGTCCTCAGCAGAGCCTGATTCCGGAAAGGCACAGGTCCGGCTCCTCGTCCCACACGGAACGTGGCAGCCCTGAAAGCTGTTGCTGGTCTTCACCGTCCCCCTGCAGCCTATTCACAGGCACAACAGGATTCACGACGCGGGCTTCCCAGAGGAGGAACATCTCATGGCTCTCGTCCTCGGCAGAGTCTGATTCCGAAAAGGCACACTTACGGATCCTTGTCCCACACGGAAGGTGGCAGCCCTGAAAGCTGTTGCTGGTCTTCACCATCCCCCTGCAGCCTATTCACAGGCACAACAGGATCTGGGACCCGGGCTTGCCCAGAGGAGGAACATCTCATGGCTCTCCTCCTCGGCAGAGCCTGATTCCGAAACAGTACACGTCTGGCTCCTTGTCCCACACGGAAGGTGGCAGCCCTGAAAGCTGTTGCTGGTCTTCACCGTCCCCCTGCAGCCTATTCACAGGCACAACAGGATCTGGGACCCGGGCTTGCCCCGAGGAGGAACATCTCATGGCTCTCATCCTCGGCAGAGCCTGATTCCGGAAAGGCACACATCCGGCTCCTTGTCCCACACGGAAGGTGGCAGGCCGGAAAGATGTTGCTGGTCCTCACCGTCCCCCTGCAGCCTATTCACAGGCACAACAGGATTCATGACGCGGGCTTTCCCAGAGGAGGAAGATCTCATGACTCTCGTCCTCGGCAGAGCCTGATTCCGGAAAGGCACATGTCCAGCTCCTTGTTCCACACGGACGGTGGCAGCCCTGAAAGCTGTTGCTGGTGTTCACCGTCCCCCTGCAGCCTCTTCACAGGCACAACAGGATTCAGGACCCGGGCATGCCCAGAGGAGGAACATCTCATGGCTCTCGTCCTCGGCAGAGCCTGATTCCGGAAAGGCACATGTCCGGCTCCTTGTCCCACACGGAAGGTGGCAGCCCTGAAAGCTCTTGCTGGTCTTCACCGTCCCCCTGCAGCCTATTCACGGCACAACAGGATTCACGACGCGGGCTTGCCCAGAGGAGGAACATCTCATGGCTCTCGTCCTCGGCAGAGACGCTTTCCGAAAAGGCACACGTACAGCTCCTTGTCCCACACGGAAGGTGGCAGCCCTGAAAGCTGTTGCTGGTCTTCACCGTCCCCCTGCAGTCTATTCACAGGTACAACAGGATCTGGGACCCGGGCTTGCCCCGAGGAGGAAGATCTCATGGCTCTCGTCCTCGGCAGAGCCTGATTCCGGAAAGGCACATGTCCGGCTCCTTGTCCCACACGGAAGGTGGCAGGCCGGAAAGATTTTGCTGGTCTTCACCGTCCCCCTGCAGCCTATTCACAGGCACAACAGGATCTGGGACACGGGCTTGCCCAGAGGAGGAACATCTCATGGCTCTCGTCCTCGGCAGAGCCTGTTTCCGAAAAGGCACACATCCGGCTGCTCGTCCCACACGGAAGGTGGCAGCCCTGAAAGCTGTTGCTGGTCTTCACCGTCCCCCTGCAGCCTATTCACAGGCACAACAGCATTCACGATGCGGGCTTGCCCAGAGGAGGAAAATCTCATGGCTCTCCTCCTCGGCAGAGCCTGATTCCGGAAAGGCACACGTCCGGCTCCTTGTCCCACACGGAAGGTGGCAGCCCTGAAAGCTGTTCCTGGTCTTCACCGTCCCCCTGCAGCCTATTCACAGGCACAACAGGATTTACGACGCGGGCTTGACCAGAGGAGGAAGATCTCATGACTCTCGTCCTCGGCAGAGCCTGATTCCGGAAAGGCACACGTCCGGCTCCTTGTCCCACACGGAAGGTGGCAGCCCTGAAAGCTGTTGCTGGTCTTCACCGTCCCCCTGCAGCCTATTCACAGGCACAACAGGATCTGGGACCCGGGTTTGCCCCGAGGAGGAACATCTCATGGCTCTCGTCCTCGGCAGAGCCTGATTCCGGAAAGGCACACGTCCGGCTCCTTGTCCCACACGGAAGGTGGCAGGCCGGAAAGATGTTGCTGGTCCTCACCGTCCCCCTGCAGGCTATTCACAGGCACAACAGGATCTGGGACCCGGGCTTGCCCAGAGGAGGAACATCTCATGGCTCTCGTCCTCGGCAGAGCCTTATTCCGAAAAGGCACAGGTCCGGCTCCTCGTCCCACACGGAAGGTGGAAGCCCTGAAAGCTGTTCCTGGTCTTCACCGTCCCCCTGCAGCCTATTCACAGGCACAACAGGATTCAGGACCCGGGCATGCCCAGAGGAGGAACATCTCATGGCTCTCCTCCTCGGCAGAGCCTGATTCCGGAAAGGCACTCGTCCGGCTCCTTGTCCCAAACGGAAGGTGGCAGGCCGGAAAGCTGTTGCTGGTCTTCACCGTCCCCCTGCAGCCTATTCACAGGTACAACAGGATCTGGGACCCGGGCTTGCCCAGAGGAGGAACATCTCATGGCTCTCCTCCTCGGCAGAGCCTGATTCCGAAACAGTACACGTCTGGCTCCTTGTCCCAAACGGAAGGTGGCAGGCCGGAAAGCTGTTGCTGGTCTTCACCGTCCCCCTGCAGCCTATTCACAGGTACAACAGGATCTGGGACCCGGGCTTGCCCAGAGGAGGAACATCTCATGGCTCTCCTCCTCGGCAGAGACTGATTCCGAAAAGGCACACGTCTGCCTCCTTGTCCCACACGGAAGGTGGCAGCCCTGAAAGCTGTTGCTGGTCTTCACCGTCCCCCTGCAGCCCATTCACAGGCACAACAGGATCTGGGACCCGGGCTTGCCCAGAGGAGGAACATCACATGGCTCTCGTCCTCGGCAGAGCCTGATTCCGGAAAGGCACATGTCCGGCTCCTTGTCCCACACGGAAGTTGGCAGGCCGGAAAGATGTTGCTGGTCCTCACCGTACCCCTGCAGCCTATTCACAGGCACAACAGGATCTGGGACCCGAGCTTGCCCAGAGGAGGAACATCTCATGGCTCTCGTCCTTGGCAGAGCCTGATTCCGAAAAGGCACACGTCCGGCTCCTTGTCCCACACGGAAGGTGGCAGCCCTGAAAGCTGTTGCTGGTCTTCACTGTCCCCCTGCAGCCTATTCAAAGGCACAACAGGATCTGGGGCCAGGGCCTGCCCAGAGGAGGAACATCTCATGGCTCTCGTCCTCGGCAGACCCTGATTCCGAAAAGGCACACGTCCGGCTCCTTGTCCCACACGGAAGGTGGCAGTCCTGAAAGCTGTTGCTGGTCTTCACCGTCCCCCTGCAGCCAATTCACAGGCACAACAGGATTCATGACGCGGGCTTGCCCAGAGGAGGAACATCTCATGGCTCTCGTCCTCGGCAGAGCCTGATTCCGGAAAGGCACATGTCCGGCTCCTTGTCCCAAACGGAAGGTGGCAGGCCGGAAAGATGTTGCTGGTCTTCACCGTCCCCCTGCAGCCTATTCACAGGCACAACAGCATTCACGATGCGGGCTTGCCCAGAGGAGGAAAATCTCATGGCTCTCGTCCTCGGCAGAGTCTGATTCAGAAAAGGCACACTTCCGGCTCCTTGTCCCACACGGAAGGTGGCAGCCCTGAAAGCTGTTGCTGGTCTTCACCATCCCCCTGCAGCCTATTCACAGGTACAACAGGATCTGGGACCCGGGCTTGCCCCGAGGAGTAAGATCTCATGGCTCTCGTCCTCGGCAGAGCCTGATTCCGGAAAGGCACATGTCCAGCTCCTTGTCCCAAACGGAAGGTGGCAGGTCGGAAAGATGTTGCTGGTCTTCACCGTCCCCCTGCAGCCAATTCACAGGCACAACAGGATTCATGACGCGGGCTTGCCCAGAGGAGGAACATCTCATGGCTCTCGTCCTCAGCAGAGCCTGTTTCCGAAAAGGCACACGTCCGGCTCCTCGTCCCACACGGAACGTGGCAGCCCTGAAAGCTGTTGCTGGTCTTCACCGTCCCCCTGCAGCCTATTCACAGGCACAACAGCATTCACGATGCGGGCTTGCCCAGAGGAGGAAAATCTCATGGCTCTCGTCCTCGGCAGATTCTGATTCAGAAAAGGCACACGTTCGGCTCCTTGTCCCACACAGAAGGTGGCAGCCCTGAAAGCTGTTGCTGGTCTTCACCGTCCCCCTGCAGCCTATTCACATGTACAACAGGATCTGGGACCCGGGCTTGCCCATTGGAGGAACATCTCATGGCTCTCCTCCTCGGCAGAGCCTGATTCTGGAAAGGCACACGTCCAGCTCCGTGTCCCACACGGATGGTGGCAGGCCGGAAAGATGTTGCTGGACTTCACCGTCCCCCTGCAGCCAATTCACAGGCACAACAGGATCTGGGACCCGGGCTTGCCCAGAGGAGGAACATCTCTTGGCTCTCGTCATCGGCAGAGCCTGATTCCGAAAAGGCACATGTCTGGCTCCTTGTCCCACAAGGAAGGTGGGAGGCCGGAAAGCTGTTGCTGGTCTTCACCGTCCCCCTGCATCCTATTCACAGGTACAACAGGATCTGGGACGCGGGCTTGCCCAGAGGAGGAACATCACATGGCTCTCGTCCTCAGCAGAGCCTGATTGCGGAAAGGCACACGACCGGCTCCTTGTCCCACACGGAAGGTGGCAGCCCTGAAAGCTGTTGCTGGTCTTCACCGTCCCCCTGCAGCCTATTCACAGGCACAACAGCATTCACGACGCGGGCTTGCCCATAGGAGGAAAATCTCATGGCTCTCGTCCTCGGCAGAGTCTGATTCCGAAAAGGCAAACTTCCGGCTCCTTGTCCCATACGGAAGGTGGCAGCCCTGAAAGCTGTTGCTGGTCTTCATCGTCCCCCTGCAGCCAATTCACAGGCACAACAGGATTCACGACGCGGGCTTGCCCCGAGGAGGAAGATCTCATGGCTCTCGTCCTCGGCAGAGCCTGATTCGGTCAAGGCACACGTCCGGCTCCTTGTCCCACACGGAAGGTGGCAGCCCTGAAAGCTGTTGCTGGTCTTCACCGTCCCCCTGCAGCCAATTCACAGGCACAACAGGATTCACGACACGGGCTTGCCCATTGGAGGAACATCTCATGGCTCTCTTCCTCGGCAGAGCCTGATTCCGGAAAGGCACACGTCCGGCTCCTTGTCCCACACGGAACGTGGCAGCCCTGAAAGCTGTTGCTGGTCTTCACCGTCCCCCTGCAGCCAATTCACAGGCACAACAGGATTCATGACGCGGGCTTGCCCAGAGGAGGAACATCTTATGGCTCTCTTCCTCGGCATAGCCTGATTCCGAAAAGGCACACGTCCGGCTCCTTGTCCCACACGGAAGGTGGCAGCCCTGAAAGCTGTTGCTGGTCTTCACCGTCCCCCTGCAGCCAATTCACAGGCACAACAGGATTCATGACGCGGGCTTGCCCAGAGGAGGAACATCTTATGGCTCTCTTCCTCGGCATAGCCTGATTCCGAAAAGGCACACGTCCGGCTCCTTGTCCCACACGGAAGGTGGCAGCCCTGAAAGCTGTTGCTGGTCTTCACCGTCCCCCTGCAGCCTATTCACAGGCACAACAGGATTAAGGACCCGGGCATGCCCAGAGGAGGAACATCTCATGGCTCTCGTCCTCGGCAGAGCCTGATTCCGGAAAGGCACATGTCCGGCTCCTCGTCCCACACGGAAGGTGGCAGGCCGGAAAGATGTTGCTGGTCTTCACCGTCCCCCTGCAGCCTATTCACAGGCACAACAGCATTCACGATGCGGGCTTGCCCAGAGGAGGAAAATCTCATGGCTCTCGTCCTCGGCAGAGTCTGATTCAGAAAAGGCACACTTCCGGCTCCTTGTCCCACACGGAAGGTGGCAGGCCGGAAAGCTGTTGCTGGTCTTCACCATCCCCCTGCAGCCTATTCACAGGTACAACAGGATCTGGGACCCGGGCTTGCCCCGAGGAGTAAGATCTCATGGCTCTCGTCCTCGGCAGAGCCTGATTCCGGAAAGGCACATGTCCAGCTCCTTGTCCCAAACGGAAGGTGGCAGGCCGGAAAGATGTTGCTGGTCTTCACCGTCCCCCTGCAGCCAATTCACAGGCACAACAGGATTCATGACGCGGGCTTGCCCAGAGGAGGAACATCTCATGGCTCTCGTCCTCGGCAGAGCCTGATTCCGAAAAGGCACACGTCCGGCTCCTCGTCCCACACGGAACGTGGCAGCCCTGAAAGCTGTTGCTGGTCTTCACCGTCCCCCTGCAGCCTATTCACAGGCACAACAGCATTCACGATGCGGGCTTGCCCAGAGGAGGAAAATCTCATGGCTCTCGTCCTCGGCAGATTCTGATTCAGAAAAGGCACACGTTCGGCTCCTTGTCCCACACGGAAGGTGGCAGCCCTGAAAGCTGTTGCTGGTCTTCACCGTCCCCCTGCAGCCTATTCACATGTACAACAGGATCTGGGACCCGGGCTTGCCCATTGGAGGAACATCTCATGGCTCTCCTCCTCGGCAGAGCCTGATTCCGGAAAGGCACACGTCCAGCTCCGTGTCCCACACGGATTGTGGCAGGCCGGAAAGATGTTGCTGGACTTCACCGTCCCCCTGCAGCCAATTCACAGGCACAACAGGATTCACGACGCGGGCTTGCCCAGAGGAGGAACATCTCTTGGCTCTCGTCCTCGGCAGAGCCTGATTCCGAAAAGGCACATGTCTGGCTCCTTGTCCCACACGGAAGGTGGGAGGCCGGAAAGCTGTTGCTGGTCTTCACCGTCCCCCTGCATCCTATTCACAGGTACAACAGGATCTGGGACGCGGGCTTGCCCAGAGGAGGAACATCACATGGCTCTCGTCCTCAGCAGAGCCTGATTGCGGAAAGGCACACGACCGGCTCCTTGTCCCACATGGAAGGTGGCAGCCCTGAAAGCTGTTGCTGGTCTTCACCGTCCCCCTGCAGCCTATTCACAGGCACAACAGCATTCACGACGCGGGCTTGCCCATAGGAGGAAAATCTCATGGCTCTCGTCCTCGGCAGAGTCTGATTCCGAAAAGGCAAACTTCCGGCTCCTTGTCCCATACGGAAGGTGGCAGCCCTGAAAGCTGTTGCTGGTCTTCATCGTCCGCCTGCAGCCAATTCACAGGCACAACAGGATTCACGACGCGGGCTTGCCCCGAGGAGGAAGATCTCATGGCTCTCGTCCTCGGCAGAGCCTGATTCGGTCAAGGCACACGTCCGGCTCCTTGTCCCACACGGAAGGTGGCAGCCCTGAAAGCTGTTGCTGGTCTTCACCGTCCCCCTGCAGCCAATTCACAGGCACAACAGGATTCACGACACGGGCTTGCCCATTGGAGGAACATCTCATGGCTCTCCTCCTCGGCAGAGCCTGATTCCGGAAAGGCACACGTCCGGCTCCTTGTCCCACACGGAACGTGGCAGCCCTGAAAGCTGTTGCTGGTCTTCACCGTCCCCCTGCAGCCAATTCACAGGCACAACAGGATTCATGACACGGGCTTGCCCAGAGGAGGAACATCTTATGCTCTCTTCCTCGGCATAGCCTGATTCCGAAAAGGCACACGTCCGGCTCCTTGTCCCACACGGAAGGTGGCAGCCCTGAAAGCTGTTGCTGGTCTTCACCGTCCCCCTGCAGCCAATTCACAGGCACAACAGGATTCATGACGCGGGCTTGCCCAGAGGAGGAACATCTTATGGCTCTCTTCCTCGGCATAGCCTGATTCCGAAAAGGCACACGTCCGGCTCCTTGTCCCACACGGAAGGTGGCAGCCCTGAAAGCTGTTGCTGGTCTTCACCGTCCCCCTGCAGCCTATTCACAGGCACAACAGGATTAAGGACCCGGGCATGCCCAGAGGAGGAACATCTCATGGCTCTCGTCCTCGGCAGGGCCTGTTTCTGAAAAGGCACATGTCCGGCTCCTTGTCCCACACGGATGGTGGCAGCCCTGAAAGCTGTTGCTGGTCTTCACCGTCCCCCTGCAGCCTATTCACAGGTACAACAGGATATGGGACCCGGGCTTGCCCCAAGGAGGAAGATCTCATGGCTCTCCTCCTCGGCAGAGCCTGCTTCTGGAAAGGCACACGTCCGGCTCCGTGTCCCACACGGAAGGTGGCAGGCCGGAAAGATGTTTCTGGTCTTCACCGTCCCCCTGTGGCCTATTCACAGGTACAACAGGATCTGGGACCCGGGCTTACCCAGAGGAGGAACATCTCTTGGCTCTCGTCCTCGGCAGAGCCTGATTCCGAAAAGGCACATGTCTGGCTCCTTGTCCCACACGGAAGGTGGGAGGCCGGAAAGCTGTTGCTGGTCTTCACCGTCCCCCTGCATCCTATTCACAGGTACAACAGGATCTGGGATGCGGGCTTGCCCAGAGGAGGAACATCTCATGGCTCTCCTCCTCGGCAGAGTATGATTCCGAAAAGGCACACGTCCGGCTCCTTGTCCCACACGGAAGGTGGCAGCCCTGAAAGCTGTTGCTGGTCTTCACCGTCCCCCTGCAGCCTATTCACAGGCACAACAGGATCTGGGACCCGGGCTTTCCCAGAGGAGGAACATCACATGGCTCTCGTCCTCAGCAGAGCCTGATTGCGGAAAGGCACACGTCCGGCTCCTTGTCCCACACGGAAGGTGGCAGCCCTGAAAGCTGTTGCTGGTCTTCACCGTCCCCCTGCAGCCTATTCACAGGCACAACAGGATTCACGACGCGGGCATGCCCAGAGGAGGAAGATCTCATGGCTCTCGTCCTCGGCAGAGCCTGATTCCGGAAAGGCACACGTCCGGCTCCTTGTCCCATACGGAAGGTGGCAGCCCTGAAAGCTGTTGCTGGTCTTCACCGTCCCCCGGCAGCCTTTTCACAGGCACAACAGAATTCATGACGCGGGCTTGCCCAGAGGAGGAACATCTTATGGCTCTCTTCCTCGGCATAGCCTGATTCCGAAAAGGCACACGTCCGGCTCCTTGTCCCACACGGAAGGTGGCAGCCCTGAAAGCTGTTGCTGGTCTTCACCGTCCCCCTGCAGCCTATTCACAGGCACAACAGGATTCAGGACCCGGGCATGCCCAGAGGAGGAACATCTCATGGCTCTCGTCCTCGGCATAGCCTGATTCCGGAAAGGCACACGTCCGGCTCCTTGTCCCACACGGAAGGTGGCAGCCCTGAAAGCTGTTCCTGGTCTTCACCGTCCCCCTGCAGCCTATTCACAGGCACAACAGGATTCACGGCGCGGGCTTGCCCAGAGGAGGAAGATCTCATGGCTCTCGTCCTCGGCAGAGCCTGATTCCAAAAAGGCACTTGTCCGGCTCCTTGTCCCACACGGAAGGTGGCAGCCTTGAAAGCTGTTGCTGGTCTTCACCGTCCCCCTGCAGGCTATTCACAGGCACAACAGGATTTGGGACCCGGGCTTGCCCAGAGGAGGAACATCTCATGGCTCTCGTCCTCAGCAGAGCCTGATTCCGGAAAGGCACAGGTCCGGCTCCTCGTCCCACACGGAACGTGGCAGCCCTGAAAGCTGTTGCTGGTCTTCACCGTCCCCCTGCAGCCTATTCACAGGCACAACAGGATTCACGACGCGGGCTTCCCAGAGGAGGAACATCTCATGGCTCTCGTCCTCGGCAGAGTCTGATTCCGAAAAGGCACACTTACGGATCCTTGTCCCACACGGAAGGTGGCAGCCCTGAAAGCTGTTGCTGGTCTTCACCATCCCCCTGCAGCCAATTCACAGGCACAACAGGATTCACGACGCGGGCTTGCCCAGAGGAGGAACATCTCATGGCTCTCGTCCTCGTCAGAGCCGCTTTCCGAAAAGGCACACGTCCGGCTCCTTGTCCCACACGGAAGGTGGCAGCCCTGAAAGCTGTTGCTGGTCTTCACCATCCCCCTGCAGCCTATTCACAGGCACAACAGGATCTGGGACCCGGGCTTGCCCAGAGGAGGAACATCTCATGGCTCTCCTCCTCGGCAGAGCCTGATTCCGAAACAGTACACGTCTGGCTCCTTGTCCCACACGGAAGGTGGCAGCCCTGAAAGCTGTTGCTGGTCTTCACCGTCCCCCTGCAGCCTATTCACAGGCACAACAGGATCTGGGACCCGGGCTTGCCCCGAGGAGGAACATCTCATGGCTCTCATCCTCGGCAGAGCCTGATTCCGGAAAGGCACACATCCGGCTCCTTGTCCCACACGGAAGGTGGCAGGCCGGAAAGATGTTGCTGGTCCTCACCGTCCCCCTGCAGCCTATTCACAGGCACAACAGGATTCATGACGCGGGCTTTCCCAGAGGAGGAAGATCTCATGACTCTCGTCCTCGGCAGAGCCTGATTCCGGAAAGGCACACGTCCGGCTCCTTGTCCCACACGGAAGGTGGCAGCCCTGAAAGCTGTTGCTGGTCTTCACCATCCCCCTGCAGCCAATTCACAGGCACAACAGGATTCACGACGCGGGCTTGCCCAGAGGAGGAACATCTCATGGCTCTCGTCCTCGGCAGAGCCGCTTTCCGAAAAGGCACACGTCCGTCTCCTTGTCCCACACGGAAGGTGGCAGCCCTGAAAGCTGTTGCTGGTCTTCACCGTCCCCCTGCAGCCTATTCACAGGCACAACAGGATCTGGGACCCGGGCTTGCCCAGAGGAGGAACATCTTATGGCTCTCGTCCTCGGCAGAGCCTGATTCCGAAAAGGCACATGTCCAGCTCCTTGTTCCACACGGAAGGTGGCAGCCCTGAAAGCTGTTGCTGGTGTTCACCGTCCCCCTGCAGCCTATTCACAGGCACAACAGGATTCAGGACCCGGGCATGCCCAGAGGAGGAACATCTCATGGCTCTCGTCCTCGGCAGAGCCTGATTCCGGAAAGGCACATGTCCGGCTCCTTGTCCCACACGGAAGGTGGCAGCCCTGAAAGCTGTTGCTGGTCTTCACCGTCCCCCTGCAGCCTATTCACGGCACAACAGGATTCACGACGCGGGCTTGCCCAGAGGAGGAACATCTCATGGCTCTCGTCCTCGGCAGAGACGCTTTCCGAAAAGGCACACGTACAGCTCCTTGTCCCACACGGAAGGTGGCAGCCCTGAAAGCTGTTGCTGGTCTTCACCGTCCCCCTGCAGTCTATTCACAGGTACAACAGGATCTGGGACCCGGGCTTGCCCCGAGGAGGAAGATCTCATGGCTCTCGTCCTCGGCAGAGCCTGATTCCGGAAAGGCACATGTCCGGCTCCTTGTCCCACACGGAAGGTGGCAGGCCGGAAAGATTTTGCTGGTCTTCACCGTCCCCCTGCAGCCTATTCACAGGCACAACAGGATCTGGGACACGGGCTTGCCCAGAGGAGGAACATCTCATGGCTCTCGTCCTCGGCAGAGCCTGTTTCCGAAAAGGCACACATCCGGCTGCTCGTCCCACACGGAAGGTGGCAGCCCTGAAAGCTGTTGCTGGTCTTCACCGTCCCCCTGCAGCCTATTCACAGGCACAACAGCATTCACGATGCGGGCTTGCCCAGAAGAGGAAAATCTCATGGCTCTCCTCCTTGGCAGAGCCTGATTCCGGAAAGGCACACGTCCGGCTCCTTGTCCCACACGGAAGGTGGCAGCCCTGAAAGCTGTTGCTGGTCTTCACCGTCCCCCTGCAGCCTATTCACAGGCACAACAGGATCTGGGACCCGGGTTTGCCCCGAGGAGGAACATCTCATGGCTCTCGTCCTCGGCAGAGCCTGATTCCGGAAAGGCACACGTCCGGCTCCTTGTCCCACACGGAAGGTGGCAGGCCGGAAAGATGTTGCTGGTCCTCACCGTCCCCCTGCAGGCTATTCACAGGCACAACAGGATCTGGGACCCGGGCTTGCCCAGAGGAGGAACATCTCATGGCTCTCGTCCTCGGCAGAGCCTGATTCCGAAAAGGCACAGGTCCGGCTCCTCGTCCCACACGGAAGGTGGAAGCCCTGAAAGCTGTTGCTGGTCTTCACCGTCCCCCTGCAGCCTATTCACAGGCACAACAGCATTCACAATGCTGTCTTGCCCAGAGGAGGAACATCTCATGGCTCTCGTCCTCGGCAGAGTCTGATTCCGAAAAGGCACACTTCCGGCTCCTCGTCCCACACGGAAGGTGGCAGCCCTGAAAGCTGTTGCTGGTCTTCACCATCCCCCTGCAGCCAATTCACAGGCACAACAGGATTCACGACGCGGGCTTGCCCAGAGGAGGAACATCTCATGGCTCTCGTCCTCGGCAGAGCCGCTTTCCGAAAAGGCACACGTCCGGCTCCTTGTCCCACACGGAAGGTGGCAGGCCGGAAAGCTGTTGCTGGTCTTCACCGTCCCCATGCAGCCTATTCACAGGCACAACAGCATTCACGATGCGGGCTTGCCCCGAGGAGGAAAATCTCATGGCTCTCGTCCTCGGCAGAGTCTGATTCCAAAAAGGCACACTTCCGGCTCCTTGTGCCACACGGAAGATGGCAGCCCTGAAAGCTGTTGCTGGTCTTCACCATGCCCCTGCAGCCAATTCACAGGCACAACAGGATTCACGACGCGGGCTTGCCCAGAGGAGGAACATCTCATGGCTCTCGTCCTCAGCAGAGCCTGATTCCGGAAAGGCACACGTCCGGCTCCTTGTCCCACACGGAAGGTGGCAGCCCTGAAAGCTGTTGCTGGTCTTCACCGTCCCCCTGCAGCCTATTCACAGGCACAACAGGATTCAGGACCCGGGCATGCCCAGAGGAGGAACATCTCATGGCTCTCCTCCTCGGCAGAGCCTGATTCCGGAAAGGCACTCGTCCGGCTCCTTGTCCCAAACGGAAGGTGGGAGGCCGGAAAGCTGTTGCTGGTCTTCACCGTCCCCCTGCAGCCTATTCACAGGTACAACAGGTTCTGGGACCCGGGCTTGCCCAGAGGAGGAACATCTCATGGCTCTCCTCCTCGGCAGAGCCTGATTCCGAAACAGTACACGTCTGGCTCCTTGTCCCAAACGGAAGGTGGCAGGCCGGAAAGCTGTTGCTGGTCTTCACCGTCCCCCTGCAGCCTATTCACAGGTACAACAGGATCTGGGACCCGGGCTTGCCCAGAGGAGGAACATCTCATGGCTCTCCTCCTCGGCAGAGACTGATTCCGAAAAGGCACACGTCTGGCTCCTTGTCCCACACGGAAGGTGGCAGCCCTGAAAGCTGTTGCTGGTCTTCACCGTCCCCCTGCAGCCCATTCACAGGCACAACAGGATCTGGGACCCGGGCTTGCCCAGAGGAGGAACATCACATGGCTCTCGTCCTCGGCAGAGCCTGATTCCGGAAAGGCACATGTCCGGCTCCTTGTCCCACACGGAAGTTGGCAGGCCGGAAAGATGTTGCTGGTCCTCACCATACCCCTGCAGCCTATTCACAGGCACAACAGGATCTGGGACCCGAGCTTGCCCAGAGGAGGAACATCTCATGGCTCTCGTCCTTGGCAGAGCCTGATTCCGAAAAGGCACACGTCCGGCTCCTTGTCCCACACGGAAGGTGGCAGCCCTGAAAGCTGTTGCTGGTCTTCACTGTCCCCCTGCAGCCTATTCAAAGGCACAACAGGATCTGGGGCCAGGGCCTGCCCAGAGGAGGAACATCTCATGGCTCTCGTCCTCGGCAGACCCTGATTCCGAAAAGGCACACGTCCGGCTCCTTGTCCCACATGGAAGGTGGCAGTCCTGAAAGCTGTTGCTGGTCTTCACCGTCCCCCTGCAGCCAATTCACAGGCACAACAGGATTCATGACGCGGGCTTGCCCAGAGGAGGAACATCTCATGGCTCTCCTCCTCGGCAGAGCCTGATTCCGGAAAGGCACATGTCCGGCTCCTTGTCCCAAACGGAAGGTGGCAGGCCGGAAAGATGTTGCTGGTCTTCACCGTCCCCCTGCAGCCTATTCACAGGCACAACAGCATTCACGATGCGGGCTTGCCCAGAGGAGGAAAATCTCATGGCTCTCGTCCTCGGCAGAGTCTGATTCAGAAAAGGCACAGTTCCGGCTCCTTGTCCCACACGGAAGGTGGCAGCCCTGAAAGCTGTTGCTGGTCTTCACCATCCCCCTGCAGCCTATTCACAGGTACAACAGGATCTGGGACCCGGGCTTGCCCCAAGGAGTAAGATCTCATGGCTCTCGTCCTCGGCAGAGCCTGATTCCGGAAAGGCACATGTCCAGCTCCTTGTCCCAAACGGAAGGTGGCAGGCCGGAAAGATGTTGCTGGTCTTCACCGTCCCCCTGCAGCCAATTCACAGGCACAACAGGATCTGGGACCCGGGCTTGCCCAGAGGAGGAACATCTCTTGGCTCTCGTCCACGGCAGAGCCTGATTCCGAAAAGGCACATGTCTGGCTCCTTGTCCCACACGGAAGGTGGGAGGCCGGAAAGCTGTTGCTGGTCTTCACCGTCCCCCTGCATCCTATTCACAGGTACAACAGGATCTGGGACGCGGGCTTGCCCAGAGGAGGAACATCTCATGGCTCTCCTCCTCGGCAGAGTCTGATTCCGAAAAGGCACACGTCCGGCTCCTTGTCCCACAAAGAAGGTGGCAGCCCTGAAAGCTGTTGCTGGTCTTCACCGTCCCCCTGCAGCCTATTGACAGGCACAACAGGATCTGGGACCCGGGCTTGCCCAGAGGAGGAACATCACATGGCTCTCGTCCTCAGCAGAGCCTGATTGCGGAAAGGCACACGACCGGCTCCTTGTCCCACACGGAAGGTGGCAGCCCTGAAAGCTGTTGCTGGTCTTCACCGTCCCCCTGCAGCCTATTCACAGGCACAACAGCATTCACGACGCGGGCTTGCCCATAGGAGGAAAATCTCATGGCTCTCGTCCTCGGCAGAATCTGATTCCGAAAAGGCAAACTTCCGGCTCCTTGTCCCATACGGAAGGTGGCAGCCCTGAAAGCTGTTGCTGGTCTTCATCGTCCCCCTGCAGCCAATTCACAGGCACAACAGGATTCACGACACGGGCTTGCCCCGAGGAGGAAGATCTCATGGCTCTCGTCCTCGGCAGAGCCTGATTCGGTCAAGGCACACGTCCGGCTCCTTGTCCCACACGGAAGGTGGCAGCCCTGAAAGCTGTTGCTGGTCTTCACCGTCCCCCTGCAGCCAATTCACAGGCACAACAGGATTCACGACACGGGCTTGCCCATTGGAGGAACATCTCATGGCTCTCCTCCTCGGCAGAGCCTGATTCCGGAAAGGCACACGTCCGGCTCCTTGTCCCACACGGAACGTGGCAGCCCTGAAAGCTGTTGCTGGTCTTCACCGTCCCCCTGCAGCCAATTCACAGGCACAACAGGATTCATGACGCGGGCTTGCCCAGAGGAGGAACATCTTATGGCTCTCTTCCTCGGCATAGCCTGATTCCGAAAAGGCACACGTCCAGCTCCTTGTCCCACACGGAAGGTGGCAGCCCTGAAAGCTGTTGCTGGTCTTCACCGTCCCCCTGCAGCCAATTCACAGGCACAACAGGATTCATGACGCGGGCTTGCCCAGAGGAGGAACATCTTATGGCTCTCTTCCTCGGCATAGCCTGATTCCGAAAAGGCACACGTCCGGCTCCTTGTCCCACACGGAAGGTGGCAGCCCTGAAAGCTGTTGCTGGTCTTCACCGTCCCCCTGCAGCCTATTCACAGGCACAACAGGATTAAGGACCCGGGCATGCCCAGAGGAGGAACATCTCATGGCTCTCGTCCTCGGCAGGGCCTGTTTCTGAAAAGGCACATGTCCGGCTCCTTGTCCCACACGGATGGTGGCAGCCCTGAAAGCTGTTGCTGGTCTTCACCGTCCCCCTGCAAATTCACAGGTACAACAGGATATGGGACCCGGGCTTGCCCCAAGGAGGAAGATCTCATGGCTCTCCTCCTCGGCAGAGCCTGCTTCTGGAAAGGCACACGTCCGGCTCCGTGTCCCACACGGAAGGTGGCAGGCCGGAAAGATGTTTCTGGTCTTCACCGTCCCCCTGTGGCCTATTCACAGGTACAACAGGATCTGGGACCCGGGCTTGCCCAGAGGAGGAACATCTCTTGGCTCTCGTCCTCGGCAGAGCCTGATTCCGAAAAGCCACATGTCTGGCTCCTTGTCCCACACGGAAGGTGGGAGGCCGGAAAGCTGTTGCTGGTCTTCACCGTCCCCCTGCATCCTATTCACAGGTACAACAGGATCTGGGACGCGGGCTTGCCCAGAGGAGGAACATCTCATGGCTCTCCTCCTCGGCAGAGTCTGATTCCGAAAAGGCACACGTCCGGCTCCTTGTCCCACACGGAAGGTGGCAGCCCTGAAAGCTGTTGCTGGTCTTCACCGTCCCCCTGCAGCCTATTCACAGGCACAACAGGATCTGGGACCCGGGCTTTCCCAGAGGAGGAACATCACATGGCTCTCGTCCTCAGCAGAGCCTGATTGCGGAAAGGCACACGTCCGGCTCCTTGTCCCACACGGAAGGTGGCAGCCCTGAAAGCTGTTGCTGGTCTTCACCGTCCCCCTGCAGCCTATTCACAGGCACAACAGGATTCAGGACCCGGGCATGCCCAGAGGAGGAAGATCTCATGGCTCTCGTCCTCGGCAGAGCCTGATTCCGGAAAGGCACACGTCCGGCTCCTTGTCCCACACGGAAGGTGGCAGGCCGGAAAGCTGTTGCTGGTCTTCACCGTCCCCCGGCAGCCTTTTCACAGGCACAACAGAATTCATGACGCGGGCTTGCCCAGAGGAGGAACATCTTATGGCTCTCTTCCTCGGCATAGCCTGATTCCGAAAAGGCACATGTCCGGCTCCTTGTCCCACACGGATGGTGGCAGCCCTGAAAGCTGTTGCTGGTCTTCACCGTCCCCCTGCAGCCTATTCACAGGTACAACAGGATATGGGACCCGGGCTTGCCCCAAGGAGGAAGATCTCATGGCTCTCCTCCTCGGCAGAGCCTGCTTCTGGAAAGGCACACGTCCGGCTCCGTGTCCCACACGGAAGGTGGCAGGCCGGAAAGATGTTTCTGGTCTTCACCGTCCCCCTGTGGCCTATTCACAGGTACAACAGGATCTGGGACCCGGGCTTGCCCAGAGGAGGAACATCTCTTGGCTCTCGTCCTCGGCAGAGCCTGATTCCGAAAAGGCAGATGTCTGGCTCCTTGTCCCACACGGAAGGTGGGAGGCCGGAAAGCTGTTGCTGGTCTTCACCGTCCCCCTGCATCCTATTCACAGGTACAACAGGATCTGGGACCCGGGCTTTCCCAGAGGAGGAACATCACATGGCTCTCGTCCTCAGCAGAGCCTGATTGCGGAAAGGCACACGTCCGGCTCCTTGTCCCACACGGAAGGTGGCAGCCCTGAAAGCTGTTGCTGGTCTTCACCGTCCCCCTGCAGCCTATTCACAGGCACAACAGCATTCACTATGCGGGCTTGCCCAGAGGAGGAACATCTCATTGCTCTCCTCCTCGGCAGAGTCTGATTCCGAAAAGGCACACTTCCGGCTCCTTGTCCCACACGGAAGGTGGCAGCCCTGAAAGCTGTTGCTGGTCTTCACCGTCCCCCTGCAGCCTATTCACAGGCACAACAGGATTCAGGACCCGGGCATGCCCAGAGGAGGAACATCTCATGGCTCTCCTCCTCGGCAGAGCCTGATTCCGGAAAGGCACACGTCCGGCTCCTTGTCCCACACGGAAGGTGGCAGCCCTGAAAGCTGTTGCTGGTCTTTACCGTCACCCTGCAGCCTATTCACAGGCACAACAGGATTCACGACGCGGGCTTGCCCAGAGGAGGAAGATCTCATGGCTCTCGTCCTCGGCAGAGCCTGATTCCGAAAAGGCACTCGTCCGGCTCCTTGTCCCACACGGAAGGTGGCAGCCCTGAAGGCTGTTGCTGGTCTTCACCGTCCCCCTGCAGCCTATTCACAGTCACAACAGGATTCAGGACCCGGGCATGCCCAGAGGAGGAACATCTCATGGCTCTCCTCCTCGGCAGAGCCTGATTCCGGAAAGGCACACGTCTGGCTCCTTGTCCCACACGGAAGGTGGCAGCCCTGAAAGCTGTTGCTGGTCTTCACCGTCCCCCTGCAGGCTATTCACAGGCACAACAGGATCTGGGACCCGGGCTTGCCCAGAGGAGGAACATCTCATGGCTCTCGTCCTCAGCAGAGCCTGATTCCGGAAAGGCACAGGTCCGGCTCCTCGTCCCACACGGAACGTGGCAGCCCTGAAAGCTGTTGCTGGTCTTCACCGTCCCCCTGCAGCCTATTCACAGGCACAACAGGATTCACGACGCGGGCTTCCCAGAGGAGGAACATCTCATGGCTCTCGTCCTCGGCAGAGTCTGATTCCGAAAAGGCACACTTACGGATCCTTGTCCCACACGGAAGGTGGCAGCCCTGAAAGCTGTTGCTGGTCTTCACCATCCCCCTGCAGCCAATTCACAGGCACAACAGGATTCACGACGCGGGCTTTCCCAGAGGAGGAACATCTCATGGCTCTCGTCCTCGTCAGAGCCGCTTTCCGAAAAGGCACACGTCCGGCTCCTTGTCCCACACGGAAGGTGGCAGCCCTGAAAGCTGTTGCTGGTCTTCACCATCCCCCTGCAGCCTATTCACAGGCACAACAGGATCTGGGACCCGGGCTTGCCCAGAGGAGGAACATCTCATGGCTCTCGTCCTCGGCAGAGCCTGATTCCGGAAAGGCACACGTCCGGCTCCTTGTCCCACACGGAAGGTGGCAGCCCTGAAAGCTGTTGCTGGTCTTCACCGTCCCCCTGCAGCCTATTCACAGGCACAACAGGATTCACGACGCGGGCTTGCCCAGAGGAGGAACATCTCATGGCTCTCGTCCTCGGCAGAGCCGCTTTCCGAAAAGGCACACGTCCGTCTCCTTGTCCCACACGGAAGGTGGCAGCCCTGAAAGCTGTTCCTGGTCTTCACCGTCCCCCTGCAGCCTATTCACAGGCATAACAGGATCTGGGACCCGGGCTTGCCGAGAGGAGGAACATCTTATGGCTCTCGTCCTCGGCAGAGCCTGATTCCGAAAAGGCACATGTCCAGCTCCATGTTCCACACGGAAGGTGGCAGCCCTGAAAGCTGTTGCTGGTGTTCACCGTCCCCCTGCAGCCTATTCACAGGCACAACAGGATTCAGGACCCGGGCATGCCCAGAGGAGGAACATCTCATGGCTCTCGTCCTCGGCAGAGCCTGATTCCGGAAAGGCAGGTGTCCGGCTACTTGTCCCACACGGAAGGTGGCAGGCCGGAAAGATTTTGCTGGTCTTCACCGTCCCCCTGCAGCCTATTCACAGGCACAACAGGATCTGGGACACGGGCTTGCCCAGAGGAGGAACATCTCATGGCTCTCGTCCTCGGCAGAGCCTGTTTCCGAAAAGGCACACATCCGGCTGCTCGTCCCACACGGAAGGTGGCAGCCCTGAAAGCTGTTGCTGGTCTTCACCGTCCCCCTGCAGCCTATTCACAGGCACAACAGCATTCACGATGCGGGCTTGCCCAGAGGAGGAAAATCTCATGGCTCTCCTCCTCGGCAGAGCCTGATTCCGGAAAGGCACACGTCCGGCTCCTTGTCCCACACGGAAGGTGGCAGCCCTGAAAGCTGTTCCTGGTCTTCACCGTCCCCCTGCAGCCTATTCACAGGCACAACAGGATTCACGACGCGGGCTTGACCAGAGGAGGAACATCTCATGGCTCTCATCCTCGGCAGAGCCTGATTCCGAAAAGGCACACGTCCGGCTCCTTGTCCCACACGGAAGGTGGCAGCCCTGAAAGCTGTTGCTGGTCTTCACCGTCCCCCTGCAGCCTATTCACAGGCACAACAGGATCTGGGACCCGGGTTTGCCCCGAGGAGGAACGTCTCATGGCTCTCGTCCTCGGCAGAGCCTGTTTCCGAAAGGGCACATGTCCGGCTCCTCGTCCCACACGGAAGGTGGCAGCCCTGAAAGCTGTTGCTGGTCTTCACCGTCCCCCGGCAGCCTTTTCACAGGCACAACAGGATCCTGGATCCGGGCATACCCAGAGCAGGAACGTCTCATGACTCTTGTCCTTGGCACAGCCTGTTTCCGAAAAGGCACACGTCCGGCTCCTCGTCCCACACGGAAGGTGGCAGACCTGAAAGCTGTTGCTGGTCTTCTCCATCCCCCTGCATCCTATTCACAGGCACAACAGGATTTGGGACCCGGGACTGTCCAGAGGAGGAACATCTCATGGCTCTCGTCCTCGGCAGAGCCTGTTTCCGAAAATGCACACGTCCGGCTCCTCGTCCCACACGGAAGGTGGCATCCCTGAAAGCTGTTGCTGGTCCTCACCGTCCCCCTGCAGCCTATTCACAGGCACAACAGGATCTGGGACCCGGGACTGCGCAGAGGAGGAACATCTCATGGCTCTCGTCCTCGGCAGAGCCTGTTTCCGAAAGGGCACACGTCTGGCTCCTCGTCCCACACGGAAGGTGGAAGCCCTGAAAGCTGTTGCTGGTCTTCACCGTCCCCCGGCAGCCTATTCACAGGCACAACAGGATTTGGGACCCGGGATTGCCCAGAGGAGGAACGTCTCATGGCTCTCGTCCTCGGCAGAGCCTGTTTCCGAAAAGGCACACGTGCGGCTCCGAGTCCCACACGGAAGGTGGCAGCCCTGAAAGCTGTTGCTGGTCTTCACCGTCCCCCTGAAGCCTATTCACAGGCACAACAGGATTTGGGACCCGGGCTTGCCCCGAGGAGGAACATCTCATGGCTCTCGTCCTCGACAGAGCCTGTTTCCGAAAAGGCACACGTCCGGCTCCTCGTCGCACACGGAAGGTGGCAGCCCTGAAAGCTGTTGCTGGTCTTCACCGTCCACCTGCAGCCTATTCACAGGCACAACAGGATCTGGGACACGGGCTTGCCCAAAGGAGGAACATCTCATGGCTCTCGTCCTCGGCAGAGCCTGATTCCGAAAAGGCACACGTCCGGCTCCTTGTCCCACACGGAAGGTGGCAGCCCTGAAAGCTGTTGCTGGTCTTCACCGTCCCCCTGCAGCCTATTCACAGGCACAACAAGATTCACGGCGCGGGCTTGCCCAGAGGGGGAACATCTCATGGCTCTCCTCCTCGGCATGGCCTGATTCCGGAAAGACGCACGTTCGGCTCCTTGCCCCACACGGAAGGTAGCAGCCCTGAAAGCTGTTGCTGGTCTTCACCGTCCCCCTGCAGCCTATTCACAGGCACAACAGGATTCAGGACCCGGGCAAGTCCAGAGGAGGAACATCTCATGGCTCTCGTCCTCGGCAGAGCCTGATTCCGAAACGGTACACGTCCGGCTCCTTGTCCCACACGGAAGGTGGCAGGCCGGAAAGATGTTGCTGGTCTTCACCATCCCCCTGCAGCATATTCACAGGCACAACAGGATCTGAGACCAGGGTTTGTCCAGAGGAGGAACATCTCATGGCTCTCGTCCTCGGCAGAGCCTGTTTCCGAAAGGGCACACGTCCGGCTCCTCGTCCCACACGGAAGGTGGCAGCCCGGAAAGCTGTTGCTGGTGTTCACCGTCCCCCGGCAGCCTTTTCACAGGCACAACAGGATTTGGGACCCGGGATTGCCCAGTGGAGGAACGTCTCATGGCTCTCGTCCTCGGCAGAGCCTGTTTCCGAAAGGGCACACGTCCGGCTCCTCGTCCCACACGGAAGGTGGCAGCCCTGAAAGCTGTTGCTGGTCTTCACCGTCCCCCGGCAGCCTTTTCACAGGCACAACAGGATCCTGGATCCGGGCATACCCAGAGCAGGAACGTCTCATGACTCTTGTCCTTGGCACAGCCTGTTTCCGAAAAGGCACACGTCCGGCTCTTCGTCCCACACGGAAGGTGGCATCCCTGAAAGCTGTTGCTGGTCCTCACCGTCCCCCTGCAGCCTATTCACAGGCACAACAGGATCTGGGACCCGGGACTGCGCAGAGGAGGAACATCTCATGGCTCTCGTCCTCGGCAGAGCCTGTTTCCGAAAGGGCACACGTCTGGCTCCTCGTCCCACACGGAAGGTGGCAGCCCTGAAAGCTGTTGCTGGTCTTCACCGTCCCCCGGCAGCCTATTCACAGGCACAACAGGATTTGGGACCCGGGATTGCGCAGAGGAGGAACGTCTCATGGCTCTCGTCCTCGGCAGAGCCTGTTTCCGAAAAGGCACACGTGCGGCTCCGAGTCCCACACGGAAGGTGGCAGCCCTGAAAGCTGTTGCTGGTCTTCACCGTCCCCCTGAAGCCTATTCACAGGCACAACAGGATTTGGGACCCGGGCTTGCCCAGAGGAGGAACATCTCATGGCTCTCGTCCTCGACAGAGCCTGTTTCCGAAAAGGCACACGTCCGGCTCCTCGTCGCACACGGAAGGTGGCAGCCCTGAAAGCTGTTGCTGGTCTTCATCGTCCCCCTGCAGCCTATTCACAGGCACAACAGGATCTGGGACACGGGCTTGCCCAAAGGAGGAACATCTCATGGCTCTCGTCCTCGGCAGAGCCTGATTCCGAAAAGGCACACGTCCGGCTCCTTGTCCCACACGGAAGGTGGCAGCCCTGAAAGCTGTTGCTGGTCTTCACCGTCCCCCTGCAGCCTATTCACAGGCACAACAAGATTCACGGCGCGGGCTTGCCCAGAGGGGGAACATCTCATGGCTCTCCTCCTCGGCATGGCCTGATTCGGAAAGACGCACGTTCGGCTCCTTGCCCCACACGGAAGGTGGCAGCCCTGAAAGCTGTTGCTGATCTTCACCGTCCCCCTGCAGCCTATTCACAGGCACAACAGGATTCAGGACCCGGGCAAGTCCAGAGGAGGAACATCTCATGGCTCTCTTCCTCGGCAGAGCCTGATTCCGAAACGGTACACGTCCGGCTCCTTGTCCCACACGGAAGGTGGCAGGCCGGAAAGATGTTGCTGGTCTTCACCGTCCCCCTGCAGCCTATTCACAGGTACAACAGGATCTGGGACCCGGGCTTGCCCAGAGGAGGAACATCTCATGGATCTCGTCCTCGGCAGAGCCTGATTCCGAAAAGGCACCGTTCCGGCTCCTTGCCCCACACGGAAGGTGGCAGCCCTGAAAGCTGTTGCTGGTCTCACCGTCCCCCTGCAGCCTATTCAAAGGCACAACAGGATCTGGGACCCGGGCTTGCCCAGAGGAGGAACATCTGATGGCTCTCGACCTCGGCAGGGCCTGTTTCCAAAAAGGCACACGTCCGGCTCCTTGTCCCACACAGAAGGTGGCAGCCCTGAAAGCTGTTGCTGGTCTTCACCGTCCCCCTGCAGCCTATTCACAGGCACAACAGGATCTGGGACCCGGGCTTGCCCAGAGGAGGAACATCTCATGGTTCTCGTCCTCGGCAGAGTCTGATTCCGAAAAGGCACACGTCCGGCTCCTCGTCCGACACGGAAGGTGGCAGCCCTGAAAGCTGTTGCTGGTCTTCACCGTCCCCCTGCAGCCGATTCACAGGCACAACAGGATCTGGGGCCCGGGCTTGCCCAGAGGAGGAACATCTCATGGCTCTCGTCGTAGGCAGGGCCTGTTTCCGAAAAGGCACACGTGCGGCTCCTCGTCCGACACGGAAGGTGGCAGCCCTGAAAGCTGTTGCTGGTCTTCACCATCCCCCTGCAGCGTATTCACAGGCACAACAGGATCTGGGGCCCGGGCTTGCCCAGAGAAGGAACATCTCATGGCTCTCGTCATCGGCAGAGCCTGTTTCCGAAAAGGCACACGTCCGGCTCCTTGTCCCACACGGAAGGTGGCAGCCCTGAAAGCTGTTGCTGGTCTTCACCGTCCCCCTGCAGCCTATTCACAGGCACAACAGGATTCAGGACGCGGGCTTGCCCAGAGGGGGAACATCTCATGGCTCTCCTCCTCGGCAGGGCCTGATTCCGGAAAGACGCACGTTCGGCTCCTTGCCCCACACGGAAGGTGGCAGCCCTGAAAGCTGTTGCTGGTCTTCACCGTCCCCCTGCAGCCTATTCGCAGGCACAACAGGATTCACGACGCGGGCTTGCCCAGAGGGGGAACATCTCATGGCTCTCCTCCTCGGCAGGGCCTGATTCCGGAAAGACGCACGTCCGGCTCCTTGCCCCACACGGAAGGTGGCAGCCCTGAAAGCTGTTGCTGGTCTTCACCGTCCCTCTGCACCCTATTTACAGGCACAACAGGATTCAGGACCCGGGCAAGTCCAGAGGAGGAACATCTCATGGCTCTCTTCCTCGGCAGAGCCTGATTCCGAAACGGTACACGTCCGGCTCCTTGTCCCACACGGAAGGTGGCAGCCCTGAAAGCTGTTGCTGGTCTTCACCGTGCCCCTGCAGAGTTTTCACAGGTACAACAGGATTTGGGACCCGGGCTTGTCCACAGGAGGAACACCTCATGGCTCTCGTCCTCCCAGGGCCTGTTCCCAGAAAGGCACACTTCCGGCTACTTGTCCCACACGGAAGGTGTCAGCCCTGAAAGCTTTTGCTGGTCTTCACCGTCCCCCTGCAGCCTATTCACAGGCACAACAGGATCTGGGGCCCGGGATTGCCCCGAGGAGGAAGATCTCATGGCTCTCGTCCTCGGCAGGGCCTGTTTCCGAAAAGGCACACGTGCGGCTCCTCGTCCCACACGGAAGGTGGCAGCCCTGAAAGCTGTTGCTGGTCTTCACCGTCCCTCTGCAGCGTATTCAGAGGCACAACAGGATCTGGGGCCCGGGCTTGCCCAGAGAAGGAACATCTCATGGCTCTCGTCATCGGCAGAGCCTGTTTCCGAAAAGGCACACGTCCGGCTCCTTGTCCCACACGGAAGGTGGCAGCCCTGAAAGCTGTTGCTGGTCTTCACCATCCCCCTGCAGCCTATTCACAGGCACAACAGGATTCACGACGCGGGCTTGCCCAGAGGAGGAACATCTCATGGCTCTCGTCCTCGGCAGAGCCTGATTCCGAAAAGGCACACGTCCAGCTCCTTGTCCCACACGGAAGGTGGCAGCCCTGAAAGCTGTTGCTGGTCTTCACCGTCCCCCTGAAGCCTATTCAAAGGCACAGCAGGATTCAGGACCCGGGCAAGTCCAGAGGAGGAACATCTCATGGCTCTCGTCCTCGGCAGAGCCTGATTCCGAAACGGTACACGTCCGGCTCCTTGTCCCACACGGAAGGTGGCAGGCCGGAAAGATGTTGCTGGTCTTCACCGTCCCCCTGCAGCCTATTCACAGGTACAACAGGATCTGGGACCCGGGCTTGCCCAGAGGAGGAACATCTCATGGCTCTCGTCCCGGCAGACCCTGATTCCGAAAAGGGACCGTTCCGGCTCCTTGCCCCACACGGAAGGTGGCAGCCCTGAAAGCTGTTGCTGGTCTCACTGTCCCCCTGCAGCCTATTCACAGGCACAACAGGATTCACGACGCGGGCTTGCCCAGAGGGGGAACATCTCATGGCTCTCCTCCTCGGCAGGGCCTGATTCCGGAAAGACGCACGTCCGGCTCCTTGCCCCACACGGAAGGTGGCAGCCCTGAAAGCTGTTGCTGGTCTTCACCGTCCCCCTGCAGCCTATTCACAGGCACAACAGGATCTGGGGCCCGGGCTTGCCCAGAGGAGGAACATCTCATGGCTCTCTTCCTCGGCAGAGCCTGATTCCGAAACGGTACACGTCCGTATCCTTGTCCCACACGGAAGGTGGCAGCCCTGAAAGCTGTTGCTGGTCTTCACCGTGCCCCTGCAGCGTTTTCACAGGTATAACAGGATTTGGGACCCGGGCTTGCCCAGAGGAGGAACATCTCATGGCTCTCGTCCTCCCAGGGCCTGTTCCCAGAAAGGCACACTTCCGGCTACTTGTCCCACACGGAAGGTGGCAGCCCTGAAAGCTGTTGCTGGTCTTCACCGGCCCCCTGCAGCCTATTCACAGGCACAACAGGATCTGGGGCCCGGGCTTGCCCAGAGAAGGAACATCTCATGGCTCTCGTCATCGGCAGAGCCTGTTTCCGAAAAGGCACACGTCCGGCTCCTTGTCCCACACGGAAGGTGGCAGCCCTGAAACCTGTTGCTGGTGTTCACCGTCCCACTGCAACCTATTCACAGGCACAACAGGATCTGGGTCCCGGGTTTGGCCCAAGGAGGTACATCTCATGGCTCTCGTCCTCGGCAGAGCCTGATTCCGGAAAGGCACACGTCTGGCTTCTTGTCCCACACGGAAGGTGGCAGGCCGGAAAGCTGTTGCTGGTCTTCACCGTCCCCCTGCAGCCTATTCACAGGCACAACAGGATGCACGACGCGGGCTTGCCCAGAGGAGGAACATCTCACGGCTCTCGTCCTCGGCAGAGCCTGATTCCGGAAAGGCACACGTCCGGCTCCTTGTCCCACACGGAAGGTGGCAGCCCTGAAAGCTGTTGCTGGTCTTCACCGTCCCCCTGCAGCCTATTCACAGGCACAACAGGATTCAGGACGCGGGCTTGCCCAGAGGGGGAACATATCATGGCTCTCCTCCTCGGCAGGGCCTGATTCCGGAAAGACGCACGTTCGGCTCCTTGCCCCATACGGAAGGTGGCAGCCCTGAAAGCTGTTGCTGGTCTTCACCGTCCCCCTGCAGCCTATTCGCAGGCACAACAGGATTCACGACGCGGGCTTGCCCAGAGGGGGAACATCTCATGGCTCTCCTCCTCGGCAGGGCCTGATTCCGGAAAGACGCACGTCCGGCTCCTTGCCCCACACGGAAGGTGGCAGCCCTGAAAGCTGTTGCTGGTCTTCACCGTCCCTCTGCACCCTATTTACAGGCACAACAGGATTCAGGACCCGGGCAAGTCCAGAGGAGGAACATCTCATGGCTCTCTTCCTCGGCAGAGCCTGATTCCGAAACGGTACACGTCCGGCTCCTTGTCCCACACGGAAGGTGGCAGGCCGGAAAGATGTTGCTGGTCTTCACCGTCCCCCTGCAGCCTATTCACAGGTACAACAGGATCTGGGACCCGTGCTTGCCCAGAGGAGGAACATCTCATGGCTCTCGTCCCGGCAGAGCCTGATTCCGAAAAGGGACCGTTCCGGCTCCTTGCCCCACACGGAACGTGGCAGCCCTGAAAGCTGTTGCTGGTCTCACTGTCCCCCTGCAGCCTATTCACAGGCACAACAGGATTCACGACGCGGGCTTGCCCAGAGGGGGAACATCTCATGGCTCTCCTCCTCGGCAGGGCCTGATTCCGGAAAGACGCACGTCCGGCTCCTTGCCCCACACGGAAGGTGGCAGCCCTGAAAGCTGTTGCTGGTCTTCACCGTCCCCCTGCAGCCTATTCACAGGCACAACAGGATCTGGGACCCGGGCTTGCCCAGAGGAGGAACATCTCATGGCTCTCTTCCTCGGCAGAGCCTGATTCCGAAACGGTACACGTCCGTATCCTTGTCCCACACGGAAGGTGGCAGCCCTGAAAGCTGTTGCTGGTCTTCACCGTGCCCCTGCAGCGTTTTCACAGGTATAACAGGATTTGGGACCCGGGCTTGCCCAGAGGAGGAACATCTCATGGCTCTCGTCCTCCCAGGGCCTGTTCCCAGAAAGGCACACTTCCGGCTACTTGTCCCACACGGAAGGTGGCAGCCCTGAAAGCTGTTGCTGGTCTTCACCGGCCCCCTGCAGCCTATTCACAGGCACAACAGGATCTGGGGCCCGGGCTTGCCCAGAGAAGGAACATCTCATGGCTCTCGTCATCGGCAGAGCCTGTTTCCGAAAAGGCACACGTCCGGCTCCTTGTCCCACACGGAAGGTGGCAGCCCTGAAAGCTGTTGCTGGTCTTCACCGTCCCCCTGCAGCCTATTCACAGGCACAACAGGATTCACGACACGGGCTTGCCCAGAGAAGGAACATCTCATGGCTCTCGTCATCGGCAGAGCCTGATTCCGAAAAGGCACACGTCCGGCTCCTTGTCCCACACGGAAGGTGGCAGCCCTGAAAGCTGTTGCTGGTCTTCACCGTCCCCCTGCAGCCTATTCACAGGCACAACAGGATGCACGACGCGGGCTTGCCCAGAGGAGGAACATCTCACGGCTCTCGTCCTCGGCAGAGCCTGATTCCGGAAAGGCACACGTCCGGCTCCTTGTCCCACACGGAAGGTGGCAGCCCTGAAAGATGTTGCTGGTCTTTACTATCCTCCTGCAGCCTATTCACAGGCACAACAGGATTCACGACGCGGGCTTGCCCAGAGGAGGATCATCTCATGGCTCTCGTCCTCGGCAGAGCCTGATTCCGAAAAGGCACACGTCCAGCTCCTTGTCCCACACGGAAGGTGGCAGCCCTGAAAGCTGTTGCTGGTCTTCACCGTCCCCCTGCAGCCTATTCACAGGCACAACAGGATTCAGGACGCGGGCTTGCCCAGAGGGGGAACATCTCATGGCTCTCCTCCTCGGCAGGGCCTGATTCCGGAAAGACGCACGTTCGGCTCCTTGCCCCACACGGAAGGTGGCAGCCCTGAAAGCTGTTGCTGGTCTTCACCGTCCCCCTGCAGCCTATTCACAGGCACAACAGGATTCACGACGCGGGCTTGCCCAGAGGGGGAACATCTCATGGCTCTCCTCCTCGGCATGGCCTGATTCCGGAAAGACGCACGTTCGGCTCCTTGCCCCACACGGAAGGTGGCAGCCCTGAAAGCTGTTGCTGGTCTTCACCGTCCCCCTGCAGCCTATTCACAGGCACAACAGGATTCAGGACCCGGGCAAGCCCAGAGGAGGAACATCTCATGGCTCTCTTCCTCGGCAGAGCCTGATTCCGAAACGGTACACGTCCGTCTCCTTGTCCCACACGGAAGGTGGCAGCCCTGAAAGCTGTTGCTGGTCTTTACTATCCTCCTGCAGCCTATTCACAGGCACAACAGGATTCACGACGCGGGCTTGCCCAGAGGAGGAACATCGCATGGCTCTCGTCCTCGGCAGAGCCTGATTCTGAAAAGGCACACGTCCGGCTCCTTGTCCCACACGGAAGGTGGCAGCCCTGAAAGATGTTGCTGGTCTTCACCGTCCCCCTGCAGCCTATTCACAGGCACAACAGGATTCACGACGCGGGCTTGCCCAGAGGAGGAACATCACATGGCTCTCGTCCTCGGCAGAGCCTGATTCCGGAAAGGCACGTGCCCGGCTCCTTGTCCCACACGGAAGGTGGCAGCCCTGAAAGATGTTGCTGGTCTTCACCGTCCCGCGACAGCCTATTCACAGGCACAACAACATTCACGACGCGGGCTTGACCAGAGGAGAAAAATCTCATGGCTCTCGTCCTCGGCAGAGCCTGATTCCGAAAAGGCACACTTCCGGATCCTTGTCCCACACGGAAGGTGGCAGCCCTAAAAGCTGTTGCTGGTCTTCACTGTCCCCCTGCAGCCTATTCACAGGCACATCAGGATTCACGACGCGGGCTTGCCCAGAGGACGAACATCTCATGGCTCTCGTCCTCGGCAGAGCCTGATTGCGGAAAGGCACACGTCCGGCTCCTTGTCCCACACGGAAGGTGGCAGCCCTGAAAGCTGTTGCTGGTCTTCACCGTCCCCCTGCAGCCTATTCACAGGCACAACAGCATTCACGACGCGGGCTTGCCCAGAGGAGGAAAATCTCATGGCTCTCGTCCTCGGCAGAGTCTGATTCCGAAAAGGCACACTTCCAGCTCCTTGTCCCACACGGAAGGTGGCAGCCCTGAAAGCTGTTGCTGGTCTTCACCGTCCCCCTGCAGCCTATTCACAGGCACAACAGGATCTGGGACCCGCGCTTGCCCAGAGGAGGAACATCACATGGCTCTCGTCCTCGGCAGAGCCTGATTCCGGAAAGGCACGTGTCCGGCTCCTTGTCCCACACGGAAGGTGGCAGCCCTGAAAGATGTTGCTGGTCTTCACCGTCCCGCGACAGCCTATTCACAGGCACAACAACATTCACGACGCGGGCTTGACCAGAGGAGAAAAATCTCATGGCTCTCGTCCTCGGCAGAGCCTGATTCCGAAAAGGCACACTTCCGGATCCTTGTCCCACACGGAAGGTGGCAGCCCTAAAAGCTGTTGCTGGTCTTCACTGTCCCCCTGCAGCCTATTCACAGGCACATCAGGATTCACGACGCGGGCTTGCCCAGAGGAAGAACATCTCATGGCTCTCGTCCTCGGCAGAGCCTGATTGCGGAAAGGCACACGTCCGGCTCCTTGTCCCACACGGAAGGTGGCAGCCCTGAAAGCTGTTGCTGGTCTTCACCGTCCCCCTGCAGCCTATTCACAGGCACAACAGCATTCACGACGCGGGCTTGCCCAGAGGAGGAAAATCTCATGGCTCTCGTCCTCGGCAGAGTCTGATTCCGAAAAGGCACACTTCCAGCTCCTTCTCCCACACGGAAGGTGGCAGCCCTGAAAGCTGTTGCTGGTCTTCACCGTCCCCCTGCAGCCTATTCACAGGCACAACAGGATCTGGGACCCGCGCTTGCCCAGAGGAGGAACATCACATGGCTCTCGTCCTCGGCAGAGCCTGATTCCGGAAAGGCACGTGTCCGGCTCCTTGTCCCACACGGAAGGTGGCAGCCCTGAAAGATGTTGCTGGTCTTCACCGTCCCGCGACAGCCTATTCACAGGCACAACAACATTCACGACGCGGGCTTGACCAGAGGAGAAAAATCTCATGGCTCTCGTCCTCGGCAGAGCCTGATTCCGAAAAGGCACACTTCCGGATCCTTGTCCCACACGGAAGGTGGCAGCCCTAAAAGCTGTTGCTGGTCTTCACTGTCCCCCTGCAGCCTATTCACAGGCACATCAGGATTCACGACGCGGGCTTGCCCAGAGGAAGAACATCTCATGGCTCTCGTCCTCGGCAGAGCCTGATTGCGGAAAGGCACACGTCCGGCTCCTTGTCCCACACGGAAGGTGGCAGCCCTGAAAGCTGTTGCTGGTCTTCACCGTCCCCCTGCAGCCTATTCACAGGCACAACAGCATTCACGACGCGGGCTTGCCCAGAGGAGGAAAATCTCATGGCTCTCGTCCTCGGCAGAGTCTGATTCCGAAAAGGCACACTTCCAGCTCCTTCTCCCACACGGAAGGTGGCAGCCCTGAAAGCTGTTGCTGGTCTTCACCGTCCCCCTGCAGCCTATTCACAGGCACAACAGGATCTGGGACCCGCGCTTGCCCAGAGGAGGAACATCACATGGCTCTCGTCCTCGGCAGAGCCTGATTCCGGAAAGGCACGTGTCCGGCTCCTTGTCCCACACGGAAGGTGGCAGCCCTGAAAGCTGTTGCTGGTCTTCACTGTCCCCCTGCAGCGTATTCACAGGCACAACAGGATTCAGGACCCGGGCAAGCCCAGAGGAGGAACATCTCATGGCTCTCTTCCTCGGCAGAGCCTGATTCCGAAACGGTACACGTCCGGCTCCTTGTCCCACACGGAAGGTGGCAGCCCTGAAAGCTGTTGCTGGTCTTTACTATCCTCCTGCAGCCTATTCACAGGCACAACAGGATTCACGACGCGGGCTTGCCCAGAGGAGGAACATCTCATGGCTCTCGTCCTCGGCAGAGCCTGATTCTGAAAAGGCACACGTCCGGCTCCTTGTCCCACACGGAAGGTGGCAGCCCTGAAAGCTGTTGCTGGTCTTCACCGTCCCCCTGCAGCCTATTCACAGGCACAACAGGATCTGGGACCCGGGCTTTCCCAGAGGAGGAAGATCTCATGACTCACGTCCTCGGCAGAGCCTGTTTCCGGAAAGGCACTCGTCCGACTCCTCGTCCCACACGGAAGGTGGCAGCCCTGAAACTGTTGCTGGTCTTCACCGTCCCCCTGCAGCCTATTCACAGGCACAACAGGATCTGGGACCCGGGCTTGCCCAGAGGAGGAACATCACATGGCTCTCGTCCTCGGCAGAGCCTGATTCCGGAAAGGCACGTGCCCGGCTCCTTGTCCCACACGGAAGGTGGCAGCCCTGAAAGATGTTGCTGGTCTTCACCGTCCCGCGGCAGCCTATTCACAGGCACAACAACATTCACGACGCGGGCTTGACCAGAGGAGAAAAATCTCATGGCTCTCGTCCTCGGCAGAGCCTGATTCCGAAAAGGCACACTTCCGGATCCTTGTCCCACGCGGAAGGTGGCAGCCCTAAAAGCTGTTGCTGGTCTTCACCGTCCCCCTGCAGCCTATTCACAGGCACAACAGGATTCACGACGCGGGCTTGCCCAGAGGAAGAACATCTCATGGCTCTCGTCCTCGGCAGAGCCTGATTGCGGAAAGGCACACGTCCGGCTCCTTGTCCCACACGGAAGGTGGCAGCCCTGAAAGCTGTTGCTGGTCTTCACCGTCCCCCTGCAGCCTATTCACAGGCACAACAGCATTCACGACGCGGGCTTGCCCAGAGGAGGAAAATCTCATGGCTCTCGTCCTCGGCAGAGTCTGATTCCGAAAAGGCACACTTCCAGCTCCTTGTCCCACACGGAAGGTGGCAGCCCTGAAACCTGTTGCTGGTCTTCACCGTCCCCCTGCAGCCAATTCACAGGCACAACAGGATTCACGACGCGGGCTTGCCCAGAGGAGGAACATCTCATGGCTCTCGTCCTCGGCAGAGCCTGATTCCTGAAAGACACATGTCCGGCTCATTTTGCCACACGGAAGGTGGCAGGCCGGAAAGATGTTGCTGGTCCTCACCGTCCCCCTGCAGCCTATTCACAGGCACAACAGGATTCAGGACCCGGGCATGCCCAGAGGAGGAACATCTCATGGCTCTCGTCCTCGGCAGAGCCTGATTCCGAAAATGCACACTTCCGGCTCCTTTTGCCACACGGAAGGTGGCAGCCCTGAAAGCTGTTGCTGGTCTTCACCGTCCCCCTGCAGCCTATTCACAGGCACAACAGGATCTGGGACCCGGGCTTGCCCAGAGGAGGAACATCTCATGGCTCTCGTCCTCGGCAGAGCCTGATTCCGGAAAGGCACACGTCCGGCTCCTTGTCCCACACGGAAGGTGACAGCCCTGAAACCTGTTGCTGGTGTTCACCGTCCCACTGCAACCTATTCACAGGCACAACAGGATCTGGGTCCCGGGTTTGGCCCAAGGAGGTACATCTCATGGCTCTCGTCCTCGGCAGAGCCTGATTCCGGAAAGGCACACGTCTGGCTTCTTGTCCCACACGGAAGGTGGCAGGCCGGAAAGCTGTTGCTGGTCTTCACCGTCCCCCTGCAGCCTATTCACAGGCACAACAGGATCTGGGACCCGGTCTTGCCCAGGGGAGGAACATCTCATGGCTCTCGTCCTCGGCAGAGCCTGATTCTGAAAAGGCACACGTCCGGCTCCTTGTCCCACACGGAAGGTGGCAGCCCTGAAAGCTGTTGCTGGTCTTTACTATCCTCCTGCAGCCTATTCACAGGCACAACAGGATTCACGACGCGGGCTTGCCCAGAGGAGGAACATCTCATGGCTCTCGTCCTCGGCAGATGCCTGATTCCGAAAAGGCACACGTCCGGCTCCTTGTCCCACACGGAAGGTGGCATCCCTGAAAGCTGTTGCTGGTCTTCACCGTCCCCCTGCAGCCTATTCACAGGCACAAGAGGATCTGGGACCCGGGCTTGCCCAGAGGAGGAACATCTCATGGCTCACGTCCTCGGCAGAGCCTGTTTCCGGAAAGGCACTCGTCCGGCTCCTTGTCCCACACGGAAGGTGGCAGCCCTGAAACTGTTGCTGGTCTTCACCGTCCCCCTGCAGCCTATTCACAGGCACAACAGGATCTGGGACCCGGGCTTGCCCAGAGGAGGAACATCACATGGCTCTCGTCCTCGGCAGAGCCTGATTCCGGAAAGGCACGTGTCCGGCTCCTTGTCCCACACGGAAGGTGGCAGCCCTAAAAGCTGTTGCTGGTCTTCACCGTCCCCCTGCAGCCTATTCACAGGCACAACAGGATTCACGACGCGGGCTTGCCCAGAGGAAGAACATCTCATGGCTCTCGTCCTCGGCAGAGCCTGATTGCGGAAAGGCACACGTCCGGCTCCTTGTCCCACACGGAAGGTGGCAGCCCTGAAAGCTGTTGCTGGTCTTCACCGTCCCCCTGCAGCCTATTCACAGGCACAACAGCATTCACGACGCGGGCTTGCCCAGAGGAGGAAAATCTCATGGCTCTCGTCCTCGGCAGAGTCTGATTCCGAAAAGGCACACTTGCAGCTCCTTGTCCCACACGGAAGGTGGCAGCCCTGAAAGCTGTTGCTGGTCTTCACCGTCCACCTGCAGCCTATTCACAGGCACAACAGGATCTGGGAACCGCGCTTGCCCAGAGGAGGAACATCACATGGCTCTCGTCCTCGGCAGAGCCTGATTCCGGAAAGGCACGTGTCCGGCTCCTTGTCCCACACGGAAGGTGGCAGCCCTGAAAGCTGTTGCTGGTCTTCACTGTCCCCCTGCAGCCTATTCACAGGCACAACAGGATTCAGGACCCGGGCAAGCCCAGAGGAGGAACATCTCATGGCTCTCTTCCTCGGCAGAGCCTGATTCCGAAACGGTACACGTCCGGCTCCTTGTCCCACACGGAAGGTGGCAGCCCTGAAAGCTGTTGCTGGTCTTTACTATCCTCCTGCAGCCTATTCACAGGCACAACAGGATTCACGACGCGGGCTTGCCCAGAGGAGGAACATCTCATGGCTCTCGTCCTCGGCAGAGCCTGATTCTGAAAAGGCACACGTCCGGCTCCTTGTCCCACACGGAAGGTGGCAGCCCTGAAAGCTGTTGCTGGTCTTCACCGTCCCCCTGCAGCCTATTCACAGGCACAACAGGATCTGGGACCCGGGCTTGCCCAGAGGAGGAACATCTCATGGCTCACGTCCTCGGCAGAGCCTGTTTCCGGAAAGGCACTCGTCCGGCTCCTTGTCCCACACGGAAGGTGGCAGCCCTGAAACTGTTGCTGGTCTTCACCGTCCCCCTGCAGCCTATTCACAGGCACAACAGGATTCACGACGCGGGCTTGACCAGAGGAGGAACATCACATGGCTCTCGTCCTCGGCAGAGCCTGATTCCGGAAAGGCACGTGCCCGGCTCCTTGTCCCACACGGAAGGTGGCAGCCCTGAAAGATGTTGCTGGTCTTCACCGTCCCGCGACAGCCTATTCACAGGCACAACAACATTCACGACGCGGGCTTGACCAGAGGAGAAAAATCTCATGGCTCTCGTCCTCGGCAGAGCCTGATTCCGAAAAGGCACACTTCCGGATCCTTGTCCCACACGGAAGGTGGCAGCCCTAAAAGCTGTTGCTGGTCTTCACCGTCCCCCTGCAGCCTATTCACAGGCACAACAGGATTCACGACGCGGGCTTGCCCAGAGGAAGAACATCTCATGGCTCTCGTCCTCGGCAGAGCCTGATTGCGGAAAGGCACACGTCCGGCTCCTTGTCCCACACGGAAGGTGGCAGCCCTGAAAGCTGTTGCTGGTCTTCACCGTCCCCCTGCAGCCTATTCACAGGCACAACAGCATTCACGACGCGGGCTTGCCCAGAGGAGGAAAATCTCATGGCTCTCGTCCTCGGCAGAGTCTGATTCCGAAAAGGCACACTTCCAGCTCCTTGTCCCACACGGAAGGTGGCAGCCCTGAAAGCTGTTGCTGGTCTTCACCGTCCCCCTGCAGCCTATTCACAGGCACATCAGGATCTGGGACCCGCGCTTGCCCAGAGGAGGAACATCACATGGCTCTCGTCCTCGGCAGAGCCTGATTCCGGAAAGGCACGTGTCCGGCTCCTTGTCCCACACGGAAGGTGGCAGCCCTGAAAGCTGTTGCTGGTCTTCACTCTCCCCCTGCAGCCTATTCACAGGCACAACAGGATTCAGGACCCGGGCAAGCCCAGAGGAGGAACATCTCATGGCTCTCTTCCTCGGCAGAGCCTGATTCCGAAACGGTACACGTCCGGCTCCTTGTCCCACACGGAAGGTGGCAGCCCTGAAAGCTGTTGCTGGTCTTTACTATCCTCCTGCAGCCTATTCACAGGCACAACAGGATTCACGACGCGGGCTTGCCCAGAGGAGGAACATCTCATGGCTCTCGTCCTCGTCAGAGCCTGATTCTGAAAAGGCACACGTCCGGCTCCTTGTCCCACACGGAAGGTGGCAGCCCTGAAAGCTGTTGCTGGTCTTCACCGTCCCCCTGCAGCCTATTCACAGGCACAACAGGATCTGGGACCCGGGCTTGCCCAGAGGAGGAACATCTCATGGCTCACGTCCTCGGCAGAGCCTGTTTCCGGAAAGGCACTCGTCCGGCTCCTTGTCCCACACGGAAGGTGGCAGCCCTGAAACTGTTGCTGGTCTTCAACGTCCCCCTGCAGCCTATTCACAGGCACAACAGGATCTGGGACCCGGGCTTGCCCAGAGGAGGAACATCACATGGCTCTCGTCCTCGGCAGAGCCTGATTCCGGAAAGGCACGTGCCCGGCTCCTTGTCCCACACGGAAGGTGGCAGCCCTGAAAGATGTTGCTGGTCTTCACCGTCCCGCGGCAGCCTATTCACAGGCACAACAACATTCACGACGCGGGCTTGACCAGAGGAGAAAAATCTCATGGCTCTCGTCCTCGGCAGAGCCTGATTCCGAAAAGGCACACTTCCGGATCCTTGTCCCACACGGAAGGTGGCAGCCCTAAAAGCTGTTGCTGGTCTTCACCGTCCCCCTGCAGCCTATTCACAGGCACAACAGGATTCACGACGCGGGCTTGCCCAGAGGAAGAACATCTCATGGCTCTCGTCCTCGGCAGAGCCTGATTGCGGAAAGGCAGACGTCCGGCTCCTTGTCCCACACGGAAGGTGGCAGCCCTGAAAGCTGTTGCTGGTCTTCACCGTCCCCCTGCAGCCTATTCACAGGCACAACAGCATTCACGACGCGGGCTTGCCCAGAGGAGGAAAATCTCATGGCTCTCGTCCTCGGCAGAGTCTGATTCCGAAAAGGCACACTTCCAGCTCCTTGTCCCACACGGAAGGTGGCAGCCCTGAAACCTGTTGCTGGTCTTCACCGTCCCCCTGCAGCCAATTCACAGGCACAACAGGATTCACGACGCGGGCTTGCCCAGAGGAGGAACATCTCATGGCTCTCGTCCTCGGCAGAGCCTGATTCCTGAAAGACACATGTCCGGCTCATTTTGCCACACGGAAGGTGGCAGGCCGGAAAGATGTTGCTGGTCCTCACCGTCCCCCTGCAGCCTATTCACAGGCACAACAGGATTCAGGACCCGGGCATGCCCAGAGGAGGAACATCTCATGGCTCTCGTCCTCGGCAGAGCCTGATTCCGAAAATGCACACTTCCGGCTCCTTTTGCCACACGGAAGGTGGCAGCCCTGAAAGCTGTTGCTGGTCTTCACCGTCCCCCTGCAGCCTATTCACAGGCACAACAGGATCTGGGACCCGGGCTTGCCCAGAGGAGGAACATCTCATGGCTCTCGTCCTCGGCAGAGCCTGATTCCGGAAAGGCACACGTCCGGCTCCTTGTCCCACACGGAAGGTGACAGCCCTGAAACCTGTTGCTGGTGTTCACCGTCCCACTGCAACCTATTCACAGGCACAACAGGATCTGGGTCCCGGGTTTGGCCCAAGGAGGTACATCTCATGGCTCTCGTCCTCGGCAGAGCCTGATTCCGGAAAGGCACACGTCTGGCTTCTTGTCCCACACGGAAGGTGGCAGGCCGGAAAGCTGTTGCTGGTCTTCACCGTCCCCCTGCAGCCTATTCACAGGCACAACAGGATCTGGGACCCGGTCTTGCCCAGGGGAGGAACATCTCATGGCTCTCGTCCTCGGCAGAGCCTGATTCTGAAAAGGCACACGTCCGGCTCCTTGTCCCACACGGAAGGTGGCAGCCCTGAAAGCTGTTGCTGGTCTTTACTATCCTCCTGCAGCCTATTCACAGGCACAACAGGATTCACGACGCGGGCTTGCCCAGAGGAGGAACATCTCATGGCTCTCGTCCTCGGCAGATGCCTGATTCCGAAAAGGCACACGTCCGGCTCCTTGTCCCACACGGAAGGTGGCATCCCTGAAAGCTGTTGCTGGTCTTCACCGTCCCCCTGCAGCCTATTCACAGGCACAACAGGATCTGGGACCCGGGCTTGCCCAGAGGAGGAACATCTCATGGCTCACGTCCTCGGCAGAGCCTGTTTCCGGAAAGGCACTCGTCCGGCTCCTTGTCCCACACGGAAGGTGGCAGCCCTGAAAGATGTTGCTGGTCTTCACCGTCCCCCGGCAGCCTATTCACAGGCACAACAACATTCACGACGCGGGCTTGCCCAGAGGAGAAAAATCTCATGGCTCTCGTCCTCGGCAGAGCCTGATTCCGAAAAGGCACACTTCCGGATCCTTGTCCCACACGGAAGGTGGCAGCCCTAAAAGCTGTTGCTGGTCTTCACCGTCCCCCTGCAGCCTATTCACAGGCACAACAGGATTCACGACGCGGGCTTGCCCAGAGGAGGAACATCTCATGGCTCTCGTCCTCGGCAGAGCCTGATTGCGGAAAGGCAGACGTCCGGCTCCTTGTCCCACACGGAAGGTGGCAGCCCTGAAAGCTGTTGCTGGTCTTCACCGTCCCCCTGCAGCCTATTCACAGGCACAACAGCATTCACGACGCGGGCTTGCCCAGAGGAGGAAAATCTCATGGCTCTCGTCCTCGGCAGAGTCTGATTCCGAAAAGGCACACTTCCAGCTCCTTGTCCCACACGGAAGGTGGCAGCCCAGAAAGCTGTTGCTGGTCTTCACCGTCCCCCTGCAGCCAATTCACAGGCACAACAGGATTCACGACGCGGGCTTGCCCAGAGGAGGAACATCTCATGGCTCTCGTCCTCGGCAGAGCCTGATTCCGAAAATGCACACTTCAGGCTCCTTTTGCCACACGGAAGGTGGCAGCCCTGAAAGCTGTTGCTGGTCTTCACCGTCCCCCTGCAGCCTATTCACAGGCACAACAGGATCTGGGACCCGGGCTTGCCCAGAGGAGAAAAATCTCATGGCTGTCTTCCTCGGCAGAGCCTGATTCCGGAAAGGCACACGTCCGGCTCCTTGTCCCACACGGAAGGTGGCAGCCCTGAAACCTGTTGCTGGTGTTCACCGTCCCACTGCAACCTATTCACAGGCACAACAGGATCTGGGTCCCGGGTTTGGCCCAAGGAGGAACATCTCATGGCTCTCGTCCTCGGCAGAGCCTGATTCCGGAAAGGCACGTGTCCGGCTCCTTGTCCCACACGGAAGATGGCAGGCCGGAAAGCTGTTGCTGGTCTTCACCTTCCCCCTGCAGCCTATTCACAGGCACAACAGGATCTGGGACCCTGTCTTGCCCAGGGGAGGAACATCTCATGGCTCTCGTCCTCGGCAGAGCCTGATTCTGAAAAGGCACACGTCCGGCTCCTTGTCCCACACGGAAGGTGGCAGCCCTGAAAGCTGTTGCTGGTCTTTACTATCCTCCTGCAGCCTATTCACAGGCACAACAGGATTCACGACGCGGGCTTGCCCAGAGGAGGAACATCTCATGGCTCTCGTCCTCGGCAGAGCCTGATTCCGAAAAGGCACACTTCCGGCTCCTTGTCCCACACGGAAGGTGGCAGCCCTGAAAGCTGTTGCTGGTCTTCACCGTCCCCCTGCAGCCTATTCACAGGCACAACAGGATCTGGGACCCGGGCTTGCCCAGAGGAGGAACATCTCATGGTTCTCGTCCTCGGCAGAGCCTGTTTCCGGAAAGGCACTCGTCCGGCTCCTTGTCCCACACGGAAGGTGGCAGCCCTGAAACTGTTGCTGGTCTTCACCGTCCCCCTGCAGCCTATTCACAGGCACAACAGGATCTGGGACCCGGGCTTGCCCAGAGGAGGAACATCACATGGCTCTCGTCCTCGGCAGAGCCTGATTCCGGAAAGGCACGTGTCCGGCTCCTTGTCCCACACGGAAGGTGGCAGCCCTGAAAGATGTTGCTGGTCTTCACCGTCCCCCGGCAGCCTATTCACAGGCACAACAACATTCACGACGCGGGCTTGCCCAGAGGAGAAAAATCTCATGGCTCTCGTCCTCGGCAGAGCCTGATTCCGGAAAGGCACACTTCCGGATCCTTGTCCCACACGGAAGGTGGCAGCCCTAAAAGCTGTTGCTGGTCTTCACCGTCCCCCTGCAGCCTATTCACAGGCACAACAGGATCTGGGACCCGGGCTTGCCCAGAGGAGGAACATCTCATGGCTCTCGTCCTCGGCAGAGCCTGATTGCGGAAAGGCACACGTCCGGCTCCTTGTCCCACACGGAAGGTGGCAGCCCTGAAAGCTGTTGCTGGTCTTCACCGTCCCCCTGCAGCCTATTCACAGGCACAACAGGATTCAGGACCCGGGCAAGCCCAGAGGAGGAACATCTCATGGCTCTCTTCCTCGGCAGAGCCTGATTCCGAAACGGTACACGTCCGGCTCCTTGTCCCACACGGAAGGTGGCAGCCCTGAAAGCTGTTGCTGGTCTTCACCGTCCCCCTGCAGCCTATTCACAGGCACAACAGGATTCACTACATGGGCTTGCCCAGTGGAGGAACATCTCATGGCTATCGTCCTCGGCAGAGCCTGATTCCGAAAAGGCACACGTCCGGCTCCTTGTCCCACACGGAAGGTGGCAGCCCTGAAACTGTTGCTGGTCTTCACCGTCCCCCTGCAGCCTATTCACAGGCACAACAGGATCTGGGACCCGGGCTTGCCCAGAGGAGGAACATCACATGGCTCTCGTCCTCGGCAGAGCCTGATTCCGGAAAGGCACGTGTCCGGCTCCTTGTCCCACACGGAAGGTGGCAGCCCTGAAAGATGTTGCTGGTCTTCACCGTCCCCCGGCAGCCTATTCACAGGCACAACAACATTCACGACGCGGGCTTGCCCAGAGGAGAAAAATCTCATGGCTCTCGTCCTCGGCAGAGCCTGATTCCGAAAAGGCACACTTCCGGATCCTTGTCCCACACGGAAGGTGGCAGCCCTAAAAGCTGTTGCTGGTCTTCACCGTCCCCCTGCAGCCTATTCACAGGCACAACAGGATTCACGACGCGGGCTTGCCCAGAGGAGGAACATCTCATGGCTCTCGTCCTCGGCAGAGCCTGATTGCGGAAAGGCAGACGTCCGGCTCCTTGTCCCACACGGAAGGTGGCAGCCCTGAAAGCTGTTGCTGGTCTTCACCGTCCCCCTGCAGCCTATTCACAGGCACAACAGCATTCACGACGCGGGCTTGCCCAGAGGAGGAAAATCTCATGGCTCTCGTCCTCGGCAGAGTCTGATTCCGAAAAGGCACACTTCCAGCTCCTTGTCCCACACGGAAGGTGGCAGCCCAGAAAGCTGTTGCTGGTCTTCACCGTCCCCCTGCAGCCAATTCACAGGCACAACAGGATTCACGACGCGGGCTTGCCCAGAGGAGGAACATCTCATGGCTCTCGTCCTCGGCAGAGCCTGATTCCGAAAATGCACAAATTCAGGCTCCTTTTGCCACACGGAAGGTGGCAGCCCTGAAAGCTGTTGCTGGTCTTCACCGTCCCCCTGCAGCCTATTCACAGGCACAACAGGATCTGGGACCCGGGCTTGCCCAGAGGAGAGAAATCTCATGAATCTCTTCCTCGGCAGAGCCTGATTCCGGAAAGGCACACGTCCGGCTCCTTGTCCCACACGGAAGGTGGCAGCCCTGAAACCTGTTGCTGGTGTTCACCGTCCCACTGCAACCTATTCACAGGCACAACAGGATCTGGGTCCCGGGTTTGGCCCAAGGAGGAACATCTCATGGCTCTCGTCCTCGGCAGAGCCTGATTCCGGAAAGGCACGTGTCCGGCTCCTTGTCCCACACGGAAGATGGCAGGCCGGAAAGCTGTTGCTGGTCTTCACCGTCCCCCTGCAGCCTATTCACAGGCACAACAGGATCTGGGACCCTGTCTTGCCCAGGGGAGGAACATCTCATGGCTCTCGTCCTCGGCAGAGCCTGATTCTGAAAAGGCACACGTCCGGCTCCTTGTCCCACACGGAAGGTGGCAGCCCTGAAAGCTGTTGCTGGTCTTTACTATCCTCCTGCAGCCTATTCACAGGCACAACAGGATTCACGACGCGGGCTTGCCCAGAGGAGGAACATCTCATGGCTCTCGTCCTCGGCAGAGCCTGATTCCGAAAAGGCACAAATTCAGGCTCCTTGTCCCACACGGAAGGTGGCAGCCCTGAAAGCTGTTGCTGGTCTTCACCGTCCCCCTGCAGCCTATTCACAGGCACAACAGGATCTGGGACCCGGGCTTGCCCAGAGGAGGAACATCTCATGGTTCTCGTCCTCGGCAGAGCCTGTTTCCGGAAAGGCACTCGTCCGGCTCCTTGTCCCACACGGAAGGTGGCAGCCCTGAAACTGTTGCTGGTCTTCACCGTCCCCCTGCAGCCTATTCACAGGCACAACAGGATCTGGGACCCGGGCTTGCCCAGAGGAGGAACATCACATGGCTCTCGTCCTCGGCAGAGCCTGATTCCGGAAAGGCACGTGTCCGGCTCCTTGTCCCACACGGAAGGTGGCAGCCCTGAAAGATGTTGCTGGTCTTCACCGTCCCCCGGCAGCCTATTCACAGGCACAACAACATTCACGACGCGGGCTTGCCCAGAGGAGAAAAATCTCATGGCTCTCGTCCTCGGCAGAGCCTGATTCCGGAAAGGCACACTTCCGGATTCTTGTCCCACACGGAAGGTGGCAGCCCTAAAAGCTGTTGCTGGTCTTCACCGTCCCCCTGCAGCCTATTCACAGGCACAACAGGATCTGGGACCCGGGCTTGCCCAGAGGAGGAACATCTCATGGCTCTCGTCCTCGGCAGAGCCTGATTGCGGAAAGGCACAAGTCCGGCTCCTTGTCCCACACGGAAGGTGGCAGCCCTGAAAGCTGTTGCTGGTCTTCACCGTCCCCCTGCAGCGTATTCACAGGCACAACAGGATTCAGGACCCGGGCAAGCCCAGAGGAGGAACATCTCATGGCTCTCTTCCTCGGCAGAGCCTGATTCCGAAACGGTACACGTCCGGCTCCTTGTCCCACACGGAAGGTGGCAGCCCTGAAAGCTGTTGCTGGTCTTCACCGTCCCCCTGCAGCCTATTCACAGGCACAACAGGATTCACGACATGGGCTTGCCCAGTGGAGGAACATCTCATGGCTATCGTCCTCGGCAGAGCCTGATTCCGAAAAGGCACACGTCCGGCTCCTTGTCCCACATGGAAGGTGGCAGCCCTGAAAGCTGTTGCTGGTCTTCACCGTCCCCCTGCAGCCTATTCATAGGCACAACAGGATTCACGACGCGGGCTTGCCCAGAGGAGGAATATCTCATGGCTCTCGTCCTCAGCAGAGCCTCATTCCGAAAAGGCACTCGTCCGGCTCCTTGTCCCACACGGAAGGTGGCAGCCCTGAAAGCTGTTGCTGGTCTTCACCGTCCCCCTGCAGCCTATTCACAGGTACAACAGGATCTGGGACCCGGGCTTGCCCCGAGGACGAAGATCTCATGGCTCTCCTCCTCGGCAGAGCCTGATTCCGGAAAGGCACATGTCCGTCTCCTTCTCCCACACGGAAGTTGGCAGCCCTGAAAGCTGTTGCTGGTCTTCACCATCCCCCTGCAGCCTATTCACAGGCACAACAGCATTCACGACGCGGGCATGCCCAGAGGAGGAACATCTCATGGCTCTCCTCCTCGGCAGAGCCTGATTCCGGAAAGACACACGTCCGGCTCCTTGTCCCACACGGAAGGTGGCAGCCCTGAAAGCTGTTGCTGGTCTTCACCGTCCCCCTGCAGCCTATTCACAGGCACAACAGCATTCACGACGCGGGCTTACCCAGAGGAGGAACATCTCATGGCTCTCCTCCTCGGCAGAGCCTGATTCCGGAAAGGCACACGTCTGGCTCCTTGTCCCACACGGAAGGTGGCAGCCCTGAAAGCTGTTGCTGGTCTTCACCGTCCCCCTGCAGCCAATTCACAGGCACAACAGGATTCACGACGCGGGCTTGCCCAGAGGAGGATCATCTCATGGCTCTCGTCCTCGGCCGAGCCTGATTCCGGAAAGACACATGTCCGGCTCATTTTGCCACACGGAAGGTGGCAGCCCTGAAAGCTGTTGCTGGTCTTCACCGTCCCCCTGCAGCCTATTCACAGGCACAACAGGATCTGGGACCCGGGCTTGCCCAGAGGAGGAACATCTCATGGCTCACGTCCTCGGCAGAGCCTGTTTCCGGAAAGGCACTCGTCCGGCTCCTTGTCCCACACGGCAGGTGGCAGCCCTGAAACTGTTGCTGGTCTTCACCGTCCCCCTGCAGCCTATTCACAGGCACAACAGGATTCAGGACCCGGGCAAGCCCAGAGGAGGAACATCTCATGGCTCTCTTCCTCGGCAGAGTCTGATTCCGAAACGGTACACGTCCGGCTCCTTGTCCCACACGGAAGGTGGCAGCCCTGAAAGCTGTTGCTGGTCTTTACTATCCTCCTGCAGCCTATTCACAGGCACAACAGGATTCACGACGCGGGCTTGCCCAGAGGAGGAACATCTCATGGCTCTCGTCCTCGGCAGAGCCTGATTCCGAAAAGGCACACGTCCGGCTCCTTGTCCCACACGGAAGGAGGCAGCCCTGAAAGCTGTTGCTGGTCTTCACCGTCCCCCTGCAGCCTATTCACAGGCACAACAGGATCTGGGACCCGGGCTTGCCCAGAGGAGGAACATCTCATGGCTCACGTCCTCGGCAGAGCCTGTTTCCGGAAAGGCACTCGTCCGGCTCCTTGTCCCACACGGATGGTGGCAGCCCTGAAACTGTTGCTGGTCTTCACCGTCCCCCTGCAGCCTATTCACAGGCACAACAGGATCTGGTACACGGGCTTGCCCAGAGGAGGAACATCTCATGGCTCTCGTCCTCGGCAGAGCCTGATTCCGAAAAGGCACACGTCCGGCTCCTTGTCCCACACGGAAGGTGGCAGCCCTGAAAGATGTTGCTGGTCTTCACCGTCCCCCGGCAGCCTATTCACAGGCACAACAACATTCACGACGCGGGCTTGCCCAGAGGAGAAAAATCTCATGGCTCTTGTCCTCGGCAGAGCCTGATTCCGAAAAGGCACACTTCCGGATCCTTGTCCCACACGAAAGGTGGCAGCCCTAAAAGCTGTTGCTGGTCTTCACAGTCCCCCTGCAGCCTATTCACAGGCACAACAGGATTCACGACGCGGGCTTGCCCAGAGGAGGAACATCTCATGGCTCTCGTCCTCGGCAGAGCCTGATTGCGGAAAGGCACACGTTCGGCTCCTTGTCCCACACGGAAGGTGGCAGCCCTGAAAGCTGTTGCTGGTCTTCACCGTCCCCCTGCAGCCTATTCACAGGCACAACAGCATTCACGACGCGGGCTTGCCCAGAGGAGGAAAATCTCATGGCTCTCGTCCTCGGCAGAGTCTGATTCCGAAAAGGCACACTTCCAGCTCCTTGTCCCACACGGAAGGTGGCAGCCCTGAAAGCTGTTGCTGGTCTTCACCGTCCCCCTGCAGCCAATTCACAGGCACAACAGGATTCACGACGCGGGCTTGCCCAGACGAGGAACATCTCATGGCTCTCGTCCTCGGCAGAGCCTGATTCTGGAAAGACACATGTCCGGCTCATTTTGCCACACGGAAGGTGGCAGGCCGGAAAGCTGTTGCTGGTCTTCACCGTCCCCCTGCAGCCTATTCACAGGCACAACAGGATCTGGGACCCGGGCTTGCCCAGAGGAGGAACATCTCTTGGCTCTCGGCATCGGCAGATGCCTGATTCCGAAAAGGCACACGTCCGGCTCCTTGTCCCACACGGAAGGTTGCAGCCCTGAAAGCTGTTGCTGGTCTTCACCGTCCCCCTGCAGCGTATTCACAGGCACAACAGGATTCACGACACGGGCTTGCCCAGAGGAGGAACATCTTATGGCTCTCGTCCTCGGCAGAGCCTGATTCCGGAAAGGCACACGTCCGGCTCCTTGTCCCACACGGAAGGTGGCAGCCCTGAAGGCTGTTGCTGGTGTTCACCGTCCCCCTGCAACCTATTCACAGGCACAACAGGATCTGGGTCCCGGGTTTGCCCCGAGGAGGAACATCTCATGGCTCTCGTCCTCGGCAGAGCCTGCTTCGGAAAGGCACACGTCTGGCTTCTTGTCCCACACGGAACGTGGCAGGCCGGAAAGATGTTGCTGGTCCTCACCGTCCCCCTGCAGCCTATTCACAGGCACAACAGGATCTGGGACCCGGTCTTGCCCAGGGGAGGAACATCTCATGGCTCTCGTCCTCGGCAGAGCCTGATTCTGAAAAGGCACACGTCCGGCTCCTTGTCCCACACGGAAGGTGGCAGCCCTGAAAGCTGTTGCTGGTCTTCACCGTCCCCCTGCAGCCTATTCACAGGCACAACAGGATTCACGACGCGGGCTTGCCCAGAGGAGGAACATCTCATGGCTCTCGTCCTCGGCAGAGCCTGATTCCGAAAAGGCGCACTTCCGGCTCCTTGTCCCACACGGAAGTTGGCAGCCCTGAAAGCTGTTGCTGGTCTTCACCATTCCCCTGCAGCCTATTCACAGGCACAACAGCATTCACGACGCGGGCATGCCCAGAGGAGGAACATCTCATGGCTCTCCTCCTCGGCAGTGCCTGATTCCGGAAAGACACACGTCCGGCTCCTTGTCCCACACGGAAGGTGGCAGCCCTGAAAGCTGTTGCTGGTCTTCACTGTCCCCCTGCAGCCTATTCACAGGCACAACAGGATTCAGGACCCGGGCAAGCCCAGAGGAGGAACATCTCATGAATCTCTTCCTCGGCAGAGCCTGATTCCGAAACGGTACACGTCCGGCTCCTTGTCCCACACGGAAGGTGGCAGCCCTGAAAGCTGTTGCTGGTCTTTACTATCCTCCTGCAGCCTATTCACAGGCACAACAGGATTCACGACGTGGGCTTGGCCAGAGGAGGAACATCTCATGGCTCTCGTCCTCGGCAGAGCCTGTTTCCGAAAAGGCACACGTCCGGCTCCTTGTCCCACACGGAAGGTGGCAGCCCTGAAAGCTGTTGCTGGTCTTCACCGTCCCCCTGCAGCCTATTCACAGGCACAACAGGATCTGGGACCCGGGCTTGCCCAGAGGAGGAACATCACATGGCTCTCGTCCTCGGCAGAGCCTGATTCCGGAAAGGCACGTGTCCGGCTCCTTGTCCCACACGGAAGGTGGCAGCCCTGAAAGCTGTTGCTGGTCTTCACTGTCCCCCTGCAGCCTATTCACAGGCACAACAGGATTCAGGACCCGGGCAAGTCCAGAGGAGGAACATCTCATGGCTCTCTTCCTCGGCAGAGCCTGATTCCGAAACGTTACACGTCCGGCTCCTTGTCCCACACGGAAGGTGGCAGCCCTGAAAGCTGTTGCTGGTCTTTACTATCCTCCTGCAGCCTATTCACAGGGACAACAGGATTCACGACGCGGGCTTGCCCAGAGGAGGAACATCTCATGGCTCTCGTCCTCGGCAGAGCCTGATTCTGAAAAGGCACACGTCCGGATCCTTGTCCCACACGGAAGGTGGCAGCCCTGAAAGCTGTTGCTGGTCTTTACCGTCCCCCTGAAGCCTATTCACAGGCACAACAGGATCTGGGACCCGGGCTTGCCCAGAGGAGGAAAATCTCATGGCTCACGTCCTCGGCAGAGCCTGTTTCCGGAAAGGCACTCGTCCGGCTCCTTGTCCCACACGGAAGGTGGCAGCCCTGAAACTGTTGCTGGTCTTCACCGTCCCCCTGCAGCCTATTCACAGGCACAACAGGATCTGGGACCCGGGCTTGCCCAGAGGAGGAACATCACATGGCTCTCGTCCTCGGCAGAGCCAGATTCCGGAAAGTCACGTATCCGGCTCCTTGTCCCACACGGAAGGTGGCAGCCCTGAAAGATGTTGCTGGTCTTCACCGTCCCCCGGCAGCCTATTCACAGGCACAACAACATTCACGACGCGGGCTTGCCCAGAGGAGAAAAATCTCATGGCTCTCGTCCTCGGCAGAGCCTGATTGCGAAAAGGCACACTTCCGGATCCTTGTCCCACACGGAAGGTGGCAGCCCTAAAAGCTGTTGCTGGTCTTCACCGTCCCCCTGCAGCCTATTCACAGGCACAACAGGATTCACGACGCGGGCTTGCCCAGAGGAGGAACATCTCATGGCTCTCGTCCTCGGCAGAGCCTGATTCCGGAAAGACACATGTCCGGCTCATTTTGCCACACGGAAGGTGGCAGGCCGGAAAGATGTTGCTGGTCTTCACCGTCCCCCTGCAGCCTATTCACAGGCACAACAGGATCTGGGACCCGGGCTTGCCCAGAGGAGGAACATCTCATGGCTCTCGTCATCGGCAGATGCCTGATTCCGAAAAGGAACACGTCCGGCTCCTTGTCCCACACGGAAGGTGGCAGCCCTGAAAGCTGTTGCTGGTCTTCACCGTCCCCCTGCAGCCTATTCACAGGCACAACAGGATCTGGGACCCGGGCTTGCCCAGTGGAGGAACATCTCATGGCTCTCGTCCTCGGCAGAGCCTGATTCCGGAAAGGCACACGTCCGGCTCCTTGTCCCACACGGAAGGTGGCAGCCCTGAAAGCTGTTGCTGGTCTTCACCGTCCCACTGCAACCTATTCACAGGCACAACAGGATTCAGGACCCGGGCATGCCCAGAGGAGGAACATCTCATGGCTCTCGTCCTCGGCACAGGCTGTTTCCGAAAACGCACACGTCCGGATCCTTGTCCCACACGGAAGGTGGCAGCCCTGAAAGCTTTTGCTTGTCTTCACCGTCCCCCTGCAGCCTATTCACAGGCACAACAGGATTCACGACGCGGGCTTGCCCAGAGGAGGAAGATCTCATGGCTCTCGTCCTCGGCAGAGCCTGATTTCGGAAAGGCACGTGTCCGGCTCCTTGTCCCACACGGAAGGTGGCAGTCCTGAAAGCTGTTGCTGGTCTTCACCGTCCCCCTGCAGCCAATTCACAGGCACAACAGCATTCATGACATGGGCTTGCCCAGTGGAGGAACATCTCATGGCTCTCCTCCTCGGCAGAGCCTGATTCCGAAAAGGCACACGTCCGGCTCCTTGTCCCACACGGAAGGTGGCAGCCCTGAAAGCTGTTGCTGGTCTTCACCGTCCCCCTGCAGGCTATTCACAGGCACAACAGGATTCACGATGCGGGCTTGCCCAGAGGAGGAAGATCTCATGGCTCTCGTCCTCGGCAGAGCCTGATTCCGGAAAGGCACACGTCCGGCTCCTTGTCCCACACGGAAGGTGGCAGCCCTGAAAGCTGTTGCTGGTCTTCACCGTCCCCCTGCAGCCTATTCACAGGCACAACAGGATCTGGGACCCGGGCTTGCCCCGAGGAGGAAGATCTCATGGCTCTCGTCCTCGGCAGAGCCTGATTCCGAAAGGCACACGTCCGGCTCCTTGTCCCACACGGAAGGTGGCAGCCCTGAAAGCTGTTGCTGGTCTTCACCGTCCCCCTGCAGCCTATTCACAGGCACAACAGGATCTGGGACCCGGGCTTGCCCCGAGGAGGAAGATCTCATGGCTCTCGTCCTCGGCAGAGCCTGATTCCGAAAGGCACATGTCCGGCTCCTGGTCCCACACGGAACGTGGCAGCCCTGAAAGCTGTTGCTGGTCTTCACCGTCCCCCTGCAGCCTATTCACAGGTACAACAGGATCTGGGACGCGGGCTTGCCCCGAGGAGGAAGATCTCATGGTTCTCGTCCTCGGCAGAGCCTGATTCCGGAAAGGCACATGTCCGGCTCCTTGTCCCACACGGAAGGTGGCAGGCCGGAAAGATGTTGCTGGTCCTCACCGTCCCCATGCAGCCTATTCACAGGCACAACAGGATCTGGGACCCGGGCTTTCCCAGAGGAGGAACATCTCATGTCTATCGTCCTCGGCAGAGCCTGATTCCGAAAAGGCACATGTCCGGCTCCTTGTCCCACACGGAAGGTGGCAGCCCTGAAAGCTGTTGCTGGTCTTCACCGTCCCCCTGCAGCCAATTCACAGGCACAACAGGATTCACGACATGGGCTTGCCCAGTGGAGGTACATCTCATGGCTCTCCTCCTCGGCAGAGCCTGATTCCGGAAAGGCACACGTCCGGCTCATTGTCGCACACGGAAGGTGGCAGCCCTGAAAGCTGTTGCTGGTCTTCACCGTCCCCCTGCAGCCTATTCACAGGCACAACAGGATTCACGACGCGGGCTTGCCCAGAGGAGAAAAATCTCATGGCTCTCGTCCTCGGCAGAGCCTGATTCCGAAAAGGCACACTTCCGGATCCTTGTCCCACACGGAAGGTGGCAGCCCTAAAAGCTGTTGCTGGTCTTCACCGTCCCCCTGCAGCCTATTCACAGGTACAACAGGATCTGGGACCCGGGCTTGCCCCGAGGAGGAAGATCTCATGGCTCTCGTCCTCGGCAGAGCCTGATTCCGGAAAGGCACATGTCCGTCTCCTTGTCCCAAACGGAAGGTGGCAGGCCGGAAAGATGTTGCTGGTCTTCACCGTCCCCCTGCAGGCTATTCACAGGCACAACAGGATTCACGATGCGGGCTTGCCCAGAGGAGGAACATCTCATGGCTCTCCTCCTCGGCAGAGCCTGATTCCGGAAAGGCACACGTCCGGCTCCTTGTCCCACACGGAAGGTGGCAGCCCTGAAAGCTGTTGCTGGTCTTCACCGTCCCCCTGCAGCCTATTCACAGGCACAACAGGATTCACGACGCGGGCTTGCCCAGAGAGGAACATCTCATGGCTCTCCTCCTCGGCAGAGCCTGATTCCGAAAAGGCACACGTCCGGCTCCTTGTCCCACACGGAAGGTGGCAGCCCTGAAAGATGTTGCTGGTCTTCACCATCCCCCTGCAGCCTATTCACAGGCAAAACAGGATCTGGGACCCGGGCTTGCCCCGAGGAGGAACATCTCATGGCTCTCCTCCTCGGCAGAGCCTGATTCCGAAAAGGGACACGTCCGGCTCCTTGTCCCACACGGAAGGTGGCAGCCCTGAAAGCTGTTGCTGGTCTTCACCGTCCCCCTGCAGCCTATTCACAGGCACAACAGGATTCAGGACACGGGCATGCCCAGAGGAGGAACGTATCATGGCTCTCGTCCTCGGCAGAGCCTGTTTCTGAAAAGGCACATGCCCGGCTCCTGGTCCCACACGGAACGTGGCAGCCCTGAAAGCTGTTGCTGGTCTTCACCGTCCCCCTGCAGCCTATTCACAGGTACAACAGGATCTGGGACGCGGGCTTGCCCCGAGGAGGAAGATCTCATGGTTCTCGTCCTCGGCAGAGCCTGATTCCGGAAAGGCACATGTCCAGCTCCTTGTCCCACACGAAAGGTGGCAGGCCGGAAAGATGTTGCTGGTCCTCACCGTCCCCCTGCAGCCTATTCACAGGCACAACAGGATCTGGGACCCGGGCTTGCCCAGAGGAGGAACATCTCATGGCTATCGTCCTCGGCAGAGCCTGATTCCGAAAAGGCACACGTCCGGCTCTTTGTCCCACACGGAAGGTGGCAGCCCTGAAAGCTGTTGCTGCTCTTCACCATCCCCCTGCAGCCTATTCACAGGCACAACAGGATCTGGGACCCGGGCTTGCCCCGAGGAGGAACATCTCATGGCTCTCGTCCTCAGCAGAGCCTCATTCCGAAAAGGCACTCGTCCGGCTCCTTGACCCACACGGAAGGTGGCAGCCCTGAAAGCTGTTGCTGGTCTTCACCGTCCCCCTGCAGCCTATTCACACGTACAACAGGATCTGGGACCCAGGCTTGCCCCGAGGAGGAAGATCTCATGGCTCTCGTCCTCGGCAGAGCCTGATTCCGGAAAGGCACATGTCCGTCTCCTTGTCCCAAACGGAAGGTGGCAGGCCGGAAAGATGTTGCTGGTCTTCACCGTCCCGCGGCAGCCTATTCACAGGCACAACAGGATTCACGATGCGGGCTTGCCCAGAGGAGGAAGATCTCATGGCTCTCGTCCGCGGCAGAGCCTGATTCCGGAAAGGCACACGTCCGGCTCCTTGTCCCACACGGAAGGTGGCAGCCCTGAAAGCTGTTGCTGGTCTTCACCGTCCCCCTGCAGCCTATTCACAGGCACAACAGGATCTGGGACCCGGGCTTGCCCAGAGGAGGAACATCTCATGGCTCTCGTCCTCGGCAGAGCCTGATTCCGGAAAGGCACACGTCCGGCTCCTTGTCCCACACGGAAGGAGGCAGCCCTGAAAGCTGTTGCTGGTCTTCACCGTCCCCCTGCAGCCAATTCACAGGCACAACAGGATCTGGGACCCGGGCTTGCCCAGAGGAGGAACATCACATGGCTCTCGTCCTCGGCAGAGCCTGATTCCGGAAAGGCACATGTCCGGCTCCTTGTCCCACACGGAAGGTGGCAGGCCGGAAAGATGTTGCTGGTCCTCACCGTCCCCTTCAGCCTATTCACAGGCACAACAGGATTCACGACGCGGGCTTGCCCATAGGAGGAAAATCTCATGGCTCTCGTCCTCGGCAGAGTCTGATTCCGAAAAGGCAAACTTCCGGCTCCTTGTCCCATACGGAAGGTGGCAGCCCTGAAAGCTGTTGCTGGTCTTCACCGTCCCCCTGCAGCCTATTCACATGTACAACAGGATCTGGGACCCAGGCTTGCCCCGAGGAGGAAGATCTCATGGCTCTCGTCCTCGGCAGAGCCTGATTCCGGAAAGGCACATGTCCGTCTCCTTGTCCCAAACGGAAGGTGGCAGGCCGGAAAGATGTTGCTGGTCTTCACCGTCCCCCTGCAGGCTATTCACAGGCACAACAGGATTCACGATGCGGGCTTGCCCAGAGGAGGAAGATCTCATGGCTCTCGTCCGCGGCAGAGCCTGATTCCGGAAAGGCACACGTCCGGCTCCTTGTCCCACACGGAAGGTGGCAGCCCTGAAAGCTGTTGCTGGTCTTCACCGTCCCCCTGCAGCCTATTCACAGGCACAACAGGATCTGGGACCCGGGCTTGCCCAGAGGAGGAACATCTCATGTCTCTCGTCCTCGGCAGAGCCTGATTCCGGAAAGGCACACGTCCGGCTCCTTGTCCCACACGGAAGGTGGCAGGCCGGAAAGCTGTTGCTGGTCTTCACCGTCCCCCTGCAGCCTATTCACAGGTACAACAGGATCTGGGAACCGGACTTGCCCAGAGGAGGAACATCTCATGGCTCTCGTCCTCGGCAGAGCCTGATTCCGAAAAGGCACACGTCCGGCTCCTTGTCCCACACGGAAGGAGGCAGCCCTGAAAGTTGTTGCTGGTCTTCACCGTCCCCCTGCAGCCAATTCACAGGCACAACAGGATCTGGGACCCGGGCTTGCCCAGATGTGGAACATCACATGGCTCTCGTCCTCGGCAGAGCCTGATTCCGGAAAGGCACATGTCCGGCTCCTTGTCCCACACGGAAGGTGGCAGGCCGGAAAGATGTTGCTGGTCTTCACCGTCCCCCTGCAGCCTATTCACAGGTACAACAGGATCTGGGACCCGGGCTTGCCCAGAGGAGGAACATCTCATGGCTCTCGTCCTTGGCAGAACCTGATTCCGAAAAGGCACACGTCCGGCTCCTTGTCCCACACGGAAGGTGGCAGCCCTGAAAGCTGTTGCTGGTCTTCACCGTCCCCCTGCAGCCAATTCACAGGCACAACAGGATTCACGACGCGGGCTTGCCCAGAGGAGGAAGATCTCATGGCTCTCGTCCTCAGCAGAGCCTCATTCCGAAAAGGCACTCGTCCGGCTCCTTGACCCACACGGAAGGTGGCAGCCCTAAAAGCTGTTGCTGGTCTTCACCGTCCCCCTGCAGCTTATTCACACGTACAACAGGATCTGGGACCCAGGCTTGCCCCGAGGAGGAAGATCTCATGGCTCTCGTCCTCGGCAGAGCCTGATTCCGGAAAGGCACATGTCCGGCTCCTTGTCCCACACGGAAGGTGGCAGGCCGGAAAGATGTTGCTGGTCTTCACCGTCCCCCTGCAGGCTATTCACAGGCACAACAGGATTCACGATGCGGGCTTGCCCAGAGGAGGAAGATCTCATGGCTCTCGTCCGCGGCAGAGCCTGATTCCGGAAAGGCACACGTCCGGCTCCTTGTCCCACACGGAAGGTGGCAGCCCTGAAAGCTGTTGCTGGTCTTCACCGTCCCCCTGCAGCCTATTCACAGGCACAACAGTATTCAGGACCCGGGCATGCCAAGAGGAGGAACATCTCATGGCTCTCGTCCTCGGCATGGCCTGTTTCTGAAAAGGCACATGTCCGGCTCCTTGTCCCACACGGATGGTGGCAGCCCTGAAAGCTGTTGCTGGTCTTCACCGTCCCCCTGCAGCCTATTCACAGGCACAACAGGATTCAGAACCCGGGCATGCCCAGAGGAGGAACATCTCATGGCTCTCCTCCTCGGCAGAGCCTGATTCCGGAAAGGCACTCGTCCGGCTCTTTGTCCCACACGGAAGGTGGCAGCCCTGAAAGCTGTTGCTGGTCTTCACCGTCCCCCTGCAGCCTATTCACAGGTACAACAGGATCTGGGACCCGGGCTTGCCCCGAGGAGGAAGATCTCATGGCTCTCGTCCTCGGCAGAGCCTGATTCCTGAAAGGCACACGTCCGGCTCCTTGTCCCACACGGAAGGTGGCAGGCCGGAAAGCTGTTGCTGGTCTTCACCGTCCCCCTGCAGCCTATTCACAGGCACAACAGGATCTGGGACCCGGGCTTGCCCAGAGGAGGAACATCTCATGGCTCTCGTCCTCAGCAGAGCCTGTTTCCGAAAAGGCACACGTCCGGCTCCTCGTCCCACACGGAACGTGGCAGCCCTGAAAGCTGTTGCTGGTCTTCACCGTCCCCCTGCAGCCTATTCACAGGCACAACAGCATTCACGATGCGGGCTTGCCCAGAGGAGGAAAATCTCATGGCTCTCGTCCTCGGCAGATTCTGATTCAGAAAAGGCACACTTCCGGCTCCTTGTCCCACACGGAAGGTGGCAGCCCTGAAAGCTGTTGCTGGTCTTCACCATCCCCCTGCAGCCAATTCACAGGCACAACTGGATTCACGACGCGGGCTTGCCCAGAGGAGGAACATCTCATGGCTCTCCTCCTCGGCAGAGCCTGATTCCGGAAAGGCACACGTCCGGCTCCGTGTACCACACGGAAGGTGGCAGCCCTGAAAGCTGTTGCTGGTCTTCACCGTCCCCCTGCATTCTATTCACAGGCACAACAGGATTCAGGACCCGGGCATGCCCAGAGGAGGAAGATCTCATGGCTCTCGTCCTCGGCAGAGCCTGATTCCGGAAATGCACACGTCCGGCTCCTTGTCCCACACGGAAGGTGGCAGCCCTGAAAGCTGTTGCTGGTCTTCACCGTCCCCCTGCAGCCTATTCACAGGTACAACAGGATATGGGACCCGGGCTTGCCCCAAGGAGGAAGATCTCATGGCTCTCCTCCTCGGCAGAGCCTGATTCTGGAAAGGCACACGTCCGGCTCCGTGTCCCACACGGAAGGTGGCAGGCCGGAAAGATGTTTCTGGTCTTCACCGTCCCCCTGTGGCCTATTCACAGGTACAACAGGATCTGGGACCCGGGCTTGCCCATTGGAGGAACATCTCATGGCTCTCGTCCTCGGCAGAGCCTGATTCCGAAAAGGCACACGTCCGGCTCCTTGTCCCACACGGAAGGGGGCAGCCCTGAAAGCTGTTGCTGGACTTCACCGTCCCCCTGCAGCCAATTCACAGGCACAACAGGATTCAGGACCCGGGCATGCCCAGTGGAGGAACATCTCATGGCTCTCCTCCTCGGCAGAGCCTGATTCCGGAAAGGCACACGTCCGGCTCCTCGTCCCATATGGAAGGTGGCAGCCCTGAAAGCTGTTGCTGGTCTTCACTGTCCCACTGCAGCCTATTCACAGGCACAACAGGATTCACGACGCGGGCTTGCCCAGAGGAGGAAAATCTTATGGCTCTCGTCCTCGGCAGAGTCTGATTCCGAAAAGGCACACTTCCGGATCCTTGTCCCACACGGAAGGTGGCAGCCCTGAAAGCTGTTGCTGGTCTTCACCGTCCCCCTGCAGCCTATTCACAGGCACAACAGGATCTGGGACCCGGGCTTGCCCAGAGGAGGAACATCACATGGATCTCGTCCTCAGCAGAGCCTGATTCCGGAAAGGCACACGTCCGGCTCCTTGTCCCACACGGAAGGTGGCAGCCCTGAAAGCTGTTGCTGGTCTTCACCGTCCCCCTGCAGCCTATTCACAGGCACAACAGCATTCACGACGCGGGCTTGCCCAGAGGAGGAACATCTTATGGCTCTCTTCCTCGGCATAGCCTGATTCCGAAAAGGCACACGTCCGGCTCCTTGTCCCACACGAAAGGTGGCAGCCCTGAAAGCTGTTGCTGGTCTTCACCGTCCCCCTGCAGCCTATTCACAGGTAGAACAAGATCTGGGACCCGGGCTTGCCCAGAGGAGGAACATCTCATGGCTCTCGTCCTCGGCAGAGCCTGATTCCGGAAAGGCACACGTCCGGCTCCTTGTCCCACACGGAAGGTGGCAGTCCTGAAAGCTGTTGCTGGTCTTCACCGTCCCCCTGCAGCCTATTCACAGGCACAACAGGATCTGTGACCCGGGCTTGCCCCGAGGAGGAAGATCTCATGGCTCTCGTCCTCGGCAGGGCCTGTTTCTGAAAAGGCACATGTCCGGCTCCTTGTCCCACACGGAAGGTGGCAGCCCTGAAAGCTGTTGCTGGTCTTCACCGTCCCCCTGCAGCCTATTCACACGTACAACAGGATCTGGGACCCGGGCTTGCCCAGAGGAGGAACATCTCATGGCTCTCGTCCTCGGCAGAGCCTGATTCCGGAAAGGCACACGTCCGGCTCCTTGTCCCACACGGAAGGTGGCAGCCCTGAAAGCTGTTGCTGGACTTCACCGTCCCCCTGCAGCCAATTCACAGGCACAACAGGATTCACGACACGGGCTTGCCCAGAGGAGGAACATCTCATGGCTCTCCTCCTCGGCAGAGCCTGATTCCGAAAAGGCACACGTCCGGCTCCTTGTCCCACACGGAAGGTGGCAGCCCTGAAAGCTGTTGCTGGACTTCACCGTCCCCCTGCAGCCAATTCACAGGCACAACAGGATTCATGACGCGGGCTTGCCCAGAGGAGGAACATCTTATGGCTCTCTTCCTCGGCATAGCCTGATTCCGAAAAGGCACACGTCCGGCTCCTTGTCCCACACGGAAGGTGGCAGCCCTGAAAGCTGTTGCTGGTCTTCACCGTCCCCCTGCAGACTATTCACAGGTACAACAGGATCTGGGACCCGGGCTTGCCCCGAGGAGGAAGATCTCATGGCTCTCGTCCTCGGCAGAGCCTGATTCCTGAAAGGCACATGTCCGGCTCCTTGTCCCAAACGGAAGTTGGCAGGCCGGAAAGATGTTGCTGGTCTTCACAGTCCCCCTGCAGGCTATTCACAGGCACAACAGGATCTGGGACCCAGGCTTGCCCAGAGGAGGAACATCTCATGGCTCTCGTCCTCAGCAGAGCCTGTTTCCGAAAAGGCACACGTCCGGCTCCTCGTCCCACACGGAACGTGGCAGCCCTGAAAGCTGTTGCTGGTCTTCACCGTCCCCCTGCAGCCTATTCACAGGCACAACAGAATTCACGATGCGGGCTTGCCAGGAGGAGGAAAATCTCATGGCTCTCGTCCTCGGAAGAGTCTAATTCCGAAAAGGCACACTTCCGGCTCCTTGTCCCACACGGAAGGTGGCAGCCCTGAAAGCTGTTGCTGGTCTTCACCATCCCCCTGCAGCCAATTCACAGGCACAACTGGATTCACGACGCGGGCTTGCCCAGAGGAGGAACATCTCATGGCTCTCGTCCTCGGCAGAGCCTGATTCCGGAAAGGCACACGTCCGGCTCCGTGTCCCACACGGAAGGTGGCAGCCCTGAAAGATGTTGCTGGTCTTCACCGTCCCCCTGCAGCCTATTCACAGGTACAACAGGATTCAGGACCCGGGCATGCCCAGAGGAGGAAGATCTCATGGCTCTCGTCCTCGGCAGAGCCTGATTCCGGAAAGGCACACGTCCGGCTCCTTGTCCCACACGGAAGGTGGCAGCCCTGAAAGCTGTTGCTGGTCTTCACCGTCCCCCTGCAGCCTATTCACAGGTACAACAGGATATGGGACCCGGGCTTGCCCCAAGGAGGAAGATCTCATGGCTCTCCTCCTCGGCAGAGCCTGATTCTGGAAAGGCACACGTCCGGCTCCGTGTCCCACACGGAAGGTGGCAGGCCGGAAAGATGTTTCTGGTCTTCACCGTCCCCCTGTGGCCTATTCACAGGTACAACAGGATCTGGGACCCGGGCTTGCCCATTGGAGGAACATCTCATGGCTCTCGTCCTCGGCAGAGCCTGATTCTGGAAAGGCACACGTCCTGCTCCTTGTCCCACACGGAAGGTGGCAGCCCTGAAAGCTGTTGCTGGTCTTCACCGTCCCCCTGCAGCCAATTCACAGGCACAACAGGATTCACGACGCGGGATTGCCCAGAGGAGGAACATCTCATGGCTCTCGTCCTCGGCAGAGCCGCTTTCCGAAAAGGCACACGTCCGGCTCCTTGTCCCACACGGAAGGTGGCAGCCCTGAAAGCTGTTGCTGGTCTTCACCGTCCCCCTGCAGCCAATTCACAGGCACAACAGGATTCAGGACCCGGGCATGCCCAGAGGAGGAACATCTCATGGCTCTCCTCCTCGGCAGAGCCTGATTCCGGAAAGGCACACGTCCGGCTCCTTGTCCCACACGGAAGTTGGCAGCCCTGAAAGCTGTTGCTGGTCTTTACCGTCACCCTGCAGCCTATTCACAGGCACAACAGGATTCACGACGCGGGCTTGCCCAGAGGAGGAAGATCTCATGGCTCTCGTCCTCGGCAGAGCCTGATTCTGAAAAGGCACTCGTCCGGCTCCTTGTCCCACACGGAAGGTGGCAGCCCTGAAGGCTGTTGCTGGTCTTCACAGTCCCCCTGCAGCCTATTCACAGTCACAACAGGATTCAGGACCCGGGCATGCCCAGAGGAGGAACATCTCATGGCTCTCCTCCTCGGCAGAGCCTGATTCCGGAAAGGCACACGTCTGGCTCCTTGTCCCACACGGAAGGTGGCAGCCCTGAAAGCTGTTGCTGGTCTTTACCGTCACCCTGCAGCCTATTCACAGGTACAACAGGATCTGGGACGCGGGCTTGCCCAGAGGAGGAAGATCTCATGGCTCTCGTCCTCGGCAGAGCCTGATTCCAAAAAGGCACTCGTCCGGCTCCTTGTCCCACACGGAAGGTGGCAGCCCTGAAAGCTGTTGCTGGTCTTTACCGTCACCCTGCAGCCTATTCACAGGTACAACGGGATATGGGACCCAGGCTTGCCCCGAGGAGGAAGATCTCATGGCTCTCGTCCTCGGCAGAGCCTGATTCCGGAAAGGCACATGTCCAGCTCCTTGTCCCAAACGGAAGGTGGCAGGCCGGAAAGATGTTGCTGGTCTTCACCGTCCCCCTGCAGCCAATTCACAGGCACAACAGGATTCATGACGCGGGCTTGCCCAGAGGAGGAACATCTCATGGCTCTCGTCCTCAGCAGAGCCTGTTTCCGAAAAGGCACACGTCCGGATCCTCGTCCCACACGGAACGTGGCAGCCCTGAAAGCTGTTGCTGGTCTTCACCGTCCCCCTGCAGCCTATTCACAGGCACAACAGCATTCACGATGCGGGCTTGCCCAGAGGAGGAAAATCTCATGGCTCTCGTCCTCGGCAGATTCTGATTCAGAAAAGGCACACGTTCGGCTCCTTGTCCCACACGGAAGGTGGCAGCCCTGAAAGCTGTTGCTGGTCTTCACCGTCCCCCTGCAGCCTATTCACATGTACAACAGGATCTGGGACCCGGGCTTGCCCATTGGAGGAACATCTCATGGCTCTCCTCCTCGGCAGAGCCAGATTCTGGAAAGGCACACGTCCGGCTCCGTGTCCCACACGGAAGGTGGCAGGCCGGAAAGATGTTGCTGGACTTCACCGTCCCCCTGCAGCCAATTCACATGCACAACAGGATCTGGGACCCGGGCTTGCCCAGAGGAGGAACATCTCTTGGCTCTCGTCCTCGGCAGAGCCTGATTCCGAAAAGGCACATGTCTGGCTCCTTGTCCCACACGGAAGGTGGGAGGCCGGAAAGCTGTTGCTGGTCTTCACCGTCCCCCTGCATCCTATTCACAGGTACAACAGGATCTGGGACGCGGGCTTGCCCAGAGGAGGAACATCTCATGGCTCTCCTCCTCGGCAGAGTCTGATTCCGAAAAGGCACACGTCCGGCTCCTTGTCCCACAAGGAAGGTGGCAGCCCTGAAAGCTGTTGCTGGTCTTCACCGTCCCCCTGCAGCCTATTGACAGGCACAACAGGATCTGGGACCCGGGCTTGCCCAGAGGAGGAACATCACATGGCTCTCGTCCTCAGCAGAGCCTGATTGCGGAAAGGCACACGACCGGCTCCTTTCCCACACGGAAGGTGGCAGCCCTGAAAGCTGTTGCTGGTCTTCACCGTCCCCCTGCAGCCTATTCACAGGCACAACAGCATTCACGACGCGGGCTTGCCCATAGGAGGAAAATCTCATGGCTCTCGTCCTCGGCAGAGCCTGTTTCCGAAAAGGCAAACTTCCGGCTCCTTGTCCCATACGGAAGGTGGCAGCCCTGAAAGCTGTTGCTGGTCTTCATCGTCCCCCTGCAGCCAATTCACAGGCACAACAGGATTCACGACGCGGGCTTGCCCAGAGGAGGAACATCTCATGGCTCTCGTCCTCGGCAGAGCCTGATTCGGTCAAGGCACACGTCCGGCTCCTTGTCCCACACGGAAGGTGGCAGCCCTGAAAGCTGTTGCTGGTCTTCACCGTCCCCCTGCAGCCAATTCACAGGCACAACAGGATTCACGACACGGGCTTGCCCATTGGAGGAACATCTCATGGCTCTCCTCCTCGGCAGAGCCTGATTCCGGAAAGGCACACGTCCGGCTCCTTGTCCCACACGGAAGGTGGCAGCCCTGAAAGCTGTTGCTGGTCTTCACCGTCCCCCTGCAGCCAATTCACAGGCACAACAGGATTCATGACGCGGGCTTGCCCAGAGGAGGAACATCTTATGGCTCTCTTCCTCGGCATAGCCTGATTCCGAAAAGGCACACGTCCGGCTCCTTGTCCAACACGGAAGGTGGCAGCCCTGAAAGCTGTTGCTGGTCTTCACCGTCCCCCTGCAGCCAATTCACAGGCACAACAGGATTCATGACGCGGGCTTGCCCAGAGGAGGAACATCTTATGGCTCTCTTCCTCGGCATAGCCTGATTCCGAAAAGGCACACGTCCGGCTCCTTGTCCCACACGGAAGGTGGCAGCCCTGAAAGCTGTTGCTGGTCTTCACCGTCCCCCTGCAGCCTATTCACAGGCACAACAGGATTCAGGACCCGGGCATGCCCAGAGGAGGAACATCTCATGGCTCTCGTCCTCGGCAGGGCCTGTTTCTGAAAAGGCACATGTCCGGCTCCTTGTCCCACACGGATGGTGGCAGCCCTGAAAGCTGTTGCTGGTCTTCACCGTCCCCCTGCAGCCTATTCACAGGCACAACAGGATATGGGACCCGGGCTTGCCCCAAGGAGGAAGATCTCATGGCTCTCCTCCTCGGCAGAGCCTGCTTCTGGAAAGGCACACGTCCGGCTCCGTGTCCCACACGGAAGGTGGCAGGCCGGAAAGATGTTTCTGGTCTTCACCGTCCCCCTGTGGCCTATTCACAGGTACAACAGGATCTGGGACCCGGGCTTGCCCAGAGGAGGAACATCTCTTGGCTCTCGTCCTCGGCAGAGCCTGATTCCGAAAAGGCACATGTCTGGCTCCTTGTCCCACACGGAAGGTGGGAGGCCGGAAAGCTGTTGCTGGTCTTCACCGTCCCCCTGCATCCTATTCACAGGTACAACAGGATCTGGGACGCGGGCTTGCCCAGAGGAGGAACATCTCATGGCTCTCCTCCTCGGCAGAGTCTGATTCCGAAAAGGCACACGTCCGGCTCCTTGTCCCACACGGAAGGTGGCAGCCCTGAAAGCTGTTGCTGGTCTTCACCGTCCCCCTGCAGCCTATTGACAGGCACAACAGGATCTGGGACCCGGGCTTTCCCAGAGGAGGAACATCACATGGCTCTCGTCCTCAGCAGAGCCTGATTGCGGAAAGGCACACGTCCGGCTCCTTGTCCCACACGGAAGGTGGCAGCCCTGAAAGCTGTTGCTGGTCTTCACCGTCCCCCTGCAGCCTATTCACAGGCACAACAGGATTCAGGACCCGGGCATGCCCAGAGGAGGAAGATCCAATGGCTCTCGTCCTCGGCAGAGCCTGATTCCGGAAAGGCACACGTCCGGCTCCTTGTCCCACACGGAAGGTGGCAGCCCTGAAAGCTGTTGCTGGTCTTCACCGTCCCCCGGCAGCCTATTCACAGGCACAACAGAATTCATGACGCGGGCTTGCCCAGAGGAGGAACATCTCATGGCTCTCGTCCTCGGCAGGGCCTGTTTCTGAAAAGGCACATGTCCGGCTCCTTGTCCCACACGGATGGTGGCAGCCCTGAAAGCTGTTGCTGGTCTTCACCGTCCCCCTGCAGCCTATTCACAGGTACAACAGGATATGGGACCCGGGCTTGCCCCAAGGAGGAAGATCTCATGGCTCTCCTCCTCGGCAGAGCCTGCTTCTGGAAAGGCATACGTCCGGCTCCGTGTCCCACACGGAAGGTGGCAGGCCGGAAAGATGTTTCTGGTCTTCACCGTCCCCCTGTGGCCTATTCACAGGTACAACAGGATCTGGGACCCGGGCTTGCCCAGAGGAGGAACATCTCATGGCTCTCCTCCTCGGCAGAGTCTGATTCCGAAAAGGCACACGTCCGGCTCCTTGTCCCACACGGAAGGTGGCAGCCCTGAAAGCTGTTGCTGGTCTTCACCGTCCCCCTGCAGCCTATTCACAGGTACAACAGGATCTGGGACCCGGGCTTTCCCAGAGGAGGAACATCACATGGCTCTCGTCCTCAGCAGAGCCTGATTGCGGAAAGGCACACGTCCGGCTCCTTGTCCCACACGGAAGGTGGCAGCCCTGAAAGCTGTTGCTGGTCTTCACCGTCCCCCTGCAGCCTATTCACAGGCACAACAGCATTCACTATGCGGGCTTGCCCAGAGGAGGAACATCTCATTGCTCTCCTCCTCGGCAGAGTCTGATTCCGAAAAGGCACACTTCCGGCTCCTTGTCCCACACGGAAGGTGGCAGCCCTGAAAGCTGTTGCTGGTCTTCACCGTCCCCCTGCAGCCAATTCACAGGCACAACAGGATTCACGACGCGGGATTGCCCAGAGGAGGAACATCTCATGGCTCTCGTCCTCGGCAGAGCCGCTTTCCGAAAAGGCACACGTCCGGCTCCTTGTCCCACACGGAAGGTGGCAGCCCTGAAAGCTGTTGCTGGTCTTCACCGTCCCCCTGCAGCCAATTCACAGGCACAACAGGATTCACGACGCGGGCTTGCCCCGAGGAGGAAGATCTCATGGCTCTCGTCCTCGGCAGAGCCTGATTCCGGAAAGGCACATGTCCGTCTCCTTGTCCCAAACGGAAGGTGGCAGCCCTGAAAGCTGTTGCTGGTCTTCACCGTCCCCCTGCAGCCTATTCACAGGCACAACAGGATTCAGGACCCGGGCATGCCCAGAGGAGGAACATCTCATGGCTCTCCTCCTCGGCAGAGCCTGATTCCGGAAAGGCACACGTCCGGCTCCTTGTCCCACACGGAAGGTGGCAGCCCTGAAAGCTGTTGCTGGTCTTTACCGTCACCCTGCAGCCTATTCACAGGCACAACAGGATTCAGGACCCGGGCATGCCCAGAGGAGGAACATCTCATGGCTCTCCTCCTCGGCAGAGCCTGATTCCGGAAAGACACACGTCTGGCTCCTTGTCCCACACGGAAGGTGGCAGCCCTGAAAGCTGTTGCTGGTCTTTACCGTCACCCTGCAGCCTATTCACAGGTACAACAGGATTCACGACGCGGGCTTACCCAGAGGAGGAAGATCTCATGGCTCTCGTCCTCGGCAGAGCCTGATTCCAAAAAGGCACTCGTCCGGCTCCTTGTCCCACAAGGAAGGTGGCAGCCCTGAAAGCTGTTGCTGGTCTTTACCGTCACCCTGCAGCCTATTCACAGGTACAACGGGATATGGGACCCAGGCTTGCCCCGAGGAGGAAGATGTCATGGCTCTCGTCCTCGGCAGAGCCTGATTCCGGAAAGGCACATGTCCGTCTCCTTGTCCCAAACGGAAGGTGGCAGGCCGGAAAGATGTTGCTGGTCTTCACCGTCCCCCTGCAGGCTATTCACAGGCACAACAGGATCTGGGACCCGGGCTTGCCCAGAGGAGGAACATCTCATGGCTCTCGTCCTCAGCAGAGCCTGATTCCGGAAAGGCACAGGTCCGGCTCCTCGTCCCACACGGAACGTGGCAGCCCTGAAAGCTGTTGCTGGTCTTCACCGTCCCCCTGCAGCCTATTCACAGGCACAATAGGATTCACGACGCGGGCTTGCCCAGAGGAGGAACATCTCATGGCTCTCGTCCTCGGCAGAGTCTGATTCCGAAAAGGCACACTTACGTATCCTTGTCCCACACGGAAGGTGGCAGCCCTGAAAGCTGTTGCTGGTCTTCACCATCCCCCTGCAGCCAATTCACAGGCACAACAGGATTCACGACGCGGGCTTGCCCAGAGGAGGAACATCTCATGGCTCTCGTCCTCGTCAGAGCCGCTTTCCGAAAAGGCACACGTCCGGCTCCTTGTCCCACACGGAAGGTGGCAGCCCTGAAAGCTGTTGCTGGTCTTCACCGTCCCCCTGCAGCCTATTCACAGGCACAACAGGATCTGGGACCCGGGCTTGCCCAGAGGAGGAACATCTCATGGCTCTCGTCCTCGGCAGAGCCTGATTCCGGAAAGGCACACGTCCGGCTCCTTGTCCCACACGGAAGGTGGCAGCCCTGAAAGCTGTTGCTGGTCTTCACCGTCCCCCTGCAGCCTATTCACAGGTACAACAGGATCTGGGACCCGGGCTTGCCCCGAGGAGGAAGATATCATGGCTCTCGTCCTCGGCAGAGCCTGATTCCGGAAAGGCACACGTCCGGCTCCTTGTCCCAAACGGAAGGTGGCAGCCCTGAAAGCTGTTGCTGGTCTTCACCGTCCCCCTGCAGCCTATTCACAGGCACAACAGCATTCAGGACCCGGGCATGCCCAGAGGAGGAACATCTCATGGCTCTCGTCCTCGGCAGAGCCTGATTCCGGAATGGCACACGTCCGGCTCCTTGTCCCACACGGAAGGTGGCAGCCCTGAAAGCTGTTCCTGGTCTTCACCGTCCCCCTGCAGGCTATTCACAGGCACAACAGGATTCACGACGCGGGCTTGCCCAGAGGAGGAAGATCTCATGGCTCTCGTCCTCGGCAGAGCCTGATTCCAAAAAGGCACTCGTCCGGCTCCTTGTCCCACACGGAAGGTGGCAGCCCTGAAAGCTGTTGCTGGTCTTCACCGTCCCCCTGCAGGCTATTCACAGGCACAACAGGATCTGGGACCCGGGCTTGCCCAGAGGAGGAACATCTCATGGCTCTCGTCCTCAGCAGAGCCTGATTCCGGAAAGGCACAGGTCCGGCTCCTCGTCCCACACGGAACGTGGCAGCCCTGAAAGCTGTTGCTGGTCTTCACCGTCCCCCTGCAGCCTATTCACAGGCACAACAGGATTCACGACGCGGGCTTGCCCAGAGGAGGAACATCTCATGGCTCTCGTCCTCGGCAGAGTCTGATTCCGAAAAGGCACACTTACGGATCCTTGTCCCACACGGAAGGTGGCAGCCCTGAAAGCTGTTGCTGGTCTTCACCATCCCCCTGCAGCCAATTCACAGGCACAACAGGATTCACGACGCGGGCTTGCCCAGAGGAGGAACATCTCATGGCTCTCGTCCTCGTCAGAGCCGCTTTCCGAAAAGGCACACGTCCGGCTCCTTGTCCCACACGGAAGGTGGCAGCCCTGAAAGCTGTTGCTGGTCTTCACCATCCCCCTGCAGCCTATTCACAGGCACAACAGGATCTGGGACCCGGGCTTGCCCAGAGGAGGAACATCTCATGGCTCTCGTCCTCGGCAGAGCCTGATTCCGGAAAGGCACACGTCCGGCTCCTTGTCCCACACGGAAGGTGGCAGCCCTGAAAGCTGTTGCTGGTCTTCACCGTCCCCCTGCAGCCTATTCACAGGCACAACAGGATCTGGGACCCGGGCTTGCCCCGAGGAGGAACATCTCATGGCTCTCATTCTCGGCAGAGCCTGATTCCGGAAAGGCACACGTCCGGCTCCTTGTCCCACACGGAAGGTGGCAGGCCGGAAAGATGTTGCTGGTCCTCACCGTCCCCCTGCAGCCTATTCACAGGCACAACAGGATCTGGGACCCGGGCTTGCCCAGAGGAGGAACATCTTATGGCTCTCGTCCTCGGAAGAGCCTGATTCCGAAAAGCACATGTCCAGCTCCTTGTTCCACACGGAAGGTGGCAGCCCTGAAAGCTGTTGCTGGTGTTCACCGTCCCCCTGCAGCCTATTCACAGGCACAACAGGATTCAGGACCCGGGCATGCCCAGAGGAGGAACATCTCATGGCTCTCGTCCTCGGCAGAGCCTGATTCCGGAAAGGCAAATGTCCGGCTCCTTGTCCCACACGGAAGGTGGCAGCCCTGAAAGCTCTTGCTGGTCTTCACCGTCCCCCTGCAGCCTATTCACGGCACAACAGGATTCATGACGCGGGCTTGCCCAGAGGAGGAACATCTTATGGCTCTCTTCCTCGGCATAGCCTGATTCCGAAAAGGCACACGTCCGGCTCCTTGTCCCACACGGAAGGTGGCAGCCCTGAAAGCTGTTGCTGGTCTTCACCGTCCCCCTGCAGCCTATTCACAGGCACAACAGGATTCAGGACCCGGGCATGCCCAGAGGAGGAACATCTCATGGCTCTCGTCCTCGGCAGGGCCTGTTTCTGAAAAGGCACATGTCCGGCTCCTTGTCCCACACGGATGGTGGCAGCCCTGAAAGCTGTTGCTGGTCTTCACCGTCCCCCTGCAGCCTATTCACAGGTACAACAGGATATGGGACCCGGGCTTGCCCCAAGGAGGAAGATCTCATGGCTCTCCTCCTCGGCAGAGCCTGCTTCTGGAAAGGCACACGTCCGGCTCCGTGTCCCACACGGAAGGTGGCAGGCCGGAAAGATGTTTCTGGTCTTCACCGTCCCCCTGTGGCCTATTCACAGGTACAACAGGATCTGGGACCCGGGCTTGCCCAGAGGAGGAACATCTCTTGGCTCTCGTCCTCGGCAGAGCCTGATTCCGAAAAGGCACATGTCTGGCTCCTTGTCCCACACGGAAGGTGGGAGGCCGGAAAGCTGTTGCTGGTCTTCACCGTCCCCCTGCATCCTATTCACAGGTACAACAGGATCTGGGACGCGGGCTTGCCCAGAGGAGGAACATCTCATGGCTCTCCTCCTCGGCAGAGTCTGATTCCGAAAAGGCACACGTCCGGCTCCTTGTCCCACACGGAAGGTGGCAGCCCTGAAAGCTGTTGCTGGTCTTCACCGTCCCCCTGCAGCCTATTGACAGGCACAACAGGATCTGGGACCCGGGCTTTCCCAGAGGAGGAACATCACATGGCTCTCGTCCTCAGCAGAGCCTGATTGCGGAAAGGCACACGTCCGGCTCCTTGTCCCACACGGAAGGTGGCAGCCCTGAAAGCTGTTGCTGGTCTTCACCGTCCCCCTGCAGCCTATTCACAGGCACAACAGGATTCAGGACCCAATCATGCCCAGAGAAGGAAGATCTCATGGCTCTCGTCCTCGGCAGAGCCTGATTCCGGAAAGGCACACGTCCGGCTCCTTGTCCCACACGGAAGGTGGCAGCCCTGAAAGCTGTTGCTGGTCTTCACCGTCCCCCGGCAGCCTTTTCACAGGCAAAACAGAATTCATGACGCGGGCTTGCCCAGAGGAGGAACATCTTATGGCTCTCTTCCTCGGCATAGCCTGATTCCGAAAAGGCACACGTCCGGCTCCTTGTCCCACACGGAAGGTGGCAGCCCTGAAAGCTGTTGCTGGTCTTCACCGTCCCCCTGCAGCCTATTCACAGGCACAACAGGATTCAGGACCCGGGCATGCCCAGAGGAGGAACATCTCATGGCTCTCGTCCTCGGCAGGGCCTGTTTCTGAAAAGGCACATGTCCGGCTCCTTGTCCCACACGGATGGTGGCAGCCCTGAAAGCTGTTGCTGGTCTTCACCGTCCCCCTGCAGCCTATTCACAGGTACAACAGGATATGGGACCCGGGCTTGCCCCAAGGAGGAAGATCTCATGGCTCTCCTCCTCGGCAGAGCCTGCTTCTGGAAAGGCACACGTCCGGCTCCGTGTCCCACACGGAAGGTGGCAGGCCGGAAAGATGTTTCTGGTCTTCACCGTCCCCCTGCAGCCAATTCACAGGTACAACAGGATCTGGGACCCGGGCTTGCCCATAGGAGGAACATCTCTTGGCTCTCGTCCTCGGCAGAGCCTGATTCCGAAAAGGCACATGTCTGGCTCCTTGTCCCACACGGAAGGTGGGAGGCCGGAAAGCTGTTGCTGGTCTTCACCGTCCCCCTGCATCCTATTCACAGGTACAACAGGATCTGGGACGCGGGCTTGCCCAGAGGAGGAACATCTCATGGCTCTCCTCCTCGGCAGAGTCTGATTCCGAAAAGGCACACGTCCGGCTCCTTGTCCCACACGGAAGGTGGCAGCCCTGAAAGCTGTTGCTGGTCTTCACCGTCCCCCTGCAGCCTATTCACAGGTACAACAGGATCTGGGACCCGGGCTTTCCCAGAGGAGGAACATCACATGGCTCTCGTCCTCAGCAGAGCCTGATTGCGGAAAGGCACACGTCCGGCTCCGTGTCCCACACGGAAGGTGGCAGGCCGGAAAGATGTTGCTGGACTTCACCGTCCCCCTGCCGCCAATTCACAGGCACAACAGCATTCACTATGCGGGCTTGCCCAGAGGAGGAACATCTCATGGCTCTCGTCCTCGGCAGAGTCTGATTCCGAAAAGGCACACTTCCGGCTCCTTTTCCCACACGGAAGGTGGCAGCCCTGAAAGCTGTTGCTGGTCTTCACCGTCCCCCTGCAGCCAATTCACAGGCACAACAGGATTCACGACGCGGGATTGCCCAGAGGAGGAACATCTCATGGCTCTCGTCCTCGGCAGAGCCGCTTTCCGAAAAGGCACACGTCCGGCTCCTTGTCCCACACGGAAGGTGGCAGCCCTGAAAGCTGTTGCTGGTCTTCACCGTCCCCCTGCAGCCAATTCACAGGCACAACAGGATTCACGACGCGGGCTTGCCCCGAGGAGGAAGATCTCATGGGTCTCGTCCTCGGCAGAGCCTGATTCCGGAAAGGCACATGTCCGTCTCCTTGTCCCAAACGGAAGGTGGCAGCCCTGAAAGCTGTTGCTGGTCTTCACCGTCCCCCTGCAGCCTATTCACAGGCACAACAGGATTCAGGACCCGGGCATGCCCAGAGGAGGAACATCTCATGGCTCTCCTCCTCGGCAGAGCCTGATTCCGGAAAGGCACACGTCCGGCTCCTTGTCCCACACGGAAGGTGGCAGCCCTGAAAGCTGTTGCTGGTCTTTACCGTCCCCCTGCAGCCTATTCACAGGCACAACAGGATTCACGACGCGGGCTTGCCCAGAGGAGGAAGATCTCATGGCTCTCGTCCTCGGCAGAGCCTGATTCCGAAAAGGCACATGTCTGGCTCCTTGTCCCACACGGAAGGTGGCAGCCCTGAAGGCTGTTGCTGGTCTTCACCGTCCCCCTGCAGCCTATTCACAGTCACAACAGGATTCAGGACCCGGGCATGCCCAGAGGAGGAACATCTCATGGCTCTCCTCCTCGGCAGAGCCTGATTCCGGAAAGGCACACGTCTGGCTCCTTGTCCCACACGGAAGGTGGCAGCCCTGAAAGCTGTTGCTGGTCTTCACCGTCACCCTGCAGCCTATTCACAGGTACAACAGGATTCACGACGCGGGCTTGCCCAGAGGAGGAAGATCTCATGGCTCTCGTCCTCGGCAGAGCCTGATTCCAAAAAGGCACTCGTCCGGCTCCTTGTCCCACACGGAAGGTGGCAGCCCTGAAAGCTGTTGCTGGTCTTTACCGTCACCCTGCAGCCTATTCACAGGTACAACGGGATATGGGACCCAGGCTTGCCCCGAGGAGGAAGATCTCATGGCTCTCGTCCTCGGCAGAGCCTGATTCCGGAAAGGCACATGTCCGTCTCCTTGTCCCACACGGAAGGTGGCAGGCCGGAAAGATGTTGCTGGTCTTCACCGTCCCCCTGCAGGCTATTCACAGGCACAACAGGATCTGGGACCCGGGCTTGCCCAGAGGAGGAACATCTCATGGCTCTCGTCCTCAGCAGAGCCTGATTCCGGAAAGGCACAGGTCCGGCTCCTCGTCCCACACGGAACGTGGCAGCCCTGAAAGCTGTTGCTGGTCTTCACCGTCCCCCTGCAGCCTATTCACAGGCACAATAGGATTCACGACGCGGGCTTGCCCAGAGGAGGAACATCTCATGGCTCTCGTCCTCGGCAGAGTCTGATTCCGAAAAGGCACACTTACGGATCCTTGTCCCACACGGAAGGTGGCAGCCCTGAAAGCTGTTGCTGGTCTTCACCATCCCCCTGCAGCCAATTCACAGGCACAACAGGATTCACGACGCGGGCTTGCCCAGAGGAGGAACATCTCATGGCTCTCGTCCTCGTCAGAGCCGCTTTCCGAAAAGGCACACGTCCGGCTCCTTGTCCCACACGGAAGGTGGCAGCCCTGAAAGCTGTTGCTGGTCTTCACCGTCCCCCTGCAGCCTATTCACAGGCACAACAGGATCTGGGACCCGGGCTTGCCCAGAGGAGGAACATCTCATGGCTCTCGTCCTCGGCAGAGCCTGATTCCGGAAAGGCACACGTCCGGCTCCTTGTCCCACACGGAAGGTGGCAGCCCTGAAAGCTGTTGCTGGTCTTCACCGTCCCCCTGCAGCCTATTCACAGGCACAACAGGATTCAGGACCCGGGCATGCCCAGAGGAGGAACATCTCATGGCTCTCGTCCTCGGCAGAGCCTGATTCCGAAAATGCACTCGTCCGGCTCCTTGTCCCACACGGAAGGTGGCAGCCCTGAAAGCTGTTGCTGGTCTTCACCGTCCCCCTGCAGCCTATTCACAGGTACAACAGGATCTGGGACCCGGGCTTGCCCCGAGGAGGAAGATATCATGGCTCTCGTCCTCGGCAGAGCCTGATTCCGGAAAGGCACACGTCCGGCTCCTTGTCCCAAACGGAAGGTGGCAGCCCTGAAAGCTGTTGCTGGTCTTCACCGTCCCCCTGCAGCCTATTCACAGGCACAACAGGATTCAGGACCCGGGCATGCCCAGAGGAGGAACATCTCATGGCTCTCGTCCTCGGCAGAGCCTGATTCCGGAAAGGCACACGTCCGGCTCCTTGTCCCACACGGAAGGTGGCAGCCCTGAAAGCTGTTCCTGGTCTTCACCGTCCCCCTGCAGCCTATTCACAGGCACAACAGGATTCACGGCGCGGGCTTGCCCAGAGGAGGAAGATCTCATGGCTCTCGTCCTCGGCAGAGCCTGATTCCAAAAAGGCACTCGTCCGGCTCCTTGTCCCACACGGAAGGTGGCAGCCCTGAAAGCTGTTGCTGGTCTTCACCGTCCCCCTGCAGCCTATTCACAGGCACAACAGGATTCAGGACCCGGGCATGCCCAGAGGAGGAACATCTCATGGCTCTCGTCCTCGGCAGAGCCTGATTCCGAAAATGCACTCGTCCGGCTCCTTGTCCCACACGGAAGGTGGCAGCCCTGAAAGCTGTTGCTGGTCTTCACCGTCCCCCTGCAGCCTATTCACAGGTACAACAGGATCTGGGACCCGGGCTTGCCCCGAGGAGGAAGATATCATGGCTCTCGTCCTCGGCAGAGCCTGATTCCGGAAAGGCACACGTCCGGCTCCTTGTCCCAAACGGAAGGTGGCAGCCCTGAAAGCTGTTGCTGGTCTTCACCGTCCCCCTGCAGCCTATTCACAGGCACAACAGGATTCAGGACCCGGGCATGCCCAGAGGAGGAACATCTCATGGCTCTCGTCCTCGGCAGAGCCTGATTCCGGAAAGGCACACGTCCGGCTCCTTGTCCCACACGGAAGGTGGCAGCCCTGAAAGCTGTTGCTGGTCTTCACCGTCCCCCTGCAGCCTATTCACAGGCACAACAGGATTCAGGACCCGGGCATGCCCAGAGGAGGAACATCTCATGGCTCTCGTCCTCGGCAGAGCCTGATTCCGAAAATGCACTCGTCCGGCTCCTTGTCCCACACGGAAGGTGGCAGCCCTGAAAGCTGTTGCTGGTCTTCACCGTCCCCCTGCAGCCTATTCACAGGTACAACAGGATCTGGGACCCGGGCTTGCCCCGAGGAGGAAGATATCATGGCTCTCGTCCTCGGCAGAGCCTGATTCCGGAAAGGCACACGTCCGGCTCCTTGTCCCAAACGGAAGGTGGCAGCCCTGAAAGCTGTTGCTGGTCTTCACCGTCCCCCTGCAGCCTATTCACAGGCACAACAGGATTCAGGACCCGGGCATGCCCAGAGGAGGAACATCTCATGGCTCTCGTCCTCGGCAGAGCCTTATTCCGGAAAGGCACACGTCCGGCTCCTTGTCCCACACGGAAGGTGGCAGCCCTGAAAGCTGTTCCTGGTCTTCACCGTCCCCCTGCAGGCTATTCACAGGCACAACAGGATCTGGGACCCGGGCTTGCCCAGAGGAGGAAGATCTCATGGCTCTCGTCCTCAGCAGAGCCTGATTCCGGAAAGGCACAGGTCCGGCTCCTCGTCCCACACGGAACGTGGCAGCCCTGAAAGCTGTTGCTGGACTTCACCGTCCCCCTGCAGCCTAATCACAGGCACAACAGGATTCACGACGCGGGCTTCCCAGAGGAGGAACATCTCATGGCTCTCGTCCTCGGCAGAGTCTGATTCCGAAAAGGCACACTTACGGATCCTTGTCCCACACGGAAGGTGGCAGCCCTGAAAGCTGTTGCTGGTCTTCACCATCCCCCTGCAGCCAATTCACAGGCACAACAGGATTCACGACGCGGGCTTGCCCAGAGGAGGAACATCTCATGGCTCTCGTCCTCGTCAGAGCCGCTTTCCGAAAAGGCACACGTCCGGCTCCTTGTCCCACACGGAAGGTGGCAGCCCTGAAAGCTGTTGCTGGTCTTCACCATCCCCCTGCAGCCTATTCACAGGCACAACAGGATCTGGGACCCGGGCTTGCCCAGAGGAGGAACATCTCATGGCTCTCGTCCTCGGCAGAGCCTGATTCCGGAAAGGCACACGTCCGGCTCCTTGTCCCACACGGAAGGTGGCAGCCCTGAAAGCTGTTGCTGGTCTTCACCGTCCCCCTGCAGCCTATTCACAGGCACAACAGGATCTGGGACCCGGGCTTGCCCCGAGGAGGAACATCTCATGGCTCTCATCCTCGGCAGAGCCTGATTCCGGAAAGGCACACATCCGGCTCCTTGTCCCACACGGAAGGTGGCAGGCCGGAAAGATGTTGCTGGTCCTCACCGTCCCCCTGCAGCCTATTCACAGGCACAACAGGATTCATGACGCGGGCTTTCCCAGAGGAGGAAGATCTCATGACTCTCGTCCTCGGCAGAGCCTGATTCCGGAAAGGCACACGTCCGGCTCCTTGTCCCACACGGAAGGTGGCAGCCCTGAAAGCTGTTGCTGGTCTTCACCATCCCCCTGCAGCCAATTCACAGGCACAACAGGATTCACGACGCGGGCTTGCCCAGAGGAGGAACATCTCATGGCTCTCGTCCTCGGCAGAGCCGCTTTCCGAAAAGGCACACGTCCGTCTCCTTGTCCCACACGGAAGGTGGCAGCCCTGAAAGCTGTTGCTGGTCTTCACCGTCCCCCTGCAGCCTATTCACAGGCACAACAGGATCTGGGACCCGGGCTTGCCCAGAGGAGGAACATCTTATGGCTCTCGTCCTCGGCAGAGCCTCATTCCGAAAAGGCACATGTCCAGCTCCTTGTTCCACACGGAAGGTGGCAGCCCTGAAAGCTGTTGCTGGTGTTCACCGTCCCCCTGCAGCCTATTCACAGGCACAACAGGATTCAGGACCCGGGCATGCCCAGAGGAGGAACATCTCATGGCTCTCGTCCTCGGCAGAGCCTGATTCCGGAAAGGCACATTTCCGGCTCCTTGTCCCACACGGAAGGTGGCAGCCCTGAAAGCTCTTGCTGGTCTTCACCGTCCCCCTGCAGCCTATTCACGGCACAACAGGATTCACGACGCGGGCTTGCCCAGAGGAGGAACATCTCATGGCTCTCGTCCTCGGCAGAGACGCTTTCCGAAAAGGCACACGTACAGCTCCTTGTCCCACACGGAAGGTGGCAGCCCTGAAAGCTGTTGCTGGTCTTCACCGTCCCCCTGCAGTCTATTCACAGGTACAACAGGATCTGGGACCCGGGCTTGCCCCGAGGAGGAAGATCTCATGGCTCTCGTCCTCGGCAGAGCCTGATTCCGGAATGGCACATGTCCGGCTCCTTGTCCCACAGGGAAGGTGGCAGGCCGGAAAGATTTTGCTGGTCTTCACCGTCCCCCTGCAGCCTATTCACAGGCACAACAGGATCTGGGACCCGGGCTTGCCCAGAGGAGGAACATCTCATGGCTCTCGTCCTCGGCAGAGTCTGATTCCGAAAAGGCACACTTCCGGCTCCTCGTCCCACACGGAAGGTGGCAGCCCTGAAAGCTGTTGCTGGTCTTCACCATGCCCCTGCAGCCAATTCACAGGCACAACAGGATTCACGACGCGGGCTTGCCCAGAGGAGGAACATCTCATGGCTCTCGTCCTCGGCAGAGCCGCTTTCCGAAAAGGCACACGTCCGGCTCCTTGTCCCACACGGAAGGTGGCAGTCCTGAAAGCTGTTGCTGGTCTTCACCGTCCCCCTGCAGCCAATTCACAGGCACAACAGGATTCATGACGCGGGCTTGCCCAGAGGAGGAACATCTCATGGCTCTCATCCTCGGCAGAGCCTGATTCCGGAAAGGCACATGTCCGGCTCCTTGTCCCAAACGGAAGGTGGCAGGCCGGAAAGATGTTGCTGGTCTTCACCGTCCCCCTGCAGCCTATTCACAGGCACAACAGCATTCACGATGCGGGCTTGCCCAGAGGAGGAAAATCTCATGGCTCTCGTCCTCGGCAGAGTCTGATTCAGAAAAGGCACACTTCCGGCTCCTTGTCCCACACGGAAGGTGGCAGCCCTGAAAGCTGTTGCTGGTCTTCACCATCCCCCTGCAGCCTATTCACAGGTACAACAGGATCTGGGACCCGGGCTTGCCCCGAGGAGTAAGATCTCATGGCTCTCGTCCTCGGCAGAGTCTGATTCCAAAAAGGCACACTTCCGGCTCCTTGTGCCACACGGAAGATGGCAGCCCTGAAAGCTGTTGCTGGTCTTCACCATGCCCCTGCAGCCAATTCACAGGCACAACAGGATTCACGACGCGGGCTTGCCCAGAGGAGGAACATCTCATGGCTCTCGTCCTCAGCAGAGCCTGATTCCGGAAAGGCACACGTCCGGCTCCTTGTCCCACACGGAAGGTGGCAGCCCTGAAAGCTGTTGCTGGTCTTCACCGTCCCCCTGCAGCCTATTCACAGGCACAACAGGATTCAGGACCCGGGCATGCCCAGAGGAGGAACATCTCATGGCTCTCCTCCTCGGCAGAGCCTGATTCCGGAAAGGCACTCGTCCGGCTCCTTGTCCCAAACGGAAGGTGGCAGGCCGGAAAGCTGTTGCTGGTCTTCACCGTCCCCCTGCAGCCTATTCAGAGGTACAACAGGATCTGGGACCCGGGCTTGCCCAGAGGAGGAACATCTCATGGCTCTCCTCCTCGGCAGAGCCTGATTCCGAAACAGTACACGTCTGGCTCCTTGTCCCAAACGGAAGGTGGCAGGCCGGAAAGCTGTTGCTGGTCTTCACCGTCCCCCTGCAGCCTATTCACAGGTACAACAGGATCTGGGACCCGGGCTTGCCCAGAGGAGGAACATCTCATGGCTCTCCTCCTCGGCAGAGACTGATTCCGAAAAGGCACACGTCTGGCTCCTTGTCCCACACGGAAGGTGGCAGCCCTGAAAGCTGTTGCTGGTCTTCACCGTCCCCCTGCAGCCCATTCACAGGCACAACAGGATCTGGGACCCAGGCTTGCCCAGAGGAGGAACATCACATGGCTCTCGTCCTCGGCAGAGCCTGATTCCGGAAAGGCACATGTCCGGCTCCTTGTCCCACACGGAAGTTGGCAGGCCGGAAAGATGTTGCTGGTCCTCACCGTACCCCTGCAGCCTATTCACAGGCACAACAGGATCTGGGACCCGAGCTTGCCCAGAGGAGGAACATCTCATGGCTCTCGTCCTTGGCAGAGCCTGATACCGAAAAGGCACACGTCCGGCTCCTTGTCCCACACGGAAGGTGGCAGCCCTGAAAGCTGTTGCTGGTCTTCACTGTCCCCCTGCAGCCTATTCAAAGCCACAACAGGATCTGGGGCCAGGGCCTGCCCAGAGGAGGAACATCTCATGGCTCTCGTCCTCGGCAGACCCTGATTCCGAAAAGGCACACGTCCGGCTCCTTGTCCCACACGGAAGGTGGCAGTCCTGAAAGCTGTTGCTGGTCTTCACCGTCCCCCTGCAGCCAATTCACAGGCACAACAGGATTCATGACGCGGGATTGCCCAGAGGAGGAACATCTCATGGCTCTCCTCCTCGGCAGAGCCTGATTCCGGAAAGGCACATGTCCGGCTCCTTGTCCCACACGGAAGGTGGCAGCCCTGAAAGCTGTTGCTGGTCTTCACCATCCCCCTGCAGCCTATTCACAGGTACAACAGGATCTGGGACCCGGGCTTGCCCCGAGGAGTAAGATCTCATGGCTCTCGTCCTCGGCAGAGCCTGATTCCGGAAAGGCACATGTCTGGCTCCTTATCCCAAACGGAAGGTGGCAGGCCGGAAAGATGTTGCTGGTCTTCACCGTCCCCCTGCAGCCAATTCACAGGCACAACAGGATTCATGACGCGGGCTTGCCCAGAGGAGGAACATCTCATGGCTCTCGTCCTCAGCAGAGCCTGTTTCCGAAAAGGCACACGTCCGGCTCCTTGTCCCACACGGAAGGTGGCAGCCCTGAAAGCTGTTGCTGGTCTTCACCGTCCCCCTGCAGCCTATTCACAGGCACAACAGCATTCACGATGCGGGCTTGCCCAGAGGAGGAAAATCTCATGGCTCTCGTCCTCGGCAGATTCTGATTCAGAAAAGGCACACGTTCGGCTCCTTGTCCCACACGGAAGGTGGCAGCCCTGAAAGCTGTTGCTGGTCTTCACCGTCCCCCTGCAGCCTATTCACATGTACAACAGGATCTGGGACCCGGGCTTGCCCATTGGAGGAACATCTCATGGCTCTCCTCCTCGGCAGAGCCTGATTCTGGAAAGGCACACTTCCGGCTCCGTGTCCCACACGGAAGGTGGCAGGCCGGAAAGATGTTGCTGGACTTCACCGTCCCCCTGCAGCCAATTCACAGGCACAACAGGATCTGGGACCCGGGCTTGCCCAGAGGAGGAACATCTCTTGGCTCTCGTCCTCGGCAGAGCCTGATTCCGAAAAGGCACATGTCTGGCTCTTTGTCCCACACGGAAGGTGGGAGGCCGGAAAGCTGTTGCTGGTCTTCACCGTCCCCCTGCATCCTATTCACAGGTACAACAGGATCTGGGACGCGGGCTTGCCCAGAGGAGGAACATCTCATGGCTCTCCTCCTCGGCAGAGTCTGATTCCGAAAAGGCACACGTCCGGCTCCTTGTCCCACACGGAAGGTGGCAGCCCTGAAAGCTGTTGCTGGTCTTCACCGTCCCCCTGCAGCCTATTGACAGGCACAACATGATCTGGGACCCGGGCTTGCCCAGAGGAGGAACATCACATGGCTCTCGTCCTCAGCAGAGCCTGATTGCGGAAAGGCACACGACCGGCTCCTTGTCCCACACGGAAGGTGGCAGCCCTGAAAGCTGTTGCTGGTCTTCACCGTCCCCCTGCAGCCTATTCACAGGCACAACAGTATTCACGACGCGGGCTTGCCCATAGGAGGAAAATCTCATGGCTCTCGTCCTCGGCAGAGTCTGATTCCGAAAAGGCAAACTTCCGGCTCCTTGTCCCATACGGAAGGTGGCAGCCCTGAAAGCTGTTGCTGGTCTTCATCGTCCCCCTGCAGCCAATTCACAGGCACAACAGGATTCACGACGCGGGCTTGCCCCGAGGAGGAAGATCTCATGGCTCTCGTCCTCGGCAGAGCCTGATTCGGTCAAGGCACACGTCCGGCTCCTTGTCCCATACGGAAGGTGGCAGCCCTGAAAGCTGTTGCTGGTCTTCACCGTCCCCCTGCAGCCAATTCACAGGCACAACAGGATTCATGACGCGGGCTTGCCCAGAGGAGGAACATCTTATGGCTCTCTTCCTCGGCATAGCCTGATTCCGAAAAGGCACACGTCCGGCTCCTTGTCCCACACGGAAGGTGGCAGCCCTGAAAGCTGTTGCTGGTCTTCACCGTCCCCCTGCAGCCAATTCACAGGCACAACAGGATTCATGACGCGGGATTGCCCAGAGGAGGAACATCTTATGGCTCTCTTCCTCGGCATAGCCTGATTCCGAAAAGGCACACGTCCGGCTCCTTGTCCCACACGGAAGGTGGCAGCCCTGAAAGCTGTTGCTGGTCTTCACCGTCCCCCTGCAGCCTATTCACAGGCACAACAGGATTCAGGACCCGGGCATGCCCAGAGGAGGAACATCTCATGGCTCTCGTCCTCGGCAGGGCCTGTTTCTGAAAAGGCACATGTCCGGCTCCTTGTCCCACACGGATGGTGGCAGCCCTGAAAGCTGTTGCTGGTCTTCACCGTCCCCCTGCAGCCTATTCACAGGTACAACAGGATATGGGACCCGGGCTTGCCCCAAGGAGGAAGATCTCATGGCTCTCCTCCTCGGCAGAGCCTGCTTCTGGAAAGGCACACGTCCGGCTCCGTGTCCCACACGGAAGGTGGCAGGCCGGAAAGATGTTTCTGGTCTTCACCGTCCCCCTGTGGCCTATTCACAGGTACAACAGGATCTGGGACCCGGGCTTGCCCAGAGGAGGAACATCTCTTGGCTCTTGTCCTCGGCAGAGCCTGATTCCGAAAAGGCACATGTCTGGCTCCTTGTCCCACACGGAAGGTGGGAGGCCGGAAAGCTGTTGCTGGTCTTCACCGTCCCCCTGCATCCTATTCACAGGTACAACAGGATCTGGGACGCGGGCTTGCCCAGAGGAGGAACATCTCATGGCTCTCCTCCTCGGCAGAGTCTGATTCCGAAAAGGCACACGTCCGGCTCCTTGTCCCACACGGAAGGTGGCAGCCCTGAAAGCTGTTGCTGGTCTTCACCGTCCCCCTGCAGCCTATTGACAGGCACAACAGGATCTGGGACCCGGGCTTTCCCAGAGGAGGAACATCACATGGCTCTCGTCCTCAGCAGAGCCTGATTGCGGAAAGGCACACGTCCGGCTCCTTGTCCCACACGGAAGGTGGCAGCCCTGAAAGCTGTTGCTGGTCTTCACCGTCCCCTGCAGCCTATTCACAGGCACAACAGGATTCAGGACCCGGGCATGCCCAGAGGAGGAAGATCTCATGGCTCTCGTCCTCGGCAGAGCCTGATTCCGGAAAGGCACACGTCCGGCTCCTTGTCCCACACGGAAGGTGGCAGCCCTGAAAGCTGTTGCTGGTCTTCACCGTCCCCCGGCAGCCTTTTCACAGGCACAACAGAAATCATGACGCGGGCTTGCCCAGAGGAGGAACATCTTATGGCTCTCTTCCTCGGCATAGCCTGATTCCGGAAAGGCACACGTCCGGCTCCTTGTCCCACACGGAAGGTGGCAGCCCTGAAAGCTGTTGCTGGTCTTCACCGTCCCCCTGCAGCCTATTCACAGGCACAACAGGATTCAGGACCCGGGCATGCCCAGAGGAGGAACATCTCATGGCTCTCGTCCTCGGCAGGGCCTGTTTCTGAAAAGGCACATGTCCGGCTCCTTGTCCCACACGGATGGTGGCAGCCCTGAAAGCTGTTGCTGGTCTTCACCGTCCCCCTGCAGCCTATTCACAGGTACAACAGGATATGGGACCCGGGCTTGCCCCAAGGAGGAAGATCTCATGGCTCTCCTCCTCGGCAGAGCCTGCTTCTGGAAAGGCACACGTCCGGCTCCGTGTCCCACACGGAAGGTGGCAGGCCGGAAAGATGTTTCTGGTCTTCACCGTCCCCCTGCAGCCTATTCACAGGTACAACAGGATCTGGGACCCGGGCTTTCCCAGAGGAGGAACATCACATGGCTCTCGTCCTCAGCAGAGCCTGATTGCGGAAAGGCACACGTCCGTCTCCTTGTCCCACACGGAAGGTGGCAGCCCTGAAAGCTGTTGCTGGTCTTCACCGTCCCCCTGCATCCTATTCACAGGTACAACAGGATCTGGGACGCGGGCTTGCCCAGAGGATGAACATCTCATGGCTCTCCTCCTCGGCAGAGTCTGATTCCGAAAAGGCACACGTCCGGCTCCTTGTCCCACACGGAAGGTGGCAGCCCTGAAAGCTGTTGCTGGTCTTCACCGTCCCCCTGCAGCCTATTCACAGGTACAACAGGATCTGGGACCCGGGCTTTCCCAGAGGAGGAACATCACATGGCTCTCGTCCTCAGCAGAGCCTGATTGCGGAAAGGCACACGTCCGGCTCCTTGTCCCACACGGAAGGTGGCAGCCCTGAAAGCTGTTGCTGGTCTTCACCGTCCCCCTGCAGCCTATTGACAGGCACAACAGGATTCAGGACCCGGGCATGCCCAGAGGAGGAAGATCTCATGGCTCTCATCCTCGGCAGAGCCTGATTCCGGAAAGGCACACGTCCGGCTCCTTGTCCCACACGGAAGGTGGCAGCCCTGAAAGCTGTTGCTGGTCTTCACCGTCCCCCTGCAGCCAATTCACAGGCACAACAGGATTCATGACGCGGGCTTGCCCAGAGGAGGAACATCTTATGGCTCTCTTCCTCGGCATAGCCTGATTCCGAAAAGGCACACGTCCGGCTCCTTGTCCCACACGGAAGGTGGCAGCCCTGAAAGCTGTTGCTGGCCTTCACCGTCCCCCTGCAGCCTATTCACAGGCACAACAGGATTCAGGACCCGGGCATGCCCAGAGGAGGAACATCTCATGGCTCTCGTCCTCGGCAGGGCCTGTTTCTGAAAAGGCACATGTCCGGCTCCTTGTCCCACACGGATGGTGGCAGCCCTGAAAGCTGTTGCTGGTCTTCACCGTCCCCCTGCAGCCTATTCACAGGTACAACAGGATATGGGACCCGGGCTTGCCCCAAGGAGGAAGATCTCATGGCTCTCCTCCTCGGCAGAGCCTGCTTCTGGAAAGGCACACGTCCGGCTCCGTGTCCCACACGGAAGGTGGCAGGCCGGAAAGATGTTTCTGGTCTTCACCGTCCCCCTGTGGCCTATTCACAGGTACAACAGGATCTGGGACGCGGGCTTGCCCAGAGGAGGAACATCTCATGGCTCTCCTCCTCGGCAGAGTCTGATTCCGAAAAGGCACACGTCCGGCTCCTTGTCCCACACGGAAGGTGGCAGCCCTGAAAGCTGTTGCTGGTCTTCACCGTCCCCCTGCAGCCTATTCACAGGCACAACAGCATTCACGACGCGGGCTTGCCCATAGGAGGAAAATCTCATGGCTCTCGTCCTCGGCAGAGTCTGATTCCGAAAAGGCACATGTCCGGCTTCTTGTCCCATACGGAAGGTGGCAGCCCTGAAAGCTGTTGCTGGTCTTCATCGTCCCCCTGCAGCCAATTCACAGGCACAACAGGATTCACGACGCTGGCTTGCCCCGAGGAGGAAGATCTCATGGCTCTCGTCCTCGGCAGAGCCTGATTCGGTCAAGGCACACGTCCGGCTCCTTGTCCCACACGGAAGGTGGCAGCCCTGAAAGCTGTTGCTGGTCTTCACCGTCCCCCTGCAGCCAATTCACAGGCACAACAGGATTCACGACACGGGCTTGCCCATTGGAGGAACATCTCATGGCTCTCCTCCTCGGCAGAGCCTGATTCCGGAAAGGCACACGTCCGGCTCCTTGTCCCACACGGAAGGTGGCAGCCCTGAAAGCTGTTGCTGGTCTTCACCTTCCCCCTGCAGCCAATTCACAGGCACAACAGGATTCAGGACCCGGGCATGCCCAGTGGAGGAACATCTCATGGCTCTCCTCCTCGGCAGAGCCTGATTCCGGAAAGGCACACGTCCGGCTCTTTGTCCCACACAGAAGGTGGCAGCCCTGAAAGCTGTTGCTGGTCTTCACCGTCCCCCTGCAGCCTATTCACAGGTACAACAGGATCTGGGACCCGGGCTTGCCCCGAGGAGGAAGATCTCATGGCTCTCGTCCTCGGCAGAGCCTGATTCCGGAAAGGCACATGTCCGGCTCCTTGTCCCAAACGGAAGTTGGCAGGCCGGAAAGCTGTTGCTGGTCTTCACCGTCCCCCTGCAGGCTATTCACAGGCACAACAGGATCTGGGACCCGGGCTTGCCCAGAGGAGGAACATCTCATGGCTCTCGTCCTCAGCAGAGCCTGTTTCCGAAAAGGCACTCGTCCGGCTCCTCGTCCCACACGGAACGTGGCAGCCCTGAAAACTGTTGCTGGTCCTCACCGTCCCCCTGCAGCCAATTCACAGGCACAACAGGATCTGGGACCCGGGCTTGCCCAGAGGAGGACCATCTCATGGCTCTCGTCCTCGGCAGAGCCTGATTCCCAAAAGGCACACGTCCGGCTCCTTGTCCCACACGGAAGGTGGCAGCCCTGAAAGCTGTTCCTGGTCTTCACCGTCCCCCTGCAGGCTATTCACAGGCACAACAGGATCTGGGACCCGGGCTTGCCCAGAGGAGGAACATCTCATGGATCTCGTCCTCGGAAGTGTCTGATTCCGGAAAGGCACATGTCCGGCTCCTTGTCCCACACGGAAGGTGGCAGCCCTGAAAGCTGTTGCTGGTCTTCACCGTCCCCCTGCAGCCTATTCACAGGTACAACAGGATCTGGGACCCGGGCTTGCCCCGAGGAGGAAGATCTCATGGCTCTCGTCCTCGGCAGAGCCGCTTTCCGAAAAGGCACACGTCCGGCTCCTTGTCCCACACGGAAGGTGGTAGCCCTGAAAGCTGTTGCTGGTCTTCACCGTCCCCCTGCAGCCAATTCACAGGCACAACAGGATTCACGACGCGGGCTTTCCCAGAGGAGGAACATCTCATGGCTCTCGTCCTCAGCAGAGCCTGATTCCGGAAAGGCACACGTCCGGCTCCTTGTCCCACACGGAAGGTGGCAGCCCTGAAAGCTGTTGCTGGTCTTCACCGTCCCCCTGCAGCCTATTCACAGGCACAACAGGATTCAGGACCCGGGCATGCCCAGAGGAGGAACATCTCATGGCTCTCCTCCTCGGCAGAGCCTGATTCCGGAAAGGCACACGTCCGGCTCCTTGTCCCAAACGGAAGGTGGCAGGCCGGAAAGCTGTTTCTGGTCTTCACCGTCCCCCTGCAGCCTATTCACAGGCACAACAGGATTCACGACGCGGGCTTGCCCAGAGGAGGAACATCTCATGGCTCTCCTCCTCGGCAGAGCCTGATTCCGGAAAGGCACACGTCTGGCTCCTTGTCCCAAACGGAAGGTGGCAGGCCGGAAAGCTGTTGCTGGTCTTCACCGTCCCCCTGCAGCCTATTCACAGGTACAACAGGATCTGGGACCCGGGCTTGCCCAGAGGAGGAACATCTCATGGCTCTCCTCCTCGGCAGAGCCTGATTCCGGAAAGGCACACGTCCGGTTCCTTGTCCCACACGGAAGGTGGCAGCCCTGAAAGCTGTTGCTGGTCTTCACCGTCCCCCAGCAGCCTATTCACAGGCACAACAGGATCTGGGACCCGGGATTGCCCAGAGGAGGAACATCACATGGCTCTCGTCCTCGGCAGAGCCTGATTCCGGAAAGGCACATGTCCGGCTCCTTATCCCACACGGAAGGTGGCAGGCCGGAAAGATGTTGCTGGTCTTCACCGTCCCCCTGCAGCCTATTCACAGGCACAACAGGATCTGGGACCCGGGCTTGCCCAGAGGAGGAACATCTCATGGCTCTCGTCCTTGGTAGAGCCTGATTCCGAAAAGGCACACGTCCGGCTCCTTGTCCCACACGGAAGGTGGCAGCCCTGAAAGCTGTTGCTGGTCTTCACCGTCCCCCTGCAGCCTATTCACAGGCACAACAGGATTCAGGACCCAGGCAAGCCCATAAGAGGAAGATCTCATGGCTCTCTTCCTCGGCAGAGCCTGATTCCGAAACAGTATACGTCCGGCTCCTTGTCCCAAATGGAAGGTGGCAGGCCGGAAAGCTGTTGCTGGTCTTCACCGTCCCCCTGCAGCCTATTCACAGGTACAACAGGATCTGGGACCCGGGCTTGCCCAGAGGAGGAACATCTCATGGCTCTCCTCCTCGGCAGAGACTGATTCCGAAAAGGCACACGTCCGGCACCTTGTCCCACACGGAAGGAGGCAGCCCAGAAAGCTGTTGCTGGTCTTCACCATCCCCCTGCAGCCTATTCACAGGTACAACAGGATCTGGGACCCGGGCTTGCCCAGAGGAGGAACATCTCATGGCTCTCGTCCTCGGCAGGGCCTGTTTCTGAAAAGGCACATGTCCGGCTCCTTGTCCCACACGGATGGTGGCAGCCCTGAAAGCTGTTGCTGGTCTTCACCGTCCCCCTGCAGCCTATTCACAGGTACAACAGGATATGCGACCCGGGCTTGCCCCAAGGAGGAAGATCTCATGGCTCTCCTCCTCGGCAGAGCCTGCTTCTGGAAAGGCACACGTCCGGCTCCGTGTCCCACACGGAAGGTGGCAGGCCGGAAAGATGTTTCTGGTCTTCACCGTCCCCCTGTGGCCTATTCACAGGTACAACAGGATCTGGGACGCGGGCTTGCCCAGAGGAGGAACATCTCATGGCTCTCCTCCTCGGCAGAGTCTGATTCCGAAAAGGCACACGTCCGGCTCCTTGTCCCACACGGAAGGTGGCAGCCCTGAAAGCTGTTGCTGGTCTTCACCGTCCCCCTGCAGCCTATTCACAGGCACAACAGCATTCATGACGCGGGCTTGCCCATAGGAGGAAAATCTCATGGCTCTCGTCCTTGGCAGAGTCTGATTCCGAAAAGGCACATGTCCGGCTTCTTGTCCCATACGGAAGGTGGCAGCCCTGAAAGCTGTTGCTGGTCTTCACCGTCCCCCTGCAGCCTATTCACAGGTACAACAGGATATGCGACCCGGGCTTGCCCCAAGGAGGAAGATCTCATGGCTCTCCTCCTCGGCAGAGCCTGCTTCTGGAAAGGCACACGTCCGGCTCCGTGTCCCACACGGAAGGTGGCAGGCCGGAAAGATGTTTCTGGTCTTCACCGTCCCCCTGTGGCCTATTCACAGGTACAACAGGATCTGGGACGCGGGCTTGCCCAGAGGAGGAAAATCTCATGGCTCTCCTCCTCGGCAGAGTCTGATTCCGAAAAGGCACACGTCCGGCTCCTTGTCCCACACGGAAGGTGGCAGCCCTGAAAGCTGTTGCTGGTCTTCACCGTCCCCCTGCAGCCTATTCACAGGCACAACAGCATTCACGACGCGGGCTTGCCCATAGGAGGAACATCTCATGGCTCTCGTCCTCGGCAGAGTCTGATTCCGAAAAGGCACACTTACGGATCCTTGTCCCACACGGAAGGTGGCAGCCCTGAAAGCTGTTGCTGGTCTTCACCGTCCCCCTGCAGCCTATTCACAGGCACAACAGGATCTGGGACCCGCGCTTGCCCAGAGGAGGAACATCTCATGGCTCTCGTCCTCGGCAGAGCCTGATTCCGGAAAGGCACACGTCCGGCTCCTTGTCCCACACGGAAGGTGGCAGCCCTGAAAGCTGTTGCTGGTCTTCACCGTCCCCCTGCAGCCTATTCACAGGCACAACATCATTCACGACGCGGGCTTGCCCAGAGGAGGAACATCACATGGCTCTCGTCCTCGGCAGAGCCTGATTCCGGAAAGGCACATGTCCGGCTCCTTGTCCCACACGGAAGGTGGCAGGCCGGAAAGATGTTGCTGGTCTTCACCGTCCCCCTGCAGCCTATTCACAGGCACAAAAGGATCTGGGACCCGGGCTTGCCCAGAGAAGGAACATCTCATGGCTCTCGTCCTTGGTAGAGCCTGATTCCGAAAAGGCACACGTCCGGCTCCTTGTCCCACACGGAAGGTGGCAGCCCTGAAAGCTGTTGCTGGTCTTCACCGTCCCCCTGCAGCCTATTCAAAGGCACAACAGGATTCAGGACCCGGGCAAGCCCATAAGAGGAAGATCTCATGGCTCTCTTCCTCGGCAGATCCTGATTCCGAAACGGTACACGTCCGGCTCCTTGTCCCACACGGAAGGTGGCAGCCCTGAAAGCTGTTGCTGGTCTTCACCGTCCCCCTGCAGCCTATTCACAGGTACAACAGGATCTGGGACCCGGGCTTGCCCAGAGGAGGAACATCTTATGGCTCTCTTCCTCGGCATAGCCTGATTCCGAAAAGGCACACGTCCGGCTCCTTGTCCCACACGGAAGGAGGCAGCCCTGAAAGCTGTTGCTGGTCTTCACCGTCCCCCTGCAGCCTATTCACAGGCACAACACGATTCAGGACCCGGGCATGCCCAGAGGAGGAACATCTCATGGCTCTCGTCCTCGGCAGAGCCTGATTCCGGAAAGGCACACGTCTGGCTCCTTGTCCCAAACGGAAGGTGGCAGGCCGGAAAGCTGTTGCTGGTCTTCACCGTCCCCCTGCAGCCTATTCACAGGTACAACAGGATCTGGGACCCGGGCTTGCCCAGAGGAGGAACATCTCATGGCTCTCCTCCTCGGCAGAGACTGATTCCGAAAAGGCACACGTCCGGCTCCGTGTCCCACACGGAAGGTGGCAGGCCGGAAAGATGTTTCTGGTCTTCACCGTCCCCCTGTGGCCTATTCACAGGTACAACAGGATCTGGGACGCGGGCTTGCCCAGAGGAGGAACATCTCATGGCTCTCCTCCTCGGCAGAGTCTGATTCCGAAAAGGCACACGTCCGGCTCCTTGTCCCACACGGAAGGTGGCAGCCCTGAAAGCTGTTGCTGGTCTTCACCGTCCCCCTGCAGCCTATTCACAGGCACAACAGCATTCACGACGCGGGCTTGCCCATAGGAGGAACATCTCATGGCTCTCGTCCTCGGCAGAGTCTGATTCCGAAAAGGCACACTTACGGATCCTTGTCCCACACGGAAGGTGGCAGCCCTGAAAGCTGTTGCTGGTCTTCACCGTCCCCCTGCAGCCTATTCACAGGCACAACAGGATCTGGGACCCGCGCTTGCCCAGAGGAGGAACATCTCATGGCTCTCGTCCTCGGCAGAGCCTGATTCCGGAAAGGCACACGTCCGGCTCCTTGTCCCACACGGAAGGTGGCAGCCCTGAAAGCTGTTGCTGGTCTTCACCGTCCCCCTGCAGCCTATTCACAGGCACAACATCATTCACGACGCGGGAGTGCCCAGAGGAGGAACATCACATGGCTCTCGTCCTCGGCAGAGCCTGATTCCGGAAAGGCACATGTCCGGCTCCTTGTCCCACACGGAAGGTGGCAGCCCGGAAAGATGTTGCTGGTCTTCACCGTCCCCCTGCAGCCTATTCACAGGCACAAAAGGATCTGGGACCCGGGCTTGCCCAGAGAAGGAACATCTCATGGCTCTCGTCCTTGGTAGAGCCTGATTCCGAAAAGGCACACGTCCGGCTCCTTGTCCCACACGGAAGGTGGCAGCCCTGAAAGCTGTTGCTGGTCTTCACCGTCCCCCTGCAGCCTATTCAAAGGCACAACAGGATTCAGGACCCGGGCAAGCCCATAAGAGGAAGATCTCATGGCTCTCTTCCTCGGCAGATCCTGATTCCGAAACGGTACACGTCCGGCTCCTTGTCCCACACGGAAGGTGGCAGGCCGGAAAGCTGTTGCTGGTCTTCACCGTCCCCCTGCAGCCTATTCACAGGTACAACAGGATCTGGGACCCGGGCTTGCCCAGAGGAGGAACATCTTATGGCTCTCTTCCTCGGCATAGCCTGATTCCGAAAAGGCACACGTCCGGCTCCTTGTCCCACACGGAAGGAGGCAGCCCTGAAAGCTGTTGCTGGTCTTCACCGTCCCCCTGCAGCCTATTCACAGGCACAACACGATTCAGGACCCGGGCATGCCCAGAGGAGGAACATCTCATGGCTCTCGTCCTCGGCAGAGCCTGATTCCGGAAAGGCACACGTCTGGCTCCTTGTCCCAAACGGAAGGTGGCAGGCCGGAAAGCTGTTGCTGGTCTTCACCGTCCCCCTGCAGCCTATTCACAGGTACAACAGGATCTGGGACCCGGGCTTGCCCAGAGGAGGAACATCTCATGGCTCTCCTCCTCGGCAGAGACTGATTCCGAAAAGGCACACGTCTGGCTCCTTGTCCCACACGAAAGGTGGCAGCCCTGAAAGCTGTTGCTGGTCTTCACCGTCCCCCTGCAGCCTATTCACAGGTACAACAGGATATGGGACCCGGGCTTGCCCCAAGGAGGAAGATCTCATGGCTCTCCTCCTCGGCAGAGCTTGCTTCTGGAAAGGCACACGTCCGGCTCCGTGTCCCACACGGAAGGTGGCAGGCCGGAAAGATGTTTCTGGTCTTCACCGTCCCCCTGTGGCCTATTCACAGGTACAACAGGATCTGGGACCCGGGCTTGCCCAGAGGAGGAACATCTCTTGGCTCTCGTCCTCGGCAGAGCCTGATTCCGAAAAGGCACATGTCTGGCTCCTTGTCCCACACGGAAGGTGGGAGGCCGGAAAGCTGTTGCTGGTCTTCACCGTCCCCCTGCATCCTATTCACAGGTACAACAGGATCTGGGACGCGGGCTTGCCCAGAGGAGGAACATCTCATGGCTCTCCTCCTCGGCAGAGTCTGATTCCGAAAAGGCACACGTCCGGCTCCTTGTCCCACACGGAAGGTGGCAGCCCTGAAAGCTGTTGCTGGTCTTCACCGTCCCCCTGCAGCCTATTGACAGGCACAACAGGATCTGGGACCCGGGCTTTCCCAGAGGAGGAACATCACATGGCTCTCGTCCTCAGCAGAGCCTGATTGCGGAAAGGCACACGTCCGGCTCCTTGTCCCACACGGAAGGTGGCAGCCCTGAAAGCTGTTGCTGGTCTTTACCGTCACCCTGCAGCCTATTCACAGGTACAACGGGATATGGGACCCAGGCTTGCCCCGAGGAGGAAGATCTCATGGCTCTCGTCCTCGGCAGAGCCTGATTCCGGAAAGGCACACGTCCGGCTCCTTGTCCCACACGGAAGGTGGCAGGCCGGAAAGCTGTTGCTGGTCTTCACCGTCCCCCTGCAGCCTATTCACAGGTACAACAGGATCTGGGACCCGGGCTTGCCCAGAGGAGGAACATCTTATGGCTCTCTTTCTCGGCATAGCCTGATTCCGAAAAGGCACACGTCCGGCTCCTTGTCCCACACGGAAGGAGGCAGCCCTGAAAGCTGTTGCTGGTCTTCACCGTCCCCCTGCAGCCAATTCACAGGCACTACAGGATTCAGGACACGGGCTTGCCCAGTGGAGGAACATCTCATGGCTCTCCTCCTCGGCAGAACCCGATTCCGGAAAGGCACACGTCCGGCTCCTTGTCCCACACGGAAGGTGGCAGCCCTGAAAGCTGTTGCTGGTCTTCACCGTCCCCCTGCAGCCTATTCACAGGCACAACACGATTCAGGACCCGGGCATGCCCATAGGAGCAACATCTCATGGCTCTCGTCCTCGGCAGAGCCTGATTCCGGAAAGGCACACGTCTGGCTCCTTGTCCCAAACGGAAGGTGGCAGGCCGGAAAGCTGTTGCTGGTCTTCACCGTCCCCCTGCAGCCTATTCACAGGTACAACAGGATCTGGGACCCGGGCTTGCCCAGAGGAGGAACATCTCATGGCTCTCCTCCTCGGCAGAGACTGATTCCGAAAAGGCACACGTCTGGCTCCTTGTCCCACACGAAAGGTGGCAGCCCTGAAAGCTGTTGCTGGTCTCACCGTCCCCCTGCAGCCTATTCACAGGCACAACAGGATTCATGACGCGGGCTTGCCCAGAGGAGGAACATCTTATGGCTCTCTTCCTCGGCATAGCCTGATTCCGAAAAGGCACACGTCCGGCTCCTCGTCCCACACGGAAGGTGGCAGCCCTGAAAGCTGTTGCTGGTCTTCACCGTCCCCCTGCAGCCTATTCACATGCACAACAGGATTCAGGACCCGGGCATGCCCAGAGGAGGAACATCTCATGGCTCTCGTCCTCGGCAGGGCCTGTTTCTGAAAAGGCACATGTCCGGCTCCTTGTCCCACACGGAAGGTGGGAGGCCGGAAAGCTGTTGCTGGTCTTCACCGTCCCCCTGCAGCCTATTCACAGGTACAACAGGATATGGGACCCGGGCTTGCCCCAAGGAGGAAGATCTCATGGCTCTCCTCCTCGGCAGAGCTTGCTTCTGGAAAGGCACACGTCCGGCTCCGTGTCCCACACGGAAGGTGGCAGGCCGGAAAGATGTTTCTGGTCTTCACCGTCCCCCTGTGGCCTATTCACAGGTACAACAGGATCTGGGACCCGGGCTTGCCCAGAGGAGGAACATCTCTTGGCTCTCGTCCTCGGCAGAGCCTGATTCCGAAAAGGCACATGTCTGGCTCCTTGTCCCACACGGAAGGTGGGAGGCCGGAAAGCTGTTGCTGGTCTTCACCGTCCCCCTGCATCCTATTCACAGGTACAACAGGATCTGGGACGCGGGCTTGCCCAGAGGAGGAACATCTCATGGCTCTCCTCCTCGGCAGAGTCTGATTCCGAAAAGGCACACGTCCGGCTCCTTGTCCCACACGGAAGGTGGCAGCCCTGAAAGCTGTTGCTGGTCTTCACCGTCCCCCTGCAGCCTATTGACAGGCACAACAGGATCTGGGACCCGGGCTTTCCCAGAGGAGGAACATCACATGGCTCTCGTCCTCAGCAGAGCCTGATTGCGGAAAGGCACACGTCCGGCTCCTTGTCCCACACGGAAGGTGGCAGCCCTGAAAGCTGTTGCTGGTCTTCACCGTCCCCCTGCAGCCTATTGACAGGCACAACAGGATCTGGGACCCGGGCTTTCCCAGAGGAGGAACATCACATGGCTCTCGTCCTCAGCAGAGCCTGATTCCGGAAAGGCACACGTCCGGCTCCTTGTCCCACACGGAAGGTGGCAGCCCTGAAAGCTGTTGCTGGTCTTCACCGTCCCCCTGCAGCCTATTCACAGGCACAACAGGATTCAGGACCCGGGCATGCCCAGAGGAGGAACATCTCATGGCTCTCGTCCTCGGCAGGGCCTGTTTCTGAAAAGGCACATGTCCGGCTCCTTGTCCCACACGGATGGTGGCAGCCCTGAAAGCTGTTGCTGGTCTTCACCGTCCCCCTGCAGCCTATTCACAGGTACAACAGGATATGGGACCCGGGCTTGCCCCAAGGAGGAAGATCTCATGGCTCTCCTCCTCGGCAGAGCCTGCTTCTGGAAAGGCACACGTCCGGCTCCGTGTCCCACACGGAAGGTGGCAGGCCGGAAAGATGTTTCTGGTCTTCACCGTCCCCCTGCAGCCAATTCACAGGTACAACAGGATCTGGGACCCGGGCTTGCCCAGAGGAGGAACATCTCTTGGCTCTCGTCCTCGGCAGAGCCTGATTCCGAAAAGGCACATGTCTGGCTCCTTGTCCCACACGGAAGGTGGGAGGCCGGAAAGCTGTTGCTGGTCTTCACCGTCCCCCTGCATCCTATTCACAGGTACAACAGGATCTGGGACGCGGGCTTGCCCAGAGGAGGAACATCTCATGGCTCTCCTCCTCGGCAGAGTCTGATTCCGAAAAGGCACACGTCCGGCTCCTTGTCCCACACGGAAGGTGGCAGCCCTGAAAGCTGTTGCTGGTCTTCACCGTCCCCCTGCAGCCTATTCACAGGTACAACAGGATCTGGGACCCGGGCTTTCCCAGAGGAGGAACATCACATGGCTCTCGTCCTCAGCAGAGCCTGATTGCGGAAAGGCACACGTCCGGCTCCTTGTCCCACACGGAAGGTGGCAGCCCTGAAAGCTGTTGCTGGTCTTCACCGTCCCCCTGCAGCCTATTCACAGGCACAACAGCATTCACTATGCGGGCTTGCCCAGAGGAGGAACATCTCATTGCTCTCCTCCTCGGCAGAGTCTGATTCCGAAAAGGCACACTTCCGGCTCCTTGTCCCACACGGAAGGTGGCAGCCCTGAAAGCTGTTGCTGGTCTTCACCGTCCCCCTGCAGCCAATTCACAGGCACAACAGGATTCACGACGCGGGCTTGCCCCGAGGAGGAAGATCTCATGGCTCTCGTCCTCGGCAGAGCCTGATTCCGGAAAGGCACATGTCCGTCTCCTTGTCCCAAACGGAAGGTGGCAGCCCTGAAAGCTGTTGCTGGTCTTCACCGTCCCCCTGCAGCCTATTCACAGGCACAACAGGATTCAGGACCCGGGCATGCCCAGAGGAGGCACATCTCATGGCTCTCCTCCTCGGCAGAGCCTGATTCCGGAAAGGCACACGTCCGGCTCCTTGTCCCACACGGAAGGTGGCAGCCCTGAAAGCTGTTGCTGGTCTTTACCGTCACCCTGCAGCCTATTCACAGGCACAACAGGATTCACGACGCGGGCTTGCCCAGAGGAGGAAGATCTCATGGCTCTCGTCCTCGGCAGAGCCTGATTCCGAAAAGGCACTCGTCCGGCTCCTTGTCCAACACGGAAGGTGGCAGCCCTGAAGGCTGTTGCTGGTCTTCACCGTCCCCCTGCAGCCTATTCACAGGCACAACAGGATTCAGGACCCGGGCATGCCCAGAGGAGGAACATCTCATGGCTCTCCTCCTCGGCAGAGCCTGATTCCGGAAAGGCACACGTCTGGCTCCTTGTCCCACACGGAAGGTGGCAGCCCTGAAAGCTGTTGCTGGTCTTTACCGTCACCCTGCAGCCTATTCACAGGTACAACGGGATATGGGACCCAGGCTTGCCCCGAGGAGGAAGATCTCATGGCTCTCGTCCTCGGCAGAGCCTGATTCCGGAAAGGCACATGTCCGTCTCCTTGTCCCAAACGGAAGGTGGCAGGCCGGAAAGATGTTGCTGGTCTTCACCGTCCCCCTGCAGGCTATTCACAGGCACAACAGGATCTGGGACCCGGGCTTGCCCAGAGGAGGAACATCTCATGGCTCTCGTCCTCAGCAGAGCCTGATTCCGGAAAGGCACAGGTCCGGCTCCTCGTCCCACACGGAACGTGGCAGCCCTGAAAGCTGTTGCTGGTCTTCACCGTCCCCCTGCAGCCTATTCACAGGCACAATAGGATTCACGACGCGGGCTTGCCCAGAGGAGGAACATCTCATGGCTCTCGTCCTCGGCAGAGTCTGATTCCGAAAAGGCACACTTACGGATCCTTGTCCCACACGGAAGGTGGCAGCCCTGAAAGCTGTTGCTGGTCTTCACCATCCCCCTGCAGCCAATTCACAGGCACAACAGGATTCACGACGCGGGCTTGCCCAGAGGAGGAACATCTCATGGCTCTCGTCCTCGTCAGAGCCGCTTTCCGAAAAGGCACACGTCCGGCTCCTTGTCCCACATGGAAGGTGGCAGCCCTGAAAGCTGTTGCTGGTCTTCACCGTCCCCCTGCAGCCTATTCACAGGCACAACAGGATCTGGGACCCGGGCTTGCCCAGAGGAGGAACATCTCATGGCTCTCGTCCTCGGCAGAGCCTGATTCCGAAAAGGCACACGTCCGGCTCCTTGTCCCACACGGAAGGTGGCAGCCCTGAAAGCTGTTGCTGGTCTTCACCGTCCCCCTGCAGCCAATTCACAGGCACAACAGGATTCACGACGCGGGCTTGCCCCGAGGAGGAAGATCTCATGGCTCTCGTCCTCGGCAGAGCCTGATTCCGGAAAGGCACATGTCCGTCTCCTTGTCCCAAACGGAAGGTGGCAGCCCTGAAAGCTGTTGCTGGTCTTCACCGTCCCCCTGCAGCCTATTCACAGGCACAACAGGATTCAGGACCCGGGCATGCCCAGAGGAGGAACATCCCATGGCTCTCCTCCTCGGCAGAGCCTGATTCCGGAAAGGCACACGTCTGGCTCCTTGTCCCACACGGAAGGTGGCAGCCCTGAAAGCTGTTGCTGGTCTTTACCGTCACCCTGCAGCCTATTCACAGGTACAACAGGATTCACGACGCGGGCTTGCCCAGAGGAGGAAGATCTCATGGCTCTCGTCCTCGGCAGAGCCTGATTCCAAAAAGGCACTCGTCCGGCTCCTTGACCCACACGGAAGGTGGCAGCCCTGAAAGCTGTTGCTGGTCTTTACCGTCACCCTGCAGCCTATTCACAGGTACAACGGGATATGGGACCCAGGCTTGCCCCGAGGAGGAAGATCTCATGGCTCTCGTCCTCGGCAGAGCCTGATTCCGGAAAGGCACATGTCCGTCTCCTTGTCCCAAACGGAAGGTGGCAGGCCGGAAAGATGTTGCTGGTCTTCACCGTCCCCCTGCAGGCTATTCACAGGCACAACAGGATCTGGGACCCGGGCTTGCCCAGAGGAGGAACATCTCATGGCTCTCGTCCTCAGCAGAGCCTGATTCCGGAAAGGCACAGGTCCGGCTCCTCGTCCCACACGGAACGTGGCAGCCCTGAAAGCTGTTGCTGGTCTTCACCGTCCCCCTGCAGCCTATTCACAGGCACAATAGGATTCACGACGCGGGCTTGCCCAGAGGAGGAACATCTCATGGCTCTCGTCCTCGGCAGAGTCTGATTCCGAAAAGGCACACTTACGGATCCTTGTCCCACACGGAAGGTGGCAGCCCTGAAAGCTGTTGCTGGTCTTCACCATCCCCCTGCAGCCAATTCACAGGCACAACAGGATTCACGACGCGGGCTTGCCCAGAGGAGGAACATCTCATGGCTCTCGTCCTCGTCAGAGCCGCTTTCCGAAAAGGCACACGTCCGGCTCCTTGTCCCACACGGAAGGTGGGAGGCCGGAAAGCTGTTGCTGGTCTTCACCGTCCCCCTGCAGCCTATTCACAGGCACAACAGGATCTGGGACCCGGGCTTGCCCAGAGGAGGAACATCTCATGGCTCTCGTCCTCGGCAGAGCCTGATTCCGGAAAGGCACACGTCCGGCTCCTTGTCCCACACGGAAGGTGGCAGCCCTGAAAGCTGTTGCTGGTCTTCACCGTCCCCCTGCAGCCTATTCACAGGCACAACAGGATTCAGGTACCGGGCATGCCCAGAGGAGGAACATCTCATGGCTCTCGTCCTTGGCAGAGACGCTTTCCGAAAAGGCACACGTACAGCTCCTTGTCCCACACGGAAGGTGGCAGCCCTGAAAGCTGTTGCTGGTCTTCACCGTCCCCCTGCAGTCTATTCACAGGTACAACAGGATCTGGGACCCGGGCTTGCCCCGAGGAGGAAGATCTCATGGCTCTCGTCCTCGGCAGAGCCTGATTCCGGAAAGGCACATGTCCGGCTCCTTGTCCCACACGGAAGGTGGCAGGCCGGAAAGATTTTGCTGGTCTTCACCGTCCCCCTGCAGCCTATTCACAGGCACAACAGGATCTGGGACACGGGCTTGCCCAGAGGAGGAACATCTCATGGCTCTCGTCCTCGGCAGAGCCTGTTTCCGAAAAGGCACACATCCGGCTGCTCGTCCCACACGGAAGGTGGCAGCCCTGAAAGCTGTTGCTGGTCTTCACCGTCCCCCTGCAGCCTATTCACAGGCACAACAGCATTCACGATGCGGGCTTGCCCAGAGGAGGAAAATCTCATGGCTCTCCTCCTCGGCAGAGCCTGATTCCGGAAAGGCACACGTCCGGCTCCTTGTCCCACACGGAAGGTGGCAGCCCTGAAAGCTGTTCCTGGTCTTCACCGTCCCCCTGCAGCCTATTCACAGGCACAACAGGATTTACGACGCGGGCTTGACCAGAGGAGGAACATCTCATGGCTCTCGTCCTCAGCAGAGCCTGATTGCGGAAAGGCACACGTCCGGCTCCTTGTCCCACACGGAAGGTGGCAGCCCTGAAAGCTGTTGCTGGTCTTCACCGTCCCCCTGCAGCCTATTCACAGGCACAACAGGATTCAGGACCCGGGCATGCCCAGAGGAGGAAGATCTCATGGCTCTCGTCCTCGGCAGAGCCTGATTCCGGAAAGGCACACGTCCGGCTCCTTGTCCCACACGGAAGGTGGCAGGCCGGAAAGATGTTGCTGGTCCTCACCGTCCCCCTGCAGGCTATTCACAGGCACAACAGGATCTGGGACCCGGGCTTGCCCAGAGGAGGAACATCTCATGGCTCTCGTCCTCGGCACAGCCTGATTCCGAAAAGGCACAGGTCCGGCTCCTCGTCCCACACGGAAGGTGGAAGCCCTGAAAGCTGTTGCTGGTCTTCACCGTCCCCCTGCAGCCTATTCACAGGCACAACAGCATTCACAATGCTGTCTTGCCCAGAGGAGGAACATCTCATGGCTCTCGTCCTCGGCAGAGTCTGATTCCGAAAAGGCACACTTCCGGCTCCTCGTCCCACACGGAAGGTGGCAGCCCTGAAAGCTGTTGCTGGTCTTCACCATCCCCCTGCAGCCAATTCACAGGCACAACAGGATTCACGACGCGGGCTTGCCCAGAGGAGGAACAACTCATGGCTCTCGTCCTCGGCAGAGCCGCTTTCCGAAAAGGCACACGTCCGGCTCCTTGTCCCACACGGATGGTGGCAGGCCGGAAAGCTGTTGCTGGTCTTCACCGTCCCCCTGCAGCCTATTCACAGGCACAACAGCATTCACGATGCGGGCTTGCCCCGAGGAGGAAAATCTCATGGCTCTCGTCCTCGGCAGAGTCTGATTCCGAAAAGGCACACTTCCGGCTCCTTGTGCCACACGGAAGATGGCAGCCCTGAAAGCTGTTGCTGGTCTTCACCATGCCCCTGCAGCCAATTCACAGGCACAACAGGATTCACGACGCGGGCTTGCCCCGAGGAGGAACATCTCATGGCTCTCGTCCTCAGCAGAGCCTGATTCCGGAAAGGCACACGTCCGGCTCCTTGTCCCACACGGAAGGTGGCAGCCCTGAAAGCTGTTGCTGGTCTTCACCGTCCCCCTGCAGCCTATTCACAGGCACAACAGGATTCAGGACCCGGGCATGCCCAGAAGAGGAACATCTCATGGCTCTCCTCCTCGGCAGAGCCTGATTCCGGAAAGGCACTCGTCCGGCTCCTTGTCCCAAACGGAAGGTGGCAGGCCGGAAAGCTGTTGCTGGTCTTCACCGTCCCCCTGCAGCCTATTCACAGGTACAACAGGATCTGGGACCCGGGCTTGCCCAGAGGAGGAACATCTCATGGCTCTCCTCCTCGGCAGAGCCTGATTCCGAAACAGTACACGTCTGGCTCCTTGTCCCAAACGGAAGGTGGCAGGCCGGAAAGCTGTTGCTGGTCTTCACCGTCCCCCTGCAGCCTATTCACAGGTACAACAGGATCTGGGACCCGGGCTTGCCCAGAGGAGGAACATCTCATGGCTCTCCTCCTTGGCAGAGCCTGATTCTGAAAAGGCACACGTCCGGCTCCTTGTCCCACACGGAAGGTGGCAGGCCGGATAGATGTTGCTGGTCTTCACCGTCCCCCTGCAGCCAATTCACAGGCACAACAGGATTCATGACCCGGGCTTGCCCAGAGGAGGAACATCACATGGCTCTCGTCCTCGGCAGAGCCTGATTCCGGAAAGGCACATGTCCGGCTCCTTGTCCCACACGGAAGTTGGCAGGCCGGAAAGATGTTGCTGGTCCTCACCGTACCCCTGCAGCCTATTCACAGGCACAACAGGATCTGGGACCCGAGCTTGCCCAGAGGAGGAACATCTCATGGCTCTCGTCCTTGGCAGAGCCTGATTCCGAAAAGGCACACGTCCGGCTCCTTGTCCCACACGGAAGGTGGCAGCCCTGAAAGCTGTTGCTGGTCTTCACTGTCCCCCTGCAGCCTATTCAAAGGCACAACAGGATCTGGGGCCAGGGCCTGCCCAGAGGAGGAACATCTCATGGCTCTCGTCCTCGGCAGACCCTGATTCCGAAAAGGCACACGTCCGGCTCCTTGTCCCACACGGAAGGTGGCAGTCCTGAAAGCTGTTGCTGGTCTTCACCGTCCCCCTGCAGCCAATTCACAGGCACAACAGGATTCATGACGCGGGCTTGCTCAGAGGAGGAACATCTCATGGCTCTCGTCCTCGGCAGAGCCTGATTCCGGAAAGGCACATGTCCGGCTCCTTGTCCCAAACGGAAGGTGGCAGGCCGGAAAGATGTTGCTGGTCTTCACCGTCCCCCTGCAGCCTATTCACAGGCACAACAGCATTCACGATGCGGGCTTGCCCAGAGGAGGAACATCTCATGGCTCTCGTCCTCGGCAGAGTCTGATTCAGAAAAGGCACACTTCCGGCTCCTTGTCCCACACGGAAGGTGGCAGCCCTGAAAGCTGTTGCTGGTCTTCACCATCCCCCTGCAGCCTATTCACAGGTACAACAGGATCTGGGACCCGGGCTTGCCCCGAGGAGTAAGATCTCATGGCTCTCGTCCTCGGCAGAGCCTGATTCCGGAAAGGCACATGTCCAGCTCCTTGTCCCAAACGGAAGGTGGCAGGCCGGATAGATGTTGCTGGTCTTCACCGTCCCCCTGCAGCCAATTCACAGGCACAACAGGATTCATGACGCGGGCTTGCCCAGAGGAGGAACATCTCATGGCTCTCGTCCTCAGCAGAGCCTGTTTCCGAAAAGGCACACGTCTGGCTCCTTGTCCCACACGGAAGGTGGCAGCCCTGAAAGCTGTTGCTGGTCTTCACCGTCCCCCTGCAGCCCATTCACAGGCACAACAGGATCTGGGACCCGGGCTTGCCCAGAGGAGGAAAATCTCATGGCTCTCGTCCTCGGCAGATTCTGATTCAGAAAAGGCACACGTTCGGCTCCTTGTCCCACACGGAAGGTGGCAGCCCTGAAAGCTGTTGCTGGTCTTCACCGTCCCCCTGCAGCCTATTCACATGTACAACAGGATCTGGGACCCGGGCTTGCCCATTGGAGGAACATCTCATGGCTCTCCTCCTCGGCAGAGCCTGATTCTGGAAAGGCACACGTCCAGCTCCGTGTCCCACACGGAAGGTGGCAGGCCGGAAAGATGTTGCTGCACTTCACCGTCCCCCTGCAGCCAATTCACAGGCACAACAGGATCTGGGACCCGGGCTTGCCCAGAGGAGGAACATCTCTTGGCTCTCGTCCTCGGCAGAGCCTGATTCCGAAAAGGCACATGTCTGGCTCCTTGTCCCACACGGAAGGTGGGAGGCCGGAAAGCTGTTGCTGGTCTTCACCGTCCCCCTGCATCCTATTCACAGGTACAACAGGATCTGGGACGCGGGCTTGCCCAGAGGAGGAAAATCTCATGGCTCTCGTCCTCGGCAGAGTCTGATTCCGAAAAGGCACACGTCCGGCTCCTTGTCCCACAAGGAAGGTGGCAGCCCTGAAAGCTGTTGCTGGTCTTCACCGTCCCCCTGCAGCCTATTGACAGGCACAACAGGATCTGGGACCCGGGCTTGCCCAGAGGAGGAACATCACATGGCTCTCGTCCTCAGCAGAGCCTGATTGCGGAAAGGCACACGTCCGGCTCCTTGTCCCACAAGGAAGGTGGCAGCCCTGAAAGCTGTTGCTGGTCTTCACCGTCCCCCTGCAGCCTATTCACAGGCACAACAGCATTCACGACGCGGGCTTGCCCATAGGAGGAAAATCTCATGGCTCTCGTCCTCGGCAGAGTCTGATTCCGAAAAGGCAAACTTCCGGCTCCTTGTCCCATACGGAAGGTGGCAGCCCTGAAAGCTGTTGCTGGTCTTCATCGTCCCCCTGCAGCCAATTCACAGGCACAACAGGATTCACGACGCGGGCTTGCCCCGAGGAGGAAGATCCCATGGCTCTCGTCCTCGGCAGAGCCTGATTCGGTCAAGGCACACGTCCGGCTCCTTGTCCCACACGGAAGGTGGCAGCCCTGAAAGCTGTTGCTGGTCTTCACCGTCCCCCTGCAGCCAATTCACAGGCACAACAGGATTCACGACACGGGCTTGCCCATTGGAGGAACATCTCATGGCTCTCCTCCTCGGCAGAGCCTGATTCCGGAAAGGCACACGTCCGGCTCCTTGTCCCACACGGAACGTGGCAGCCCTGAAAGCTGTTGCTGGTCTTCACCGTCCCCCTGCAGCCAATTCACAGGCACAACAGGATTCATGACGCGGGCTTGCCCAGAGGAGGAACATCTTATGGCTCTCTTCCTCGGCATAGCCTGATTCCGAAAAGGCACACGTCCGGCTCCTTGTCCCACACGGAAGGTGGCAGCCCTGAAAGCTGTTGCTGGTCTCCACCGTCCCCCTGCAGCCAATTCACAGGCACAACAGGATTCATGACGCGGGCTTGCCCAGAGGAGGAACATCTTATGGCTCTCTTCCTCGGCATAGCCTGATTCCGAAAAGGCACACGTCCGGCTCCTTGTCCCACACGGAAGGTGGCAGCCCTGAAAGCTGTTGCTGGTCTTCACCGTCCCCCTGCAGCCTATTCACAGGCACAACAGGATTCAGGACCCGGGCATGCCCAGAGGAGGAACATCTCATGGCTCTCGTCCTCGGCAGGGCCTGTTTCTGAAAAGGCACATGTCCGGCTCCTTGTCCCACACGGATGGTGGCAGCCCTGAAAGCTGTTGCTGGTCTTCACCGTCCCCCTGCAGCCTATTCACAGGTACAACAGGATATGGGACCCGGGCTTGCCCCAAGGAGGAAGATCTCATGGCTCTCCTCCTCGGCAGAGCCTGCTTCTGGAAAGGCACACGTCCGGCTCCGTGTCCCACACGGAAGGTGGCAGGCCGGAAAGATGTTTCTGGTCTTCACCGTCCCCCTGTGGCCTATTCACAGGTACAACAGGATCTGGGACCCGGGCTTGCCCAGAGGAGGAACATCTCTTGGCTCTCGTCCTCGGCAGAGCCTGATTCCGAAAAGGCACATGTCTGGCTCCTTGTCCCACACGGAAGGTGGGAGGCCGGAAAGCTCTTGCTGGTCTTCACCGTCCCCCTGCATCCTATTCACAGGTACAACAGGATCTGGGACGCGGGCTTGCCCAGAGGAGGAACATCTCATGGCTCTCCTCGGCAGAGTCTGATTCCGAAAAGGCACACGTCCGGCTCCTTGTCCCACACGGAAGGTGGCAGCCCTGAAAGCTGTTGCTGGTCTTCACCGTCCCCCTGCAGCCTATTCACAGGCACAACAGGATCTGGGACCCGGGCTTTCCCAGAGGAGGAACATCACATGGCTCTCGTCCTCAGCAGAGCCTGATTGCGGAAAGGCACACGTCCGGCTCCTTGTCCCACACGGAAGGTGGCAGCCCTGAAAGCTGTTGCTGGTCTTCACCGTCCCCCTGCAGCCTATTCACAGGCACAACAGGATTCAGGACCCGGGCATGCCCAGAGGAGGAAGATCTCATGGCTCTCGTCCTCGGCAGAGCCTGATTCCGGAAAGGCACACGTCCGGCTCCTTGTCCCACACGGAAGGTGGCAGCCCTGAAAGCTGTTGCTGGTCTTCACCGTCCCCCGGCAGCCTTTTCACAGGCACAACAGAATTCATGACGCGGGCTTGCCCAGAGGAGGAACATCTTATGGCTCTCTTCCTCGGCATAGCCTGATTACGAAAAGGCACTCGTCCGGCTCCTTGTCCCACACGGAAGGTGGCAGCCCTGAAGGCTGTTGCTGGTCTTCACCGTCCCCCTGCAGCCTATTCACAGGCACAACAGGATTCAGGACCCGGGCATGCCCAGAGGAGGAACATCTCATGGCTCTCGTCCTCAGCAGAGCCTGATTCCGGAAAGGCACTCGTCCGGCTCCTTGTCCCACACGGAAGGTGGCAGCCCTGAAAGCTGTTGCTGGTCTTTACCGTCACCCTGCAGCCTATTCACAGGTACAACGGGATATGGGACCCAGGCTTGCCCCGAGGAGGAAGATCTCATGGCTCTCGTCCTCGGCAGAGCCTGATTCCGGAAAGGCACATGTCCGTCTCCTTGTCCCAAACGGAAGGTGGCAGGCCGGAAAGATGTTGCTGGTCTTCACCGTCCCCCTGCAGGCTATTCACAGGCACAACAGGATCTGGGACCCGGGCTTGCCCAGAGGAGGAACATCTCATGGCTCTCGTCCTCAGCAGAGCCTGATTCCGGAAAGGCACAGGTCCGGCTCCTCGTCCCACACGGAACGTGGCAGCCCTGAAAGCTGTTGCTGGTCTTCACCGTCCCCCTGCAGGCTATTCACAGGCACAACAGGATCTGGGACCCGGGCTTGCCCAGAGGAGGAACATCTCATGGCTCTCGTCCTCGGCAGAGTCTGATTCCGAAAAGGAACACTTACGGATCCTTGTCCCACACGGAAGGTGGCAGCCCTGAAAGCTGTTGCTGGTCTTCACCATCCCCCTGCAGCCAATTCACAGGCACAACAGGATTCACGACGCGGGCTTGCCCAGAGGAGGAACATCTCATGGCTCTCGTCCTCGTCAGAGCCGCTTTCCGAAAAGGCACACGTCCGGCTCCTTGTCCCACACGGAAGGTGGCAGCCCTGAAAGCTGTTGCTGGTCTTCACCGTCCCCCTGCAGCCTATTCACAGGCACAACAGGATCTGGGACCCGGGCTTGCCCAGAGGAGGAACATCTCATGGATCTCGTCCTCGGCAGAGCCTGATTCCGGAAAGGCACACGTCCGGCTCCTTGTCCCACACGGAAGGTGGCAGCCCTGAAAGCTGTTGCTGGTCTTCACCGTCCCCCTGCATCCTATTCACAGGCACAACAGGATTCAGGACCCGGGCATGCCCAGAGGAGGAACATCTCATGGCTCTCGTCCTCGGCAGAGCCTGATTCCGAAAATGCACTCGTCCGGCTCCTTGTCCCACACGGAAGGTGGCAGGCCGGAAAGCTGTTGCTGGTCTTCACCGTCCCCCTGCAGCCTATTCACAGGTACAACAGGATCTGGGACCCGGGCTTGCCCCGAGGAGGAAGATATCATGGCTCTCGTCCTCGGCAGAGCCTGATTCCGGAAAGGCACACGTCCGGCTCCTTGTCCCAAACGGAAGGTGGCAGCCCTGAAAGCTGTTGCTGGTCTTCACCGTCCCCCTGCAGCCTATTCACAGGCACAACGGGATTCAGGACCCGGGCATGCCCAGAGGAGGAACATCTCATGGCTCTCGTCCTCGGCAGAGCCTGATTCCGGAAAGGCACACGTCCGGCTCCTTGTCCCACACGGAAGGTGGCAGCCCTGAAAGCTGTTCCTGGTCTTCACCGTCCCCCTGCAGCCTATTCACAGGCACAACAGGATTCACGACGCGGGCTTGCCCAGAGGAGGAAGATCTCATGGCTCTCGTCCTCGGCAGAGCCTGATTCCAAAAAGGCACTCGTCCGGCTCCTTGTCCCACACGGAAGGTGGCAGCCCTGAATGCTGTTGCTGGTCTTCACCGTCCCCCTGCAGGCTATTCACAGGCACAACAGGATCTGGGACCCGGGCTTGCCCAGAGGAGGAACATCTCATGGCTCTCGTCCTCGGCAGAGCCTGATTCCGGAAAGGCACACGTCCGGCTCCTTGTCCCACACGGAAGGTGGCAGCCCTGAAAGCTGTTGCTGGTCTTCACCATCCCCCTGCAGCCAATTCACAGGCACAACAGGATTCACGACGCGGGCTTGCCCAGAGGAGGAACATCTCATGGCTCTCGTCCTCGGCAGAGCCGCTTTCCGAAAAGGCACACGTCCGTCTCCTTGTCCCACACGGAAGGTGGCAGCCCTGAAAGCTGTTGCTGGTCTTCACCGTCCCCCTGCAGCCTATTCACAGGCACAACAGGATCTGGGACCCGGGCTTGCCCAGAGGAGGAACATCTTATGGCTCTCGTCCTCGGCAGAGCCTGATTCCGAAAAGGCACATGTCCAGCTCCTTGTTCCACACGGAAGGTGGCAGCCCTGAAAGCTGTTGCTGGTGTTCACCGTCCCCCTGCAGCCTATTCACAGGCACAACAGGATTCAGGACCCGGGCATGCCCAGAGGAGGAACATCTCATTGCTCTCGTCCTCGGCAGAGCCTGATTCCGGAAAGGGACATGTCCGGCTCCTTGTCCCACACGGAAGGTGGCAGCCCTGAAAGCTCTTGCTGGTCTTCACCGTCCCCCTGCAGCCTATTCACGGCACAACAGGATTCACGACGCGGGCTTGCCCAGAGGAGGAACATCTCATGGCTCTCGTCCTCGGCAGAGACGCTTTCCGAAAAGGCACACGTACAGCTCCTTGTCCCACACGGAAGGTGGCAGCCCTGAAAGCTGTTGCTGGTCTTCACCGTCCCCCTGCAGTCTATTCACAGGTACAACAGGATCTGGGACCCGGGCTTGCCCCGAGGAGGAAGATCTCATGGCTCTCGTCCTCGGCAGAGCCTGATTCCGGAAAGGCACATGTCCGGCTCCTTGTCCCACACGGAAGGTGGCAGGCCGGAAAGATTTTGCTGGTCTTCACCGTCCCCCTGCAGCCTATTCACAGGCACAACAGCATTCACAATGCTGTCTTGCCCAGAGGAGGAACATCTCATGGCTCTCGTCCTCGGCAGAGTCTGATTCCGAAAAGGCACATGTCCGGCTCCTTGTCCCACACGGAAGGTGGCAGCCCTGAAAGCTCTTGCTGGTCTTCACCGTCCCCCTGCAGCCTATTCACGGCACAACAGGATTCACGACGCGGGCTTGCCCAGAGGAGGAACATCTCATGGCTCTCGTCCTCGGCAGAGACGCTTTCCGAAAAGGCACACGTACAGCTCCTTGTCCCACACGGAAGGTGGCAGCCCTGAAAGCTGTTGCTGGTCTTCACCGTCCCCCTGCAGCCTATTCACAGGCACAACAGGATCTGGGACCCGGGTTTGCCCCGAGGAGGAACATCTCATGGCTCTCGTCCTCGGCAGAGCCTGATTCCGGAAAGGCACACGTCCGGCTCCTTGTCCCACACGGAAGGTGGCAGGCCGGAAAGATGTTGCTGGTCCTCACCGTCCCCCTGCAGGCTATTCACAGGCACAACAGGATCTGGGACCCGGGCTTGCCCAGAGGAGGAACATCTCATGGCTCTCGTCCTCGGCAGAGCCTGATTCCGAAAAGGCACAGGTCCGGCTCCTCGTCCCACACGGAAGGTGGAAGCCCTGAAAGCTGTTGCTGGTCTTCACCGTCCCCCTGCAGCCTATTCACAGGCACAACAGCATTCACAATGCTGTCTTGCCCAGAGGAGGAACATCTCATGGCTCTCGTCCTCGGCAGAGTCTGATTCCGAAAAGGCACACTTCCGGCTCCTCGTCCCACACGGAAGGTGGCAGCCCTGAAAGCTGTTGCTGGTCTTCACCATCCCCCTGCAGCCAATTCACAGGCACAACAGGATTCACGACGCGGGCTTGCCCAGAGGAGGAACATCTCATGGCTCTCGTCCTCGGCAGAGCCGCTTTCCGAAAAGGCACACGTCCGGCTCCTCGTCCCACACGGAAGGTGGCAGGCCGGAAAGCTGTTGCTGGTCTTCACCGTCCCCCTGCAGCCTATTCACAGGCACAACAGCATTCACGATGCGGGCTTGCCCCGAGGAGGAAAATCTCATGGCTCTCGTCCTCGGCAGAGTCTGATTCCAAAAAGGCACACTTCCGGCTCCTTGTGCCACACGGAAGATGGCAGCCCTGAAAGCTGTTGCTGGTCTTCACCATGCCCCTGCAGCCAATTCACAGGCACAACAGGATTCACGACGCGGGCTTGCCCAGAGGAGGAACATCTCATGGCTCTCGTCCTCAGCAGAGCCTGATTCCGGAAAGGCACACGTCCGGCTCCTTGTCCCACACGGAAGGTGGCAGCCCTGAAAGCTGTTGCTGGTCTTCACCGTCCCCCTGCAGCCTATTCACAGGCACAACAGGATTCAGGACCCGGGCATGCCCAGAGGAGGAACATCTCATGGCTCTCCTCCTCGGCAGAGCCTGATTCCGGAAAGGCACTCGTCTGGCTCCTTGTCCCAAACGGAAGGTGGCAGGCCGGAAAGCTGTTGCTGGTCTTCACCGTCCCCCTGCAGCCTATTCACAGGTACAACAGGATCTGGGACCCGGGCTTGCCCAGAGGAGGAACATCTCATGGCTCTCCTCCTCGGCAGAGACTGATTCCGAAAAGGCACACGTCTGGCTCCTTGTCCCACACGGAAGGTGGCAGCCCTGAAAGCTGTTGCTGGTCTTCACCGTCCCCCTGCAGCCCATTCACAGGCACAACAGGATCTGGGACCCGGGCTTGCCCAGAGGAGGAACATCACATGGCTCTCGTCCTCGGCAGAGCCTGATTCCGGAAAGGCACATGTCCGGCTCCTTGTCCCACACGGAAGTTGGCAGGCCGGAAAGATGTTGCTGGTCCTCACCGTACCCCTGCAGCCTATTCACAGGCACAACAGGATCTGGGACCCGAGCTTGCCCAGAGGAGGAACATCTCATGGCTCTCGTCCTTGGCAGAGCCTGATTCCGAAAAGGCACACGTCCGGCTCCTTGTCCCACACGGAAGGTGGCAGCCCTGAAAGCTGTTGCTGGTCTTCACTGTCCCCCTGCAGCCTATTCAAAGGCACAACAGGATCTGGGACCCGGGCCTGCCCAGAGGAGGAACATCTCATGGCTCTCGTCCTCGGCAGACCCTGATTCCGAAAAGGCACACGTCCGGCTCCTTGTCCCACACGGAAGGTGGCAGTCCTGAAAGCTGTTGCTGGTCTTCACCGTCCCCCTGCAGCCAATTCACAGGCACAACAGGATTCATGACGCGGGCTTGCCCAGAGGAGGAACATCTCATGGCTCTCGTCCTCGGCAGAGCCTGATTCCGGAAAGGCACATGTCCGGCTCCTTGTCCCAAACGAAAGGTGGCAGGCCGGAAAGATGTTGCTGGTCTTCACCGTCCCCCTGCAGCCTATTCACAGGCACAACAGCATTCACGATGCGGGCTTGCCCAGAGGAGGAAAATCTCATGGCTCTCGTCCTCGGCAGAGTCTGATTCAGAAAAGGCACACTTCCGGCTCCTTGTCCCACACGGAAGGTGGCAGCCCTGAAAGCTGTTGCTGGTCTTCACCATCCCCCTGCAGCCTATTCACAGGTACAACAGGATCTGGGACCCGGGCTTGCCCCGAGGAGTAAGATCTCATGGCTCTCGTCCTCGGCAGAGCCTGATTCCGGAAAGGCACATGTCCAGCTCCTTGTCCCAAACGGAAGGTGGCAGGCCGGAAAGATGTTGCTGGTCTTCACCGTCCCCCTGCAGCCAATTCACAGGCACAACAGGATTCATGACGCGGGCTTGCCCAGAGGAGGAACATCTCATGGCTCTCGTCCTCAGCAGAGCCTGTTTCCGAAAAGGCACACGTCCGGCTCCTCGTCCCACACGGAACGTGGCAGCCCTGAAAGCTGTTGCTGGTCTTCACCGTCCCCCTGCAGCCTATTCACAGGCACAACAGCATTCACGATGCGGGCTTGCCCAGAGGAGGAAAATCTCATGGCTCTCGTCCTCGGCAGATTCTGATTCAGAAAAGGCACACGTTCGGCTCCTTGTCCCACACGGAAGGTGGCAGCCCTGAAAGCTGTTGCTGGTCTTCACCGTCCCCCTGCAGCCTATTCACAGGCACAACAGCATTCACGATGCGAGCTTGCCCAGAGGAGGAAAATCTCATGGCTCTCCTCCTCGGCAGAGCCTGATTCCGGAAAGGCACACGTCCGGCTCCTTGTCCCACACGGAAGGTGGCAGCCCTGAAAGCTGTTCCTGGTCTTCACCGTCCCCCTGCAGCCTATTCACAGGCACAACAGGATTCACGACGCGGGCTTGCCCAGAGGAGGAACATCTCATGGCTCTCGTCCTCGTCAGAGCCGCTTTCCGAAAAGGCACACGTCCGGCTCCTTGTCCCACACGGAAGGTGGCAGCCCTGAAAGCTGTTGCTGGTCTTCACCGTCCCCCTGCAGCCTATTCACAGGCACAACAGGATCTGGGACCCGGGCTTGCCCAGAGGAGGAACATCTCATGGCTCTCCTCCTCGGCAGAGACTGATTCCGAAAAGGCACACGTCTGGCTCCTTGTCCCACACGGAAGGTGGCAGCCCTGAAAGCTGTTGCTGGTCTTCACCGTCCCCCTGCAGCCCATTCACAGGCACAACAGGATCTGGGACCCGGGCTTGCCCAGAGGAGGAACATCACATGGCTCTCGTCCTCGGCAGAGCCTGATTCCGGAAAGGCACATGTCCGGCTCCTTGTCCCACACGGAAGTTGGCAGGCCGGAAAGATGTTGCTGGTCCTCACCGTACCCCTGCAGCCTATTCACAGGCACAACAGGATCTGGGACCCGAGCTTGCCCAGAGGAGGAACATCTCATGGCTCTCGTCCTTGGCAGAGCCTGATTCCGAAAAGGCACACGTCCGGCTCCTTGTCCCACACGGAAGGTGGCAGCCCTGAAAGCTGTTGCTGGTCTTCACTGTCCCCCTGCAGCCTATTCAAAGGCACAACAGGATCTGGGACGCGGGCTTGCCCAGATGAGGAACATCTCATGGCTCTCGTCCTCGGCAGACCCTGATTCCGAAAAGGCACACGTCCGGCTCCTTGTCCCACACGGAAGGTGGCAGTCCTGAAAGCTGTTGCTGGTCTTCACCGTCCCCCTGCAGCCTATTCACAGGCACAACAGGATTCATGACGCGGGCTTGCCCAGAGGAGGAACATCTCATGGCTCTCGTCCTCGGCAGAGCCTGATTCCGGAAAGGCACATGTCCGGCTCCTTGTCCCAAACGGAAGGTGGCAGGCCGGAAAGATGTTGCTGGTCTTCACCGTCCCCCTGCAGCCTATTCACAGGCACAACAGCATTCACGATGCGGGCTTGCCCAGAGGAGGAAAATCTCATGGCTCTCGTCCTCGGCAGAGTCTGATTCAGAAAAGGCACACTTCCGGCTCCTTGTCCCACACGGAAGGTGGCAGCCCTGAAAGCTGTTGCTGGTCTTCACCATCCCCCTGCAGCCAATTCACAGTCACAACAGGATCTGGGACCCGGGCTTGCCCCGAGGAGTAAGATCTCATGGCTCTCGTCCTCGGCAGAGCCTGATTCCGGAAAGGCACATGTCCAGCTCCTTGTCCCAAACGGAAGGTGGCAGGCCGGAAAGATGTTGCTGGTCTTCACCGTCCCCCTGCAGCCAATTCACAGGCACAACAGGATTCATGACCCGGGCTTGCCCAGAGGAGGAACATCTCATGGCACTCGTCCTCAGCAGAGCCTGTTTCCGAAAAGGCACACGTCCGGCTCCTCGTCCCACACGGAACGTGGCAGCCCTGAAAGCTGTTGCTGGTCTTCACCGTCCCCCTGCAGCCTATTCACATGTACAACAGGATCTGGGACCCGGGCTTGCCCATTGGAGGAACATCTCATGGCTCTCCTCCTCGGCAGAGCCTGATTCTGGAAAGGCACACGTCCAGCTCCGTGTCCCACACGGAAGGTGGCAGGCCGGAAAGATGTTGCTGGACTTCACCGTCCCCCTGCAGCCAATTCACAGGCACAACAGGATCTGGGACACGGGCTTGCCCAGAGGAGGAACATCTCTTGGCTCTCGTCCTCGGCAGAGCCTGATTCCGAAAAGGCACATGTCTGGCTCCTTGTCCCACACGGAAGGTGGGAGGCCGGAAAGCTGTTGCTGGTCTTCACCGTCCCCCTGCATCCTATTCACAGGTACAACAGGATCTGGGACGCGGGCTTGCCCAGAGGAGGAAAATCTCATGGCTCTCGTCCTCGGCAGAGTCTGATTCCGAAAAGGCACACGTCCGGCTCCTTGTCCCACACGGAAGGTGGCAGCCCTGAAAGCTGTTGCTGGTCTTCACCGTCCCCCTGCAGCCTATTGACAGGCACAACAGGATCTGGGACCCGGGCTTGCCCAGAGGAGGAACATCACATGGCTCTCGTCCTCAGCAGAGCCTGATTGCGGAAAGGCACACGACCGGCTCCTTGTCCCACACGGAAGGTGGCAGCCCTGAAAGCTGTTGCTGGTCTTCACCGTCCCCCTGCAGCCTATTCACAGGCACAACAGCATTCACGACGCGGGCTTGCCCATAGGAGGAAAATCTCATGGCTCTCGTCCTCGGCAGAGTCTGATTCCGAAAAGGCAAACTTCCGGCTCCTTGTCCCATACGGAACGTGGCAGCCCTGAAAGCTGTTGCTGGTCTTCATCGTCCCCCTGCAGCCAATTCACAGGCACAACAGGATACACGACGCGGGCTTGCCCCGAGGAGGAAGATCTCATGGCTCTCGTCCTCGGCAGAGCCTGATTCGGTCAAGGCACACGTCCGGCTCCTTGTCCCACACGGAAGGTGGCAGCCCTGAAAGCTGTTGCTGGTCTTCACCGTCCCCCTGCAGCCAATTCACAGGCACAACAGGATTCACGACACGGGCTTGCCCATTGGAGGAACATCTCATGGCTCTCCTCCTCGGCAGAGCCTGATTCCGGAAAGGCACACGTCCGGCTCCTTGTCCCACACGGAACGTGGCAGCCCTGAAAGCTGTTGCTGGTCTTCACCGTCCCCCTGCAGCCAATTCACAGGCACAACAGGATTCATGACGCGGGCTTGCCCAGAGGAGGAACATCTTATGGCTCTCTTCCTCGGCATAGCCTGATTCCGAAAAGGCACACGTCCGGCTCCTTGTCCCACACGGAAGGTGGCAGCCCTGAAAGCTGTTGCTGGTCTTCACCGTCCCCCTGCAGCCAATTCACAGGCACAACAGGATTCATGACGCGGGCTTGCCCAGAGGAGGAACATCTTATGGCTCTCTTCCTCGGCATAGCCTGATTCCGAAAAGGCACACGTCCGGCTCCTTGTCCCACACGGAAGGTGGCAGCCCTGAAAGCTGTTGCTGGTCTTCACCGTCCCCCTGCAGCCTATTCACAGGCACAACAGGATTAAGGACCCGGGCATGCCCAGAGGAGGAACATCTCATGGCTCTCGTCCTCGGCAGGGCCTGTTTCTGAAAAGGCACATGTCCGGCTCCTTGTCCCACACGGATGGTGGCAGCCCTGAAAGCTGTTGCTGGTCTTCACCGTCCCCCTGCAGCCTATTCAAAGGTACAACAGGATATGGGACCCGGGCTTGCCCCAAGGAGGAAGATCTCATGGCTCTCCTCCTCGGCAGAGCCTGCTTCTGGAAAGGCACACGTCCGGCTCCGTGTCCCACACGGAAGGTGGCAGGCCGGAAAGATGTTTCTGGTCTTCACCGTCCCCCTGTGGCCTATTCACAGGTACAACAGGATCTGGGACCCGGGCTTGCCCAGAGGAGGAACATCTCTTGGCTCTCGTCCTCGGCAGAGCCTGATTCCGAAAAGGCACATGTCTGGCTCCTTGTCCCACACGGAAGGTGGGAGGCCGGAAAGCTGTTGCTGGTCTTCACCATCCCCCTGCATCCTATTCACAGGTACAACAGGATCTGGGACGCGGGCTTGCCCAGAGGAGGAACATCTCATGGCTCTCCTCCTCGGCAGAGTCTGATTCCGAAAAGGCACACGTCCGGCTCCTTGTCCCACACGGAAGGTGGCAGCCCTGAAAGCTGTTGCTGGTCTTCACCGTCCCCCTGCAGCCTATTGACAGGCACAACAGGATTCATGACGCGGGCTTGCCCAGAGGAGGAACATCTCATGGCTCTCCTCCTCGGCAGAGTCTGATTCCGAAAAGGCACACGTCCGGCTCCTTGTCCCACACGGAAGGTGGCAGCCCTGAAAGCTGTTGCTGGTCTTCACCGTCCCCCTGCAGCCTATTCACAGGCACAACAGGATTCAGGACCCGGGCATGCCCAGAGGAGGAAGATCTCATGGCTCTCGTCCTCGGCAGAGCCTGATTCCGGAAAGGCACACGTCCGGCTCCTTGTCCCACACGGAAGGTGGCAGCCCTGAAAGCTGTTGCTGGTCTTCACCGTCCCCCTGCAGCCTATTCACAGGCACAACAGGATTCAGGACCCGGGCTTGCCCAGAGGAGGAACATCTCATGGCTCTCGTCCTCAGCAGAGCCTGATTCCGGAAAGGCACAGGTCCGGCTCCTCGTCCCACACGGAACGTGGCAGCCCTGAAAGCTGTTGCTGGTCTTCACCGTCCCCCTGCAGCCTATTCACAGGCACAACAGGATTCACGACGCGGGCTTGCCCAGAGGAGGAACATCTCATGGCTCTCGTCCTCGGCAGAGCCTGATTCCGAAAAGGCACACTTACGGATCCTTGTCCCACACGGAAGGTGGCAGCCCTGAAAGCTGTTGCTGGTCTTCACCATCCCCCTGCAGCCAATTCACAGGCACAACAGCATTCACGATGCGAGCTTGCCCAGAGGAGGAAAATCTCATGGCTCTCCTCCTCGGCAGAGCCTGATTCCGGAAAGGCACACGTCCGGCTCCTTGTCCCACACGGAAGGTGGCAGCCCTGAAAGCTGTTCCTGGTCTTCACCGTCCCCCTGCAGCCTATTCACAGGCACAACAGGATTCACGACGCGGGCTTGCCCAGAGGAGGAACATCTCATGGCTCTCGTCCTCGTCAGAGCCGCTTTCCGAAAAGGCACACGTCCGGCTCCTTGTCCCACACGGAAGGTGGCAGCCCTGAAAGCTGTTGCTGGTCTTCACCGTCCCCCTGCAGCCTATTCACAGGCACAACAGGATCTGGGACCCGGGCTTGCCCAGAGGAGGAACATCTCATGGCTCTCCTCCTCGGCAGAGACTGATTCCGAAAAGGCACACGTCTGGCTCCTTGTCCCACACGGAAGGTGGCAGCCCTGAAAGCTGTTGCTGGTCTTCACTGTCCCCCTGCAGCCTATTCAAAGGCACAACAGGATCTGGGACGCGGGCTTGCCCAGAGGAGGAACATCTCATGGCTCTCGTCCTCGGCAGACCCTGATTCCGAAAAGGCACACGTCCGGCTCCTTGTCCCACACGGAAGGTGGCAGTCCTGAAAGCTGTTGCTGGTCTTCACCGTCCCCCTGCAGCCTATTCACAGGCACAACAGGATTCATGACGCGGGCTTGCCCCGAGGAGGAACATCTCATGGCTCTCGTCCTCGGCAGAGCCTGATTCCGGAAAGGCACATGTCCGGCTCCTTGTCCCAAACGGAAGGTGGCAGGCCGGAAAGATGTTGCTGGTCTTCACCGTCCCCCTGCAGCCTATTCACAGGCACAACAGCATTCACGATGCGGGCTTGCCCAGAGGAGGAAAATCTCATGGCTCTCGTCCTCGGCAGAGTCTGATTCAGAAAAGGCACACTTCCGGCTCCTTGTCCCACACGGAAGGTGGCAGCCCTGAAAGCTGTTGCTGGTCTTCACCATCCCCCTGCAGCCAATTCACAGTCACAACAGGATCTGGGACCCGGGCTTGCCCCGAGGAGTAAGATCTCATGGCTCTCGTCCTCGGCAGAGCCTGATTCCGGAAAGGCACATGTCCAGCTCCTTGTCCCAAACGGAAGGTGGCAGGCCGGAAAGATGTTGCTGGTCTTCACCGTCCCCCTGCAGCCAATTCACAGGCACAACAGGATTCATGACGCGGGCTTGCCCAGAGGAGGAACATCTCATGGCACTCGTCCTCTGCAGAGCCTGTTTCCGAAAAGGCACACGTCCGGCTCCTCGTCCCACACGGAACGTGGCAGCCCTGAAAGCTGTTGCTGGTCTTCACCGTCCCCCTGCAGCCTATTCACATGTACAACAGGATCTGGGACCCGGGCTTGCCCATTGGAGGAACATCTCATGGCTCTCCTCCTCGGCAGAGCCTGATTCTGGAAAGGCACACGTCCAGCTCCGTGTCCCACACGGAAGGTGGCAGGCCGGAAAGATGTTGCTGGACTTCACCGTCCCCCTGCAGCCAATTCACAGGCACAACAGGATCTGGGACCCGGGCTTGCCCAGAGGAGGAACATCTCTTGGCTCTCGTCCTCGGCAGAGCCTGATTCCGAAAAGGCACATGTCTGGCTCCTTGTCCCACACGGAAGGTGGGAGGCCGGAAAGCTGTTGCTGGTCTTCACCGTCCCCCTGCATCCTATTCACAGGTACAACAGGATCTGGGACGCGGGCTTGCCCAGAGGAGGAAAATCTCATGGCTCTCGTCCTCGGCAGAGTCTGATTCCGAAAAGGCACACGTCCGGCTCCTTGTCCCACAAGGAAGGTGGCAGCCCTGAAAGCTGTTGCTGGTCTTCACCGTCCCCCTGCAGCCTATTGACAGGCACAACAGGATCTGGGACCCGGGCTTGCCCAGAGGAGGAACATCACATGGCTCTCGTCCTCAGCAGAGCCTGATTGCGGAAAGGCACACGACCGGCTCCTTGTCCCACACGGAAGGTGGCAGCCCTGAAAGCTGTTGCTGGTCTTCACCGTCCCCCTGCAGCCTATTCACAGGCACAACAGCATTCACGACGCGGGCTTGCCCATAGGAGGAAAATCTCATGGCTCTCGTCCTCGGCAGAGTCTGATTCCGAAAAGGCAAACTTCCGGCTCCTTGTCCCATACGGAACGTGGCAGCCCTGAAAGCTGTTGCTGGTCTTCATCGTCCCCCTGCAGCCAATTCACAGGCACAACAGGATACACGACGCGGGCTTGCCCCGAGGAGGAAGATCTCATGGCTCTCGTCCTCGGCAGAGCCTGATTCGGTCAAGGCACACGTCCGGCTCCTTGTCCCACACGGAAGGTGGCAGCCCTGAAAGCTGTTGCTGGTCTTCACCGTCCCCCTGCAGCCAATTCACAGGCACAACAGGATTCACGACACGGGCTTGCCCATTGGAGGAACATCTCATGGCTCTCCTCCTCGGCAGACCCTGATTCCGGAAAGGCACACGTCCGGCTCCTTGTCCCACACGGAACGTGGCAGCCCTGAAAGCTGTTGCTGGTCTTCACCGTCCCCCTGCAGCCAATTCACAGGCACAACAGGATTCATGACGCGGGCTTGCCCAGAGGAGGAACATCTTATGGCTCTCTTCCTCTGCATAGCCTGATTCCGAAAAGGCACACGTCCGGCTCCTTGTCCCACACGGAAGGTGGCAGCCCTGAAAGCTGTTGCTGGTCTTCACCGTCCCCCTGCAGCCAATTCACAGGCACAACAGGATTCATGACGCGGGCTTGCCCAGAGGAGGAACATCTTATGGCTCTCTTCCTCGGCATAGCCTGATTCCGAAAAGGCACACGTCCGGCTCCTTGTCCCACACGGAAGGTGGCAGCCCTGAAAGCTGTTGCTGGTCTTCACCGTCCCCCTGCAGCCTATTCACAGGGACAACAGGATAAAGGACCCGGGCATGCCCAGAGGAGGAACATCTCATGGCTCTCGTCCTCGGCAGGGCCTGTTTCTGAAAAGGCACATGTCCGGCTCCTTGTCCCACACGGATGGTGGCAGCCCTGAAAGCTGTTGCTGGTCTTCACCGTCCCCCTGCAGCCTATTCACAGGTACAACAGGATATGGGACCCGGGCTTGCCCCAAGGAGGAAGATCTCATGGCTCTCCTCCTCGGCAGAGCCTGCTTCTGGAAAGGCACACGTCCGGCTCCGTGTCCCACACGGAAGGTGGCAGGCCGGAAAGATGTTTCTGGTCTTCACCGTCCCCCTGTGGCCTATTCACAGGTACAACAGGATCTGGGACCCGGGCTTGCCCAGAGGAGGAACATCTCTTGGCTCTCGTCCTCGGCAGAGCCTGATTCCGAAAAGGCACACGTCCGGCTCCTTGTCCCACACGGAAGGTGGCAGCCCTGAAAGCTGTTGCTGGTCTTCACCGTCCCCCTGCAGCCTATTCACAGGCACAACAGGATCTGGGACCCGGGCTTTCCCAGAGGAGGAACATCACATGGCTCTCGTCCTCAGCAGAGCCTGATTGCGGAAAGGCACACGTCCGGCTCCTTGTCCCACACGGAAGGTGGCAGCCCTGAAAGCTGTTGCTGGTCTTCACCGTCCCCCTGCAGCCTATTCACAGGCACAACAGGATTCAGGACCCGGGCATGCCCAGAGGAGGAAGATCTCATGGCTCTCGTCCTCGGCAGAGCCTGATTCCGGAAAGGCACACGTCCGGCTCCTTGTCCCACACGGAAGGTGGCAGCCCTGAAAGCTGTTGCTGGTCTTCACCGTCCCCCGGCAGCCTTTTCACAGGCACAACAGAATTCATGACGCGGGCTTGCCCAGAGGAGGAACATCTTATGGCTCTCTTCCTCGGCATAGCCTGTTTCTGAAAAGGCACACGTCCGGCTCCTTGTCCCACACGGAAGGTGGCAGGCCGGAAAGCTGTTGCTGGTCTTCACCGTCCCCCTGCAGCCTATTCACAGGCACAACAGCATTCACGATGCAGGCTTGCCCCGAGGAGGAAAATCTCATGGCTCTCGTTCTCGGCAGAGTCTGATTCCAAAAAGGCACACTTCCGGCTCCTTGTGCCACACGGAAGATGGCAGCCCTGAAAGCTGTTGCTGGTCTTCACCATGCCCCTGCAGCCTATTCACAGGCACAACAGGATTCACGACGCGGGCTTGCCCAGAGGAGGAACATCTCATGGCTCTCGTCCTCAGCAGAGCCTGATTCCGGAAAGGCACACGTCCGGCTCCTTGTCCCACACGGAAGGTGGCAGCCCTGAAAGCTGTTGCTGGTCTTCACCGTCCCCCTGCAGCCTATTCACAGGCACAACAGGATTCAGGACCCGGGCATGCCCAGAGGAGGAACATCTCATGGCTCTCCTCCTCGGCAGAGCCTGATTCCGGAAAGGCACTCGTCCGGCTCCTTGTCGCAAACGGAAGGTGGCAGGCCGGAAAGCTGTTGCTGGTCTTCACCGTCCCCCTGCAGCCTATTCACAGGTACAACAGGATCTGGGACCCGGGCTTGCCCAGAGGAGGAACATCTCATGGCTCTCCTCCTCGGCAGAGCCTGATTCCGAAACAGTACACGTCTGGCTCCTTGTCCCAAACGGAAGGTGGCAGCCCTGAAAGCTGTTGCTGGTCTTCACCATCCCCCTGCAGCCTATTCACAGGTACAACAGGATCTGGGACCCGGGCTTGCCCAGAGGAGGAACATCTCATGGCTCTCCTCCTCGGCAGAGACTGATTCCGAAAAGGCACACGTCTGGCTCCTTGTCCCACACGGAAGGTGGCAGCCCTGAAAGCTGTTGCTGGTCTTCACCGTCCCCCTGCAGCCCATTCACAGGCACAACAGGATCTGGGACCCGGGCTTGCCCAGAGGAGGAACATCACATGGCTCTCGTCCTCGGCAGAGCCTGATTCCGGAAAGGCACATGTCCGCCTCCTTGTCCCACACGGAAGTTGGCAGGCCGGAAAGATGTTGCTGGTCCTCACCGTACCCCTGCAGCCTATTCAAAGGCACAACAGGATCTGGGGCCAGGGCCTGCCCAGAGGAGGAACATCTCATGGCTCTCGTCCTCGGCAGACCCTGATTCCGAAAAGGCACACGTCCGGCTCCTTGTCCCACACGGAAGGTGGCAGTCCTGAAAGCTGTTGCTGGTCTTCACCGTCCCCCTGCAGCCAATTCACAGGCACAACAGGATTCACGACACGGGCTTGCCCATTGGAGGAACATCTCATGGCTCTCCTCCTCGGCAGAGCCTGATTCCGGAAAGGCACACGTCCGGCTCCTTGTCCCACACGGAACGTGGCAGCCCTGAAAGCTGTTGCTGGTCTTCACCGTCCCCCTGCAGCCAATTCACAGGCACAACAGGATTCATGACGCGGGCTTGCCCAGAGGAGGAACATCTTATGGCTCTCTTCCTCGGCATAGCCTGATTCCGAAAAGGCACACGTCCGGCTCCTTGTCCCACACGGAAGGTGGCAGCCCTGAAAGCTGTTGCTGGTCTTCACCGTCCCCCTGCAGCCAATTCACAGGCACAACAGGATTCATGACGCGGGCTTGCCCAGAGGAGGAACATCTTATGGCTCTCTTCCTCGGCATAGCCTGATTCCGAAAAGGCACACGTCCGGCTCCTTGTCCCACACGGAAGGTGGCAGCCCTGAAAGCTGTTGCTGGTCTTCACCGTCCCCCTGCAGCCTATTCACAGGCACAACAGGATTAAGGACCCGGGCATGCCCAGAGGAGGAACATCTCATGGCTCTCGTCCTCGGCAGGGCCTGTTTCTGAAAAGGCACATGTCCGGCTCCTTGTCCCACACGGATGGTGGCAGCCCTGAAAGCTGTTGCTGGTCTTCACCGTCCCCCTGCAGCCTATTCAAAGGTACAACAGGATATGGGACCCGGGCTTGCCCCAAGGAGGAAGATCTCATGGCTCTCCTCCTCGGCAGAGCCTGCTTCTGGAAAGGCACACGTCCGGCTCCGTGTCCCACACGGAAGGTGGCAGGCCGGAAAGATGTTTCTGGTCTTCACCGTCCCCCTGTGGCCTATTCACAGGTACAACAGGATCTGGGACCCGGGCTTGCCCAGAGGAGGAACATCTCTTGGCTCTCGTCCTCGGCAGAGCCTGATTCCGAAAAGGCACATGTCTGGCTCCTTGTCCCACACGGAAGGTGGGAGGCCGGAAAGCTGTTGCTGGTCTTCACCATCCCCCTGCATCCTATTCACAGGTACAACAGGATCTGGGACGCGGGCTTGCCCAGAGGAGGAACATCTCATGGCTCTCCTCCTCGGCAGAGTCTGATTCCGAAAAGGCACACGTCCGGCTCCTTGTCCCACACGGAAGGTGGCAGCCCTGAAAGCTGTTGCTGGTCTTCACCGTCCCCCTGCAGCCTATTGACAGGCACAACAGGATTCATGACGCGGGCTTGCCCAGAGGAGGAACATCTCATGGCTCTCCTCCTCGGCAGAGTCTGATTCCGAAAAGGCACACGTCCGGCTCCTTGTCCCACACGGAAGGTGGCAGCCCTGAAAGCTGTTGCTGGTCTTCACCGTCCCCCTGCAGCCTATTCACAGGCACAACAGGATTCAGGACCCGGGCATGCCCAGAGGAGGAAGATCTCATGGCTCTCGTCCTCGGCAGAGCCTGATTCCGGAAAGGCACACGTCCGGCTCCTTGTCCCACACGGAAGGTGGCAGCCCTGAAAGCTGTTGCTGGTCTTCACCGTCCCCCTGCAGCCTATTCACAGGCACAACAGGATTCAGGACCCGGGCTTGCCCAGAGGAGGAACATCTCATGGCTCTCGTCCTCAGCAGAGCCTGATTCCGGAAAGGCACAGGTCCGGCTCCTCGTCCCACACGGAACGTGGCAGCCCTGAAAGCTGTTGCTGGTCTTCACCGTCCCCCTGCAGCCTATTCACAGGCACAACAGGATTCACGACGCGGGCTTGCCCAGAGGAGGAACATCTCATGGCTCTCGTCCTCGGCAGAGCCTGATTCCGAAAAGGCACACTTACGGATCCTTGTCCCACACGGAAGGTGGCAGCCCTGAAAGCTGTTGCTGGTCTTCACCATCCCCCTGCAGCCAATTCACAGGCACAACAGCATTCACGATGCGAGCTTGCCCAGAGGAGGAAAATCTCATGGCTCTCCTCCTCGGCAGAGCCTGATTCCGGAAAGGCACACGTCCGGCTCCTTGTCCCACACGGAAGGTGGCAGCCCTGAAAGCTGTTCCTGGTCTTCACCGTCCCCCTGCAGCCTATTCACAGGCACAACAGGATTCACGACGCGGGCTTGCCCAGAGGAGGAACATCTCATGGCTCTCGTCCTCGTCAGAGCCGCTTTCCGAAAAGGCACACGTCCGGCTCCTTGTCCCACACGGAAGGTGGCAGCCCTGAAAGCTGTTGCTGGTCTTCACCGTCCCCCTGCAGCCTATTCACAGGCACAACAGGATCTGGGACCCGGGCTTGCCCAGAGGAGGAACATCTCATGGCTCTCCTCCTCGGCAGAGACTGATTCCGAAAAGGCACACGTCTGGCTCCTTGTCCCACACGGAAGGTGGCAGCCCTGAAAGCTGTTGCTGGTCTTCACTGTCCCCCTGCAGCCTATTCAAAGGCACAACAGGATCTGGGACGCGGGCTTGCCCAGAGGAGGAACATCTCATGGCTCTCGTCCTCGGCAGACCCTGATTCCGAAAAGGCACACGTCCGGCTCCTTGTCCCACACGGAAGGTGGCAGTCCTGAAAGCTGTTGCTGGTCTTCACCGTCCCCCTGCAGCCTATTCACAGGCACAACAGGATTCATGACGCGGGCTTGCCCAGAGGAGGAACATCTCATGGCTCTCGTCCTCGGCAGAGCCTGATTCCGGAAAGGCACATGTCCGGCTCCTTGTCCCAAACGGAAGGTGGCAGGCCGGAAAGATGTTGCTGGTCTTCACCGTCCCCCTGCAGCCTATTCACAGGCACAACAGCATTCACGATGCGGGCTTGCCCAGAGGAGGAAAATCTCATGGCTCTCGTCCTCGGCAGAGTCTGATTCAGAAAAGGCACACTTCCGGCTCCTTGTCCCACACGGAAGGTGGCAGCCCTGAAAGCTGTTGCTGGTCTTCACCATCCCCCTGCAGCCAATTCACAGTCACAACAGGATCTGGGACCCGGGCTTGCCCCGAGGAGTAAGATCTCATGGCTCTCGTCCTCGGCAGAGCCTGATTCCGGAAAGGCACATGTCCAGCTCCTTGTCCCAAACGGAAGGTGGCAGGCCGGAAAGATGTTGCTGGTCTTCACCGTCCCCCTGCAGCCAATTCACAGGCACAACAGGATTCATGACGCGGGCTTGCCCAGAGGAGGAACATCTCATGGCACTCGTCCTCAGCAGAGCCTGTTTCCGAAAAGGCACACGTCCGGCTCCTCGTCCCACACGGAACGTGGCAGCCCTGAAAGCTGTTGCTGGTCTTCACCGTCCCCCTGCAGCCTATTCACATGTACAACAGGATCTGGGACCCGGGCTTGCCCATTGGAGGAACATCTCATGGCTCTCCTCCTCGGCAGAGCCTGATTCTGGAAAGGCACACGTCCAGCTCCGTGTCCCACACGGAAGGTGGCAGGCCGGAAAGATGTTGCTGGACTTCACCGTCCCCCTGCAGCCAATTCACAGGCACAACAGGATCTGGGACCCGGGCTTGCCCAGAGGAGGAACATCTCTTGGCTCTCGTCCTCGGCAGAGCCTGATTCCGAAAAGGCACATGTCTGGCTCCTTGTCCCACACGGAAGGTGGGAGGCCGGAAAGCTGTTGCTGGTCTTCACCGTCCCCCTGCATCCTATTCACAGGTACAACAGGATCTGGGACGCGGGCTTGCCCAGAGGAGGAAAATCTCATGGCTCTCGTCCTCGGCAGAGTCTGATTCCGAAAAGGCACACGTCCGGCTCCTTGTCCCACAAGGAAGGTGGCAGCCCTGAAAGCTGTTGCTGGTCTTCACCGTCCCCCTGCAGCCTATTGACAGGCACAACAGGATCTGGGACCCGGGCTTGCCCAGAGGAGGAACATCACATGGCTCTCGTCCTCAGCAGAGCCTGATTGCGGAAAGGCACACGACCGGCTCCTTGTCCCACACGGAAGGTGGCAGCCCTGAAAGCTGTTGCTGGTCTTCACCGTCCCCCTGCAGCCTATTCACAGGCACAACAGCATTCACGACGCGGGCTTGCCCATAGGAGGAAAATCTCATGGCTCTCGTCCTCGGCAGAGTCTGATTCCGAAAAGGCAAACTTCCGGCTCCTTGTCCCATACGGAACGTGGCAGCCCTGAAAGCTGTTGCTGGTCTTCATCGTCCCCCTGCAGCCAATTCACAGGCACAACAGGATACACGACGCGGGCTTGCCCCGAGGAGGAAGATCTCATGGCTCTCGTCCTCGGCAGAGCCTGATTCGGTCAAGGCACACGTCCGGCTCCTTGTCCCACACGGAAGGTGGCAGCCCTGAAAGCTGTTGCTGGTCTTCACCGTCCCCCTGCAGCCAATTCACAGGCACAACAGGATTCACGACACGGGCTTGCCCATTGGAGGAACATCTCATGGCTCTCCTCCTCGGCAGACCCTGATTCCGGAAAGGCACACGTCCGGCTCCTTGTCCCACACGGAACGTGGCAGCCCTGAAAGCTGTTGCTGGTCTTCACCGTCCCCCTGCAGCCAATTCACAGGCACAACAGGATTCATGACGCGGGCTTGCCCAGAGGAGGAACATCTTATGGCTCTCTTCCTCTGCATAGCCTGATTCCGAAAAGGCACACGTCCGGCTCCTTGTCCCACACGGAAGGTGGCAGCCCTGAAAGCTGTTGCTGGTCTTCACCGTCCCCCTGCAGCCAATTCACAGGCACAACAGGATTCATGACGCGGGCTTGCCCAGAGGAGGAACATCTTATGGCTCTCTTCCTCGGCATAGCCTGATTCCGAAAAGGCACACGTCCGGCTCCTTGTCCCACACGGAAGGTGGCAGCCCTGAAAGCTGTTGCTGGTCTTCACCGTCCCCCTGCAGCCTATTCACAGGCACAACAGGATTAAGGACCCGGGCATGCCCAGAGGAGGAACATCTCATGGCTCTCGTCCTCGGCAGGGCCTGTTTCTGAAAAGGCACATGTCCGGCTCCTTGTCCCACACGGATGGTGGCAGCCCTGAAAGCTGTTGCTGGTCTTCACCGTCCCCCTGCAGCCTATTCACAGGTACAACAGGATATGGGACCCGGGCTTGCCCCAAGGAGGAAGATCTCATGGCTCTCCTCCTCGGCAGAGCCTGCTTCTGGAAAGGCACACGTCCGGCTCCGTGTCCCACACGGAAGGTGGCAGGCCGGAAAGATGTTTCTGGTCTTCACCGTCCCCCTGTGGCCTATTCACAGGTACAACAGGATCTGGGACCCGGGCTTGCCCAGAGGAGGAACATCTCTTGGCTCTCGTCCTCGGCAGAGCCTGATTCCGAAAAGGCACACGTCCGGCTCCTTGTCCCACACGGAAGGTGGCAGCCCTGAAAGCTGTTGCTGGTCTTCACCGTCCCCCTGCAGCCTATTGACAGGCACAACAGGATCTGGGACCCGGGCTTTCCCAGAGGAGGAACATCACATGGCTCTCGTCCTCAGCAGAGCCTGATTGCGGAAAGGCACACGTCCGGCTCCTTGTCCCACACGGAAGGTGGCAGCCCTGAAAGCTGTTGCTGGTCTTCACCGTCCCCCTGCAGCCTATTCACAGGCACAACAGGATTCAGGACCCGGGCATGCCCAGAGGAGGAAGATCTCATGGCTCTCGTCCTCGGCAGAGCCTGATTCCGGAAAGGCACACGTCCGGCTCCTTGTCCCACACGGAAGGTGGCAGCCCTGAAAGCTGTTGCTGGTCTTCACCGTCCCCCGGCAGCCTTTTCACAGGCACAACAGAATTCATGACGCGGGCTTGCCCAGAGGAGGAACATCTTATGGCTCTCTTCCTCGGCATAGCCTGTTTCTGAAAAGGCACACGTCCGGCTCCTTGTCCCACACGGAAGGTGGCAGGCCGGAAAGCTGTTGCTGGTCTTCACCGTCCCCCTGCAGCCTATTCACAGGCACAACAGCATTCACGATGCAGGCTTGCCCCGAGGAGGAAAATCTCATGGCTCTCGTTCTCGGCAGAGTCTGATTCCAAAAAGGCACACTTCCGGCTCCTTGTGCCACACGGAAGATGGCAGCCCTGAAAGCTGTTGCTGGTCTTCACCATGCCCCTGCAGCCTATTCACAGGCACAACAGGATTCACGACGCGGGCTTGCCCAGAGGAGGAACATCTCATGGCTCTCGTCCTCAGCAGAGCCTGATTCCGGAAAGGCACACGTCCGGCTCCTTGTCCCACACGGAAGGTGGCAGCCCTGAAAGCTGTTGCTGGTCTTCACCGTCCCCCTGCAGCCTATTCACAGGCACAACAGGATTCAGGACCCGGGCATGCCCAGAGGAGGAACATCTCATGGCTCTCCTCCTCGGCAGAGCCTGATTCCGGAAAGGCACTCGTCCGGCTCCTTGTCGCAAACGGAAGGTGGCAGGCCGGAAAGCTGTTGCTGGTCTTCACCGTCCCCCTGCAGCCTATTCACAGGTACAACAGGATCTGGGACCCGGGCTTGCCCAGAGGAGGAACATCTCATGGCTCTCCTCCTCGGCAGAGCCTGATTCCGAAACAGTACACGTCTGGCTCCTTGTCCCACACGGAAGGTGGCAGCCCTGAAAGCTGTTGCTGGTCTTCACCATCCCCCTGCAGCCTATTCACAGGTACAACAGGATCTGGGACCCGGGCTTGCCCAGAGGAGGAACATCTCATGGCTCTCCTCCTCGGCAGAGACTGATTCCGAAAAGGCACACGTCTGGCTCCTTGTCCCACACGGAAGGTGGCAGCCCTGAAAGCTGTTGCTGGTCTTCACCGTCCCCCTGCAGCCCATTCACAGGCACAACAGGATCTGGGACCCGGGCTTGCCCAGAGGAGGAACATCACATGGCTCTCGTCCTCGGCAGAGCCTGATTCCGGAAAGGCACATGTCCGCCTCCTTGTCCCACACGGAAGTTGGCAGGCCGGAAAGATGTTGCTGGTCCTCACCGTACCCCTGCAGCCTATTCAAAGGCACAACAGGATCTGGGGCCAGGGCCTGCCCAGAGGAGGAACATCTCATGGCTCTCGTCCTCGGCAGACCCTGATTCCGAAAAGGCACACGTCCGGCTCCTTGTCCCACACGGAAGGTGGCAGTCCTGAAAGCTGTTGCTGGTCTTCACCGTCCCCCTGCAGCCAATTCACAGGCACAACAGGATTCATGACGCGGGCTTGCCCAGAGGAGGAACATCTCATGGCTCTCGTCCTCGGCAGAGCCTGATTCCGGAAAGGCACATGTCCGGCTCCTTGTCCCAAACGGAAGGTGGCAGGCCGGAAAGATGTTGCTGGTCTTCACCGTCCCCCTGCAGCCAATTCACAGGCACAACAGCATTCACGATGCGGGCTTGCCCAGAGGAGGAAAATCTCATGGCTCTCGTCCTCGGCAGAGTCTGATTCAGAAAAGGCACACTTCCGGCTCCTTGTCCCACACGGAAGGTGGCAGCCCTGAAAGCTGTTGCTGGTCTTCACCATCCCCCTGCAGCCTATTCACAGGTACAACAGGATCTGGGACCCGGGCTTGCCCCGAGGAGTAAGATCTCATGGCTCTCGTCCTCGGCAGAGCCTGATTCCGGAAAGGCACATGTCCAGCTCCTTGTCCCAAACGGAAGGT